>NC_079167.1:63629048-63741548 GCF_947568905.1 Ostrea edulis
AACCCTTGACCTTTGACCATGTGACCTCAAAATCAATAGGGGTCATCTTCTCCTGAAGATGTACCAGTGTACCAAGTTTGATGTCTGTCAAGCAAAGGGTTCCCAAGATATCAAGCAAACAGTATATTCTTATATCCAGTTTGACCCTTGACCTTTAACCATGTGACCTCAAAATCAATAGGGGTCATCTTCTCCTGAAGATGTACCAGTGTATCAAGTTCGATGTCTGTTGAGCAAAGGGTTTCCAAGATATCAAGCGGGCAGAATATTCCGATGTTCAGTTTGACCCTTGACCATGTGACCTCAAAATCAATAGGGGTCATCTTCTGAAGATGTACCATTGTACCAAGTTTGATGTCTGTCAAGCAAAGGGTTCTCAAGATATTGAGCAGACAGAATATTACTATTTCCAGTTTGACCCTTGACCATGTGACCTCAAAATCAACATCAATAGGGGGTCATCTCCTTTTTTTTAAAAAAATATTTCAACCAAGTTACCAGTCTTCTTCAGTCATGTTTAAGAAAAATAGGACCAGTAACACAGTCGAAATATTTCAAGAAAGTGTTTAATAGAGTTTTTTTTACTTTATACACACATACATGTGTGTATATATATATATATATATATATATATATATATATATATATAACTGTGACCACAAACAAGCTTGTATTTTTCTACACCCAACCCATGCCAATATCCAACAATATATATATGTAGTTTTACTTACCCAGTATGATATGGATATTGAACAAGTTCATACATCATACTCATTTTATTTCCTTTACCTGGTCAATTGCCAAAGCTACACAACAAGGTGATAGAAGGGATAGGAAACCTCTGCCCACCGGAGGGATAGTGTAGCTCACTTCACCAGTGCTGGTCACTGTCCGCGTCATGCTCACCACAAGGTAAAGCAGTGAGGTCACCATAGAGGCCATGCTGGCCAGTCCCCCTGCTGTTTGTGCCTTTTGGAAGAATGGTGTTATAAGCCATGCAAAAGTAATGAGGGACATTCCATACAATTCCAAAATCATGAAAAACAGGAACATGTTGCTGTTTTTGTAAAATTCGGCTAGATATGCTATCAGAGTCACTGCCGCTGTCACAATGGTTATCAGTAAGAAATACAGGGACGCCCACGAAGCCCAATATGCAGAGTCTCTCAGGCCCATCATTTTCATCCCCTCTTTGATTTTTTTCTCTTTATCATTCACAATGTTGGCAGTGAGGAAATTGACGAATTGTGCATAGGCTAAAACAAAGTAAATGGAGGATATGATTTGTATGTAAGTGGTATCCGGTTGGTACTTATCCATCGGCATTAGCTGGAAAGACAGGTCGGGAGGCTGTAAGGATGTGATTCCAAAGTGATGCTGTGAAAAGAATAAATAAATGTACTACAATTTGGGATGAGTGTGCACAGATAGAATTATATGCTATACAGATAAATACATGTGAACTCTCACAAATCTCCCAGAAGTTTCACAGATTTGGATCTTTCAAAACCATCAGAAAGATCATACC
Organism: Ostrea edulis; assembly: GCF_947568905.1. Classification (NCBI taxonomy): domain Eukaryota; kingdom Metazoa; phylum Mollusca; class Bivalvia; order Ostreida; family Ostreidae; genus Ostrea; species Ostrea edulis. The sequence continues at coordinate 63,630,577 of NC_079167.1, forward strand.
TTGTATGACCAATGCTATAGGTTAACAAAACCTATTTAAATCACCCAAAATCCTACCCTATAAAGGGAATTTATTTCAAACACAGACAAAATGCAGGCAGTATAGTAGTCAATGGGGTATTTATAATTTAGAGCTACCCAAAATTGCAAGTTGCTAAAGCAAAATTCTGCATTTGATGGAAGAAAAAATTGACTAATTTTTGTATCGACGCAGACACATGTCAAATAAAATGTTTAAAAAGATCTTCCGGAGCAGGCTCTGGGGCCATAAAACAGCTAACTCACTTTTGAGACCCAGGGCCTGGCCCCTCCATCTTTCAAACTTCAAAGTTTTCCACATTTCATATCCAGTAATTTATCAACTGCCAAGGTAGTGTATATAGACGATGAAGTCTTACCCTCATTAAGGCTGTGTCTGTGGCCATCTGGATCATGCTAAAGCCTGTATGCATGTACTTCAGCACATCACAGGAGCTTGAATCCTGCCCAGAACCACCTCTACACTGGTCATCTGAAATACATGTAACAAATCAGGGTTTTTTCACTAATGATAGCAAGAAGGAAATATTTAAAGCTTGCTTAAATTAATTTCATGGACATTCTAGGATGGATTCTTGGATTCAAATCAAAAGATATGTAACAAATTTCATGGACATTCAAGAATAGATTCTTGGATTCAAATCAAAAGATAGTACAAATCTCTGTTTGCCTTGGACTTTCAGTAGGGCATGACTTTCTTGACGCTATGTATTTACTGCCTGTCAAATGGTGACCTACATTCTCATTGGTTGCGAGATTAGCTCATCAATATTCACAACATTACACATGTAGAAAGTACTGGTGCATTGAAAACTTTTTTTTTCTATGGGTAATAAAATGCTCTAGGTGTTTACATGACATATTTACATGTACATAGTAAATAAAGTATTTGTTATCTTTGTAGATATGCTTTCCCGAGCATAGGCATTTCGTTGCTTTTTACATGCATATTTTCTTTTCGATATTTTTCTGTGTGGCAGGGAAAGGGATGTATCATAAATACATGTAGTATGTTTACAAGCAAATATAACACTTTGTTAAAAAAAAAAGTTAGAACCAATTTGTTCCATTTTATAATGCAATTTGTATAATGACTATCTAGAGGATCACAGAAAAATTACCATATTACATGTACACACTCAGGTACATACATACTTAAATTGGTCTTATTATCATACCTTATCTCAGACACGCAAATTATCAAAGAAGGGAACTTGTAAGTCAAAAGTTTAAAGTATCTATTTACAAGGGATCTACCATCACTGTGTGAAATACTTCACAGTTAACATTTCAATATCTTTACAGTAAACATATTACGAGGTAAAAAAAATTGTGTTTGAGTTTACAAAAGTGCCTAACGTCGTATAAGCTACAATTTGGAAATTATATAAAACAAATCATATTCCCTGAGGCAACGTCTGAGGGGAATATGATTTTTCTTGGGTGAATAGATCTTCATATCTCCCTCACTACCATGCAACAAGTTGTTTATTATACGTCTGAGGGGAATATGATTTTTCTTGGGTGAATAGATCTTCATATCTCCCTCACTACCATGCAACAAGTTGTTTATTATACCGAAACAAAGCAAGACTACAAAAATGCATTTGAAATTGGAGTCCGCTCATCTATACATTGTATATAGCTGAGATCTCCCTAACAGTAACACTGCACTGTCAACATATTAGAAGGTACAAACAATGAAAGAAAATGATATGATAACCATTTCTTGTATTTCCTCTCTCCTTGAATGCTGGTTACTTACATGGTTTTCGTGTCAACCAAATATCAGGTGATTTAACTGGGTATAGGAGTACCACATATCAACAGGTATTCCTTTTGTGCCTTGTGAACTACGAAAATAATGACTTGGACTTATTGTGACATCACAATAAACTATGTTTACCTTGACTTACAATTTATGGAAATGCACGAGGGGTGAAATCTGTTGGGGAAATGTGATGTTTGAGGTAGATATGAAGTTTTATTCTCAGTCTTTATTATATAAATATTGTATGTAGTTCAGGGTAAGACTGAAAATTTTCATCCCGATACTTTTTTCTTTTCTTGAAGGGTGAAAATTTTCAATGTTATCCTCAACTACATGCAGTATTTGTTTTATTATACTGAATGTTATATAAACAACAAAGCAGAAAGACTTACGTCTGTTGACGTTTGATCAATCACTGTCATGCCATGTTTTGTGTATCAATGCATGCATTCGCACTTATTACAAATGCTCAAACAACATCATCTAACAATCTACGGCGAACCGTATGGGCATAAATGATGCATGTGATAATTCTTATAATATCACCCGTTGTAAAGTACTGTTACCCGTTGTCAAGTACTGTTACCCGTTGCTAGATACTATCACCTTGGAGTGCATGCATTCTATTCTCAGAGGGAAACATTATGTTTTTTTCAACTGTTTCTTGACCAATCAAATTCAAGTACATGTATTTTACATGAAAGTATAATAGTATATCTTGTTGAAGTATAATAATATATTGTGTTGAATTTGCTCATGCTTAATGGTTTTCCTTCTCTCCCTGTTTAATGAAATCATAACCCTTAATATTTACGACAAATCTTGAAATTCATTTACAAAATGGAGCACACAGTTCACATTATTTTTGTCCCCCTTTTTTTTTACAGATCCTACATTCAACATCTGGAAAGGATATTAGTCAGGCTGGAGGCAGTTGTAAAGAAAATTAAAGGATATGTTAACGGGACGACAGACAGAACGGGACTACAGTATGTCACCTGGAGTGGTCTAAGACAATGTCGATATATATACCTTGTCTTTTTTCCCCGTATTTCAAACTTACTCGTAGTTCTATATATGGTGCTAGACTTTGTATCGCCAATGGCAGAGTAAGGCATTCTGATTGCATACGACAAGTTGTTGCCATCATACATGAACTGCAGTCCTGCATACCTGGATAAAAAAACAAAACACGCACATGGAAACATATCTTTGTTATTTTACTGCAAGATTGATTGAATATTATTGTACCACTAAACAAGGACAATGCGTGAATCCCAAACATAGTGTATTTTATTGCTGCAGTTTTGCAGTGCTCTGCTTTCAAATATTTGGATGGGCAACTGATCCCCCCCCCCCCCTTGTCATTCTGAGGAGCTACAACATTGCTGCTAAGTCAGGAGCTATCATTAACTTTATGATGCATGTAATTGTCTGTGAGACTTCTCAATATCAGCCAGCTGTCTGACTGAAGAAATCAGAGGTGGTCTACTGATGATTGACAGCTCTGACTGAAGAAATCAGAAGTGGTCAACAGATGATTAACAGTGTATAATGAGTTATGTCCCTTTTCCAAACTTGCACTGTGAATAATGATTATGGTTAATAATGATTATGGACATTCAAGAAAACTTTCAGACTTCTAACATATGTAATTACATATTAAAATGTTATCTATCATAGAGACAGCAGTACCAACATACTGGGAAAATGACATATTAGATGTAAAATATTTCAAAAAAACAGAAGCACTTTTAAAATGTCACATGTATATCTTCAATGTTTTCATAACATCTATCATGTACAAGGTCTATATCAACTATATCATGTACATGTAAATTCAAAAAATGTCTGATCACTTCCAAAAAAAACCCATGCACATCTTCAATGCTTCCTAAAAGGAGTTGATTACAAAAATAGGTACCATCTATTCAAAACATGTTTAAAAATGATAAAGTTCAACTACACATAATTTTTTTACAAAATGTCTGATCACTTTAAAAAAGGCACATGCACATCTTCAATGTGTCCATAACAACTGTACAAAGTTTGAGGAACGTACATCAAGTAAGAGATGTGATAGGAGTTGATTACACAAAATAGGCACCCTATTCAAGTAACCCTCCCGCCCACCCGTCATTCACCATTTCATAAGCCGTTTGCATGTTGAGCAACCCAGCCAAAAATACATGTATTATATAAGTAGAATTTTTAGTAAGACACAAATTTAGAGATTTTTCTATAAAAATGGGTATACTATATATACTCACCTATAAGTCGGATTTTTTGGAGTTAAATTTTGGTCCAAAACTCTATGTCCAACTTATAGGAGTGTCCTAAGAAGATTAGTATTTTTCTGGACGGCGTAAATAGTAACTGATTAATTTGTTGAGATTAAAAAATGAAATATCAATGTCATATCCCAAAATATTATTGGAACACAGATAAAAACATTAAAGTATTGATATGAAATTGATTTGTCAAGAAAGAAAAAAAATTAAATATCGGCGCATTTCTCAAAATATTATTTGAAACACAGGTAAAAACATTAGACCATTGATTTGAAATTATCAACCGATTTTTGAAAAAGTTAGACCGACTTATAAATGGGTCAATGGCAATTCCCTCCAAAATAACCTAAAAACTATACAACCGATTTAAAGACAAACTAACTTATAGGCGAGTAGAAAAGTTCACGTGACCTACCTGAGGAATGACCACGTAAAACTCGACTCCCGAAAATTTGGTCGGAAAGAGCTATTTTTGAAGCTTTTTAATAGGTGATTGCTGCTTCTCTGCAACCCATATAACTCACGAACTTGGATAGTGTTTTTTGAAGATTTTTGAATGTGTTTGATGCAGTAAAAATGCCGTTGAATCAACAACAAAAGAGTGGTCAGACAAGTTTTAGAAAGACTGAGCAGTGTTCCGCAAATCAGGTTAGTGTTAACAAAGATATGAACTGTAGAATTCAAGAATTACAAAACACTATTGATAGTTTAAGGAACAAACTATCCAACTACGATTCGTTATCAAATGACATTGCCCAAATGAAATCTTTAATCCATGATGAGGAATCGGGATTTGTGAAATCACTCAAATACGTGGCAGAACAATCGGAGAGCAATTACGACGATATATATTTTATACGTCAGGAGAATGCCCAACTTCGAAGCGAAGTCGATTTATTAAGGACCTCAGTGATTAAACTGGATAGAAAAATTGCACACCAAGACAAGGAACTTAATGAATTACGTTCCTGTTCAATGCGAGATAATATTCTGATCCACAACTTTGAATATACACCTGGTGAACTCCTATCAGATGCTATTCCCAAACTGATAAAGGAATCTTTAGGGGTACAAGTTTCCTTTGTTCGCATTCACAGAAATAGCGCCAAGGGTACTTACAATTCTAGACCCGTCACAATAACAGCAAAATTGGTGGATCGAAGCAAAAAAGATGAAATACTGAAAGCGCAAAAAGCGAAAAAGCTAGAAAAAATGAGGCTTCCTTTCTATATAACATCGCAAGACCCCCCTGCAATTCGGGAAGAACGTAAAAGACTGTATGATATTTCTGACTCTCTGCACGAAAATAAAATCAAGGCGAGAGTGGAACGGGGGCGAGTAACTTTGCCAAACGGTGACGCATATATTGATCCAGTACAAAAGATAGAAACATTGGATACTCTACAAATTACACCCGATGAAATAGAAAACCTGGATATCTCAGACACTACAACTGAACCAACCAAACTTAAGGGTTCTGAAATATTCGCCACCGGAGCGAAGGTTGCTTCAATAATAGAAGTTCAAAACTTATACAAAAAAGTTTGTGTAGACCCCTACTCAGCCGCAGCCGATCATCGAATCCTAATCTACAGGTTTGTAGATTCTTCAGGGAAAATTCACGAAAGTTACTGGGATGATGGCGAGCATGGAGCAGGGAGGCGCCTTATGACATATATGAAAACAAACAAAATTGAAAATCTGGGTGTAGTTATAACGCGCTGGTGTGGCCCAAATCATATTGGTCCGGACCGCTTCCGAATCATGGAGGACCATGTGTGTGAAGTGGCCAACACTGTACTCTAGGAGTGGCTACTGCGGGTTATATATGTATATATATTATATTATATCAGTGTACATTACTTGCAAGTTATATTTAGAAATGTGAATTATAAAAACTCAATATTACTAATTACTATTATCAAGGTACTATTTGCAAGTGGTGTGTATAATTATGCTATAATATGTCTATATTAATCTGCATATGATGGGTCTATAAAGCTTTGTATCGCGATCATCCTATTCTAATATTGTTTTCCGGAATTTGTAATTGTGTCAATTTTGGTTTTGATAATTTCCTTCAATATTGCGACTTCCGGTATACAAGACGACGACGACAAATGTATATATATTATATGTACTAGGTTTGGACAATAGCACTCTTTCCGACTAAATTACTCGGTTATAATATAATGAATCAACATCTTCAACTCTTTTCATACATGATTATTATTTTCTTCTCATTTCTCTCTCTCTCTTTCTCCTTTCCTTTACGTTTCAAACTTTTCAATGGGGGCCAGTATTTCGTCAGTCCGTGTTTTGCTGAAATCTATATAACAAACAAACAGATACATGGCTGAAATTAAAATTATCTCTGTGAACTGTAAAGGATTAAATGACCATAAGAAACGGAAAGACATTTTCCAATACTATCGCCAACAGCATTGCAGCATTTTATGTTTAATAGACACACATTTTACAATGGAAATGGAACAAGAAATAAGAAATGAGTGGGGCTATGAAGCTCGATTCAATTCTTTTACTTCAAACTCAAGAGGGGTTGCCATTCTATTTAATAATAATTTTGAGTACCAAATTCATGAACAGCCTATTTCAGATAATACTGGTAATTTACTTGCACTTAGCATTTCATTAGAAAATAAGAAAATAAGTTTGATATATATATATGGACCAAATGATGACTCTCCTGACTTCTATCAGAAATTAGGAGATACTATTACAAAATTAAACGAGGAAATTATTATTGTTGGGGATTTTAATCTGGTACTAGATACTACCAAAGATTATTTCAATTATTTACATGTTAATAACCCCAAGGCAAGGGAAGCTGTTCTAGAACAAATGCTATCTTTAAATTTAGTTGATATATATAGAGAATTCCATCCAAATGTAAATAGGTTCACTTGGAGAAAACCTAATCCTATGAAACAAGCTCGCCTAGATTTCTTTCTTATATCTGCTTCCCTCCTAAAGGAAGTTAAAAGCAGTGACATTATGACAAGCTATAGATCAGATCATTCTCCAGTGTATGTATCACTTAATTTAAATAATTTCAAACATGGGAAGGGACTATGGAAGTTTAATAACTCACTTTTAAAAGACATTGAGTATATTAAATGTATTAATAATCATATTGATCAAATAAAACAACAATACGCAGTTCCCGTATATGAAAGAGAGTCAGTTTTAGACATTCCTGCAACAGACATACAGTTTATAATTAATGAACAACTATTTTTAGAGACCCTATTGATGGAAATCAGATCAAAAACAATTTCATATGCAAGTCACATCAAAAAGCAAAGATCAAAAAAAGAAAAGGATTTACAAGATCAACTAGAAGAATTGAAAGGGATTTTGAACGAAATATTGAAACTATAAATGAAAAGAAAAAAGATCTTGAAAATATACGAAATCATAAGGTCAATGGTTGTATGGTACGTTCCCGGGCTAAGTGGATAAATGAAGGAGAAAAGCCATCTAATTATTTTCTCAACCTAGAGAATCGCCATTTTACAAATAAAATCATTCCAAAAGTAATAATTGTAGAAAATGATGTACAAAGAGAAATAATCAAACAAGAAGACATTCTGATGGAGGTGGAAAATTTTTATAGAAACTTATATTCGAGTAATAGAAATATAAATGAAAAAGCAGATGGTAAAATATCTGAAATATTAAAGGATTTTAGTGTTCCTAAGCTATCTGATGGAGAGAAAAAATCAATAGAAGGATATATTACTCACAAAGAAGCATCTATAATCTTAAAGGATATGTCAAATAACAAAAGCCCTGGTAGTGATGGCTTCACAGCTGAATTCTTTAAAATTTTCTGGAAAAAAATTGGATTTTTTGTCGTGCGATCATTAAATTATGGATTTGACCAAGGAGAATTATCATCAACACAAAAACAAGGAATTATAACTTGCATACCCAAAGAGGGAAAATCAAAATTCTCTCTAAACAACTGGAGACCAATTTCTCTTCTCAATGTTACATATAAAATTGGGTCAGGCTGTATAGCAAGAAGAATAAAAACTGTGCTTAGTAAAATTATTAGTAATGATCAAACAGGTTTCATACCTGGAAGGTACATAGGAGAAAACAGTAGATTAATATATGATCTAATGAATCATACAGAAACAAATCATATTCCTGGAGTGTTAGTTATGATAGATTTTGAAAAAGCCTTTGATTCTGTTTCTTGGAAATTTATAAAAGATACTTTGCAATACTTTAATTTTGGACCTTATTTCTGTAGTTGGATTACAACATTTCACTATAATGCGGTTTCATGTGTGACACAAGCAGGCTTTTTATCTAATTTCTTTAAACTAGGACGTGGTTGTAGGCAAGGGGACCCACTATCACCTTACATATTCTTATTATGCGCTGAAATTTTGGCTATAAAAATTAAAAATAACAGAAGTATAAAGGGAATTCTAATCAATAACACAGAATATCTAATGTCACAGTACGCAGATGATACATCCATTATCCTTGACGGATCAGAGGTTTCATTGAGAGAAACCTTGAAAGAACTTGATGAATTTTATAAATTATCTGGTCTCAAAATAAACCGAGATAAAACTCAGATTGTTTGGATAGGAAGTAAAAAATATTCAGATGAAAGATTATGTTCTGATATGAATTTCAAATGGACAACTCGATTTAAACTACTAGGAATCCATTATGATGTGGATTTAAATAAAATTTTGAAATTGAACTATGACAAAAAACTTGTGAAGATTAAGTCAATTATTGACCAGTGGAGTAAACGAAAGTTGACTCCAGGGCTTTCAAAAGTAGCCGGTAGCCGGCGGATTTCCGCCGCCTATAGCAACATTAGGTGCCGGCTACTTTAGTGACAAAAATGTATGTCCAATGAAAAAAACTTTTATAAAACTTTAAACATCTTCCAAACTTTAGTAGACTCAGAAATCGCGGCCGTTAGGATGTAAAAACGTGTTTACTTGCGCTAAATTTAGTTCAGGTAAATACCGGCACCTGATTGGTCGTCTGTTGGTGTAGAAAATAATATGTCAATTGCAATAGTCGGAAAGCCTCGGATTTACCCAATTCGTGACAACACAGACGAGAAGTTCCGAAAGATAACAACAAGTCCTGAACGTAAAAATCAATGATGTTGACGGAATGAAGAGAACAAATACCCTGTTCAGTTTCGGCTTTAAAAAGGCCAGAAGTAAAAGTGACACAAGTATAATATCAATCAACAATTTTAAAGCGAAAACAGAATTTAATCAGGAAAGATTTCAGACTTGCTATTCTTTTTAATTTGCAAATGCCCACGTGGTATTAAATAAAAACGAAAGTAGAATTTTTCAGCACAAATTCTAAATTTTTAGTATTAAAATTTGTATTTGTTAAATAAATACTTACCTTTATAAATTTAGATATTCACCTGCTTGCAGTCTTGTATCGGAAAAAAACCATGTAATAAAAAAGCACCCTTTGTGACCCGCCACCTCTGACATGCTCAGAAACCAACATCCGGTATCATCTATTCTTTGACATAAAACAAAAAATTAGAAGGGGGATGAAGGGGAGGTGGGTTGGGACCTCTGATTTATAAAGGTAAGTATTTATTTAACAAATACAAATTTTAATACTAAAAATTTAGAATTTATCACAATAAATACGTTACCTTTATAAATTTAGATAAGCAGAATTCAAAGTAGAGCTGAATCCCCCTGAGATTGGCAACTAGGAGGAAAAACCACTTTTTGAGCTGAAACTAGAGGTCCAAGCGAGAACAAACTGTCACTATGAAGGGGCATAGATCTAAGGTAATGGTTATAAAAGGTACTATCAGACCTCCAATAACCAGCTGACATGATTTCCGACATAGAGGAGGAATTGAAAATAGCCCAGGAGCAAGACAATGCTCTAATTTCATGTGCCTGAACTTGAACACGAGACAAGGCTTCTGGAGATGAAGATTGGTAAGCCATCTTAACAGTATGACAAAGCCAAGTAGAAATAGTCTTAGCCGAAATATCCTTTAGACCTTTCTTAATAGGAATGAAAAGTCTAGTAGAACCAGAAGGTCTGAGCGTTGACGAAACAGAAATATATTTCTGAAGTGTACGCACTGGACATAAATCCTGATTACCTAATGATTTAGGTAGAGCAGGAATAACAATAGGTCCAGAACCTTTGTCTGATAACTGATTCTTGGCTAAGAAAGATGGATCTGTCAACAGAGTAACTGAAGAATTATCTGCAGAAAATCTGAGACAAGAATCTGCAATGGAGAAAGCATGAATCTCACTCCTTCTACGACCAGAAGCTAAAGCTAATAAAAAACAGCACTTCAAGGTCAAAAACTTAAAGGAAGCTAAAAATAAAGGTTCGAAAGGAGGAAATTGTAAAGTCCTAAGAACCAAAGCTAAATTCCAGGATGGAACCAGCCTACGTTGTCTAGGTCGTTCCAAACAAAAATTCTTGACCATGAGGGACAAGAACTCATTCTTCCCAAAATCAGGACCTCCTGACAAAGCTATAGTTCTGGATAAAGCTGAACGATAGCCCTTAATAGTAGAGGGAGAGAAACCTTTGTCTTCAAACAGATAAACTAAAAACTCAGCTAACTGTTGGACAGTAACTGCGAGAGGATCAATTTCCTTTGAACGACACCAAGAACAGAAGATGTTCCACTTAGAGTCATAAATTGCTCCTGTAGATTTTCTGACTGAACTAGAGATACGTTTGGCTGCTCTGTCAGAAAAGCCATCCTGTCTGAGAGATTCCCTGACAGTAACCATGCGTGTAGATGGAGGTTGGAAAGATTCTGATGAACTTTCCTGCCTTTGAATTGAGACAAAAGATCTTTCCTGAGAGGAAGCAGAATTGGTCTCGCACAACACAGTTGAAGAAGATCTGGAAACCAAGATTGTTTTGGCCATGCTGGAGCAATAAGAATGGTCTTGCAAATTTCTACCCTGATTTTGTGTAAAATCTTGGGAAGGAGGCGAAAAGGAGGAAACATGTAAGAAAACATCCCCTTCCAATCGAAAGACATTGCATCCACTGCTAAAGCTTTGTTGTCTGGAATCGGAGACACAAACTTTGGCAGTTTGCAATTCAGATGCGTAGCAAAGAGGTCTATATGAGGACGATCCCACTTGAGACAGATCTCCTGAAAAACTGCTGGATGTAACTCCCATTCTGTATTCACTGGATGCAGTGACCTTGAGAGAGCATCCGCTACTAGATTCAGATTGCCAGGAACATGCCTGACTGACAAGCGAATTCCCAGGGAACGGCAAAACAACAGAATTTCTTTGCACAGAAGGTAAAGAGACTGAGAATGTGTGCCGCCCTGATTCTGCAGATAAGCCACTACTGTTGTATTGTCTGTGGCTATCATCAGAGATTGACCCTGAACAAATTGGGAAAATTGTTTCAATGCCAGAAGAACAGCCCGCATCTCCAGTAAATTGATGTGTTCTGTCAACTGGAGACCGGACCATATACCTGATGCCTCTCTGCCCTCCAGGGTAGCTCCCCAGCCTGTCAGAGAAGCATCTGTAAACAGGGTCATAGAAGGAACTGGGGGGTCTAGCGAGCAACCTATCATAACATTCTCTCTCACTGACCACCACAGAAGATGAGGATACAATCTGGGAAGAATGGGAATAACAGCTTCCCACTGTTGTGAGGCTGGTACCCAAAATTCCAGAAGATACCACTGAATGGGGCGAATATGAAGACAACCTAAAGGTACTATGTCCATCAGAGAAATCAGAAAACCTATCAGTTGTAGAAACTGGCGAGCTGAAGCCTGTTTGGCTGAAAGTAGTTGATCCAACAGATACTGAAGCTTGAGAAATTTCTCCTCTGGAGGAAGAACTATCCCAAGATCTGTTCGAAATTGTTCCCCTAGGAAAATGAAACTCTGACTGGGAACTATCTCTGATTTTTCCCAAGAAATAAGGAAACCCAGCTTCAACAGAAGATGAATAACTCGATGAGTATGTTGATGAAGAAGGTTGAAAGAAAAATTCTTGATCAGAGAATCGTCTAGATATGTATGGATGAAAATGGACTGGGAGTGTAGATACGCAACCACTGTTTGAAAAATTTTTGTGAACACTAGTGGAGCAGTAGATAGGCCAAAAGGCATTGCCCTGAAAGCATATACCTTGCCCTCCCAGACCAGACGAAGAAACTTCCGATAAGCCGGAGCTATAGGGACATGAAAATAAGCATCCGTCAGATCTAAAGAAGACGTCCACATCCCTGTATGGAGAGAGGTTCTGATCGACCTGTTGGTCTCCATTTTGAAATGTGGAATCACCAGATACTGATTCAGAAAAGAGAGGTCCAACACAGGTCTCATTTGTCCATTCTTTTTGGGTACAAGAAAGAGACGAGAGTAGAACCCCCAACCTAGAGGTGGACTTACTTCTTCCAATACATTCTTTTGGAGAAGTAGAGACACTTCCTCTTGTAACAACAGATTTTTCCACGGGTCTCTGGTCATAGAAAATTCCAGAGGAACCGCAGAGAGAGGAGGCTGTTCTCGAAATTGAAGCTCTAAACCCCTCCGTAGCACAGAAAGAACCCATTTGTCCGAAATGAGACGGGACCAATGAGGAAGAAAAAGAGAGAGGCGTCCTCCCACAGGAAGATGAGGAAAGGGAACACCTACTTCCTCGGAAAGAGTGGATTGTGCTACAGGAGGGGGGGAGGCATCAAAACTGAGATTTCTTACCCTTGGCTACTTTGGGTTTTTTATTATTAGATCCCGAAGCCGATGGGAAAGAACGATGCTCATTACTTCTCTTAAGATTATTTGAACCTTGCAGAGAAGAGCCAGATTTAGTAGCACCTTGAGACTTACTTCTAGAAGAGTCTGATTTAGAAGAACAAGAAACACGCCTAGAACTACCATTGTTGAGTTGTACATCTACTTTAACAGTAGGAGGTTCTTTGTGTAATTCCTCTTGTAATTTGCGTAAAGAGATGCCAAATAACTGCTCTTTATGAAGAGGAGAAAAAAGTAGGTTGTCTTTAAGAAACTCAGAGACGTTAGATTTTTGAAGAATCTCTTGTCTCCTAGCTAAAGAAAAATTGGCAATAGTGCCAAGATTCAAGAGCTGAGAAGTGCAAAGACATCTATCTACTTGGAGAAGAAAAGAACGAACATCATCAAATTCTTCGCCCTTATCTTTAAGAGAGGCACCTGCAGCAGCAAGAAAATGCTCCGCATATTGTAAAGCTGCGGCAACACCCCGAAGATTGTTCTCCGACCTAGAATAAGAAGTCTGAGATAACTTGACCCCCTCAGAAGACTTAGCACCAAGAAGATTGGAAAAAGTCTTATCAAAAACAGGTTGAGATTTTCCCAAGGAAACATCATGAATATCAAAATACTTCATTCTAACCTTACCAGGGAAAGAAGATGTACTAAAAGCCAGATTTTGTCTAACTAAATTAGAGGCCTTATTGGAGGACATCTGATCGTCGACAAGATGAGAATTAATGGAAGCCAATGCAGATTTAAAATGACTAGACTCGGGAAAAGAAGCATACGACTTAGAAGAATCTCTCACAAGACCAGAGCAGGACTGAAAATCAGAAGGTATGTGAGAACTCCTGGGAGGAGAAACTAAAGAATCGTGACCTGACAATTCTCTACGAATTGCGTACACTTTGTCTTTCAGAGTGAGATTCTCTACCGGAAGTTGCTCCTGAGAAAGCCCAACTTCATCGACTGAAGGAACCGGAGATAGGCAATTATCGCTCAGAAAAGATGCCTCTTGACTACTTGGAGCCAAAGATAATGAGTCAACCTCCTCGTCTGCTTTATTATCAAAAGCGGGCCGAGGGGTGACAAGAGCAGCCCCAGGAACAGTGGGGGACGTAGCTGATTTGCTTTTTTCAATCAAATCTAGTCTACGTTCCACTGTCACAAATTTTGAAGAAATAGAAGCCTCCAGTTTCTGAATAGATGAAACCAAACATTTAATTTCGTCCTTATTGGAGGACTCCATTAAGTTTGGTTTACTAACAAAACCTTGCCCTGTCCACACAGGTTGAGTCGAGTAGGGATAAGGTGGCACAGAATACATGGGATGAGGAAATCTAGCTGGCCACCTAGACCGATAAAACGTCTCCCTACGATTACCCGAAGGAAAACTCTCAGGGCGAGAACTAGCCACCGGACTACCAGGAGGTCGCGTAATAGTAGATGTAGCTCTAATTTGACCTACCGAAGTAACCGGGGTAGAAGGAATTCCTGGAGAATCCATGACATTCTCATAAGAAAGAAAAGGGTCAGATTCCATGGGACCAAAACTTCTAGAGTCAACAGAGTCCCAATACTCTCCCTCTACAGCAATAAAAAGTAATTTAACATTTTCACCTTCATTCGCCATAATGCTTAATAATGTAATAAAGTAATATCAACAAATACCATGCAATACTTAGCCAAAAATAGCAAGTAGAAAAAATTCTTTTCCTCCTCGAGAAAAACGTGACTGCACTCCACAACGGCGGAAAAGAAAAGATGATACCGGATGTTGGTTTCTGAGCATGTCAGAGGTGGCGGGTCACAAAGGGTGCTTTTTTATTACATGGTTTTTTTCCGATACAAGACTGCAAGCAGGTGAATATCTAAATTTATAAAGGTAACGTATTTATTGTGATAAATTCGCTATGTTACGAACAAATCTGTAGCTGTTAACTTGAATTTGTGGAAAAATAAACTTATAGGTCATTTAAATGTTACTTATTAATTTGTAATAAAGATTGTTAGGGTTTTATTTAAATAATATTGGGGTGAGCAAAAGCAAAAGGTCCCAATGGGTTTCATGTCAGTCTTGGAGAAAAATATTACTCCCAGTGTCAGTTAACAGACTTTAAGGGACCAAATGAAAATAGAAATATAGAGTTGTGTTAATGGTGAAGAATATTCTTAAAATATTGGGAGTGTAACTCTTATTTGCAATTCAATAAAAAATGATTAAATACATGTAAACTTTTTTATAACATACAATGTATCCGTTAAAAAAGGAAACGAAAGCTGACAATACAGGTAATTAGAACAACTATAAATATAATATATATTCATGCTTTATTATATAAAACTGGTGTTGGTTGTGATCTATATTCTTCTTACATTTTACTTTAATCTGCTTACTCTTGGGTGGCAGAGATTCAAGCAAAGACACTTAAAAATTAATTGATACAGCATTGCAAAAAATAATTACATGTAGTTATCTTGATGCACTTTATTTTTCATTTTTCATCAAAATTAGTACTTTGCAATGTTGAATTTTTTAAGTCTTTGCATGAACAGAAAATTTCACATATGAAACAATAAATTCATGGCAAAAGTAAAAATTTCAGGCAAAAAAATGACAATTTCAAAACTGCATTTAAGTGCCAGGAAACCGCCAGAATGCAGGATTTTGCGTCATTTACCCCAGACCCCCGGCCGTAAGGTCGCCGAGCATAGCTCGGCATGCGATACGGCTGTGCCGTTCGCATTGGATCGCCTTCTACTTTTTCATTTCAGCCTCCTACTTTTAAATTTGTTGAAAGCCCTGTGACTCCAATTGGGAAAATAACTCTAGTGAAATCACTCCTAATTTCACAACTAAATCATTTATTTATTGCCTTACCAAACCCAAAGAATGCTTTCATAAAAGAACTTAATACTATTTTATTTGAATTTGTCTGGAATTCAAAATCTGATAAAATTAAAAGAAAAGTTGCCACACAAAAGTATGCATATGGGGGACTAAAAATGGTTGATCTAGATTGTTATATCAAAGGACTAAAGTCGACTTGGATAAGGAGATTGGTTATGGAGGACAACTCAAAATGGAAAAGTCTCCTTAGAAATAATGTAAACTTGGACAAATTAATAAATACAGGTTCAGACTATATCTTACAGATAGTTGAAAATGTAAAAAATGACTTTTGGAAAGTGGCTTTTAAGGAAATTCAAGAAAAAGTTGTCATTAAATCTTGGGAGGACTATATGAGCCAACCTTTATGGAATAATCATAAGTTCAAGATAGAAAGTCAGTCCATCTTCTATAAAACATGGTATGATAAAGGAATAAAAAATGTACATGATCTACTTGACGAAAAAGGAGAAATTATAAATTTTAAAATATTTAAAGACAGATTTAACCTACAAATGAATTTTTTAACATATATGGGTATAACACAAGTAGTAGCCACAGATATGAAAAAGTATAACTTTACAAATAAAGCATCTGTGCAAAAACCCTTATTCCCTTGAATATCAAACTATTTGTTTTAACAAAGAAAGGGTCGAAACCTATGTATGATACTCTCAATAAATCAGATGCTATACCCACAGGAAAAAAGAAATGGAGTAGATATTTCATTACCTCTGATAACTAATGGAAGGCAATCTTTTACCTGCCATTCTTGACTACATTGGATTCTAAATTATTATGGTTTCAATACAGAGTTAACCACCACATTTTAACTACTAATAGCTATATGTACAAATTAGGTAGAGTAGATTCTAAACTATGTACCTTTTGTGATAGGGAAGACGAAACAATTTACCATTTACTTTGGGATTGTCCAAAAGTACAACAATTATTATCAGAATTTATCAGATATTGCAATTCAAAGGAGATTAAAATAGAATTTGATGTCAAAACTTTTATATTTGGTGATACAAAACAAAAACATTTAAGGTCATACAATGCATTACTTATAATAATAAAAAAATATATATATAGGAATAGATGTCAAAAAAATCAGTTAACACTTAAAGCCCTTATAAATGATTGGAAACAATTGTATCAAATCAACCTGGATAGTTATAAGGAAAGAAATGAATTAGATAAATTTAAAATGGACTGGGAAAAATGGTCTCCATTAGTCAATTGACTCCCTCCTCTCTCTCTCTCTCTCTCTCTCTCTCTCTCTCATAAAAAGAAAATGAACATTATAATATATATATGTACGCTTAAATATATTCATATTCTTTTGTATCTACTTTTGTGCAAATGTATGTCGATTGAGTGAAATAAAAAAAAACAAAAAAAAAAACTTATAGGCGAGTATATATGGTATATACTTTTAGCTAATTTTAGTGATTTTATAATTCCTGGAGAGCTAACTATCGCTTTCATTATGAAATAAATTACTAGCAATGTTCAATTTTTGTGACTTCATTATTCTCACTGATAATGCCAAAATTAATCCTCACTAAAAATTCTGCATACACAGTATATCTTTAACAGCTTATTATTCATTCAGTACTACTTTTAATGTAATTCTCAAACAAAAAAAGCGGACTTTAAGTGCAAATGAGTTGAAAAAGTAAAATGAATTTGATCGTGCAGAATGAGTACTGTTCACTTTGATGTTGGATTGAAGTGTGTAAGTAAGAAGTAATAACAGCATAAGCCCCAAATTTACAGTGACTGTTATTGTACTTTTCAATAACTTTTGATTGCATAAAGCAGACCAGAAAAGTGTATTCAATTTCTGAAGTGATTTCCACATCGACTTACCTAAAGACATATCAAAACTAAAAACAAAACTAAATGTGGTGATTCACACACAGTAAACTTTACTTTTATTTCAGCCACATTGTAGTTTCTTAAATTCTCCTTGAAATCATTAAGTATTGATAATGAATCCAGTACCACAAGAGAATTCACATACCCTGATGCCGAATATCTGTTAACGAATTAAATCTAAACCATTTCAGTGTGTTGTATCATGTATATTTACCCTGATGACTAATATCTGTTAACGAATTAAATCTAAACCATTTCAGTGTGTTGTATCATGTATATTTACCCTGATGCCTAATATCTGTTAACGAATTAAATCTAAACCATTCCACAGTGTGTTGTATCATGTATATTTACCCTGATGCCTAATATTTGTTAACGAATTAAATCTAAACCATTCCACAGTGTGTTGTATCATGTATATTTACCCTGATGCCTAATATCTGTTAACGAATTAAATCTAAACCATTCCACAGTGTGTTGTATCATGTATATTTAAAATTAAAAAATTTCTGCATGGATTTGTAAGTTGCAAAATGTTCGTGAATTTTAATGTAAGAAAGTAATATGTGAAATAATCTTGTCACTTATACACTTCATCCAAGTGATAAATAAACAAACAGTCGTGAGGTGTTCACTGTTCATGTGTCATTCTTACATTCACACTAGAAGTGTGTTAATTACAGCCATATTGGGTAACATTAACCAGGCACTTGAGAATTGTATGCTTATTGTGAAAGCTATTGTGGGTTCAGTTAACCTGGTATTCAGCTTAACATGACCCATTGAGAACCGGCCTGTACTGTACATATATTCCACAAATACATAGTTAATTGTAATTTCCCATTGCAGCTTGGATAGTTACCTTACTCTGCTGTTTCAATGTTGGATTTGTTTTGTGGGAGATGGTATTGAGGAGTTTCACTATATATGGTTCTGTGGGAGATGGTATTGAGGTGTTTCACTATACATGGTTCTGTGGGAGATGGTATTGAGGAGTTTCAATATATATGGTTTTGTGGGAGATGGTATTGAGGAGTTTCACTATATATGGTTCTGTGGGAGATGGTATTGAGGAGTTTCACACTATATATGGTTCTGTGGGAGATGGTATTGAGGAGTTTCACTATATATGGTTCTGTGGGAGATGGTATTGAGGAGTTTCACTATATATGGTTCTGTGGGAGATGGTATTGAGGTGTTTCACTATATATAGTTCTGTGGGAGATGGTATTGAGGAGTTTCACTATATATGGTTCTGTGGGAGATGGTATTGAGGAGTTTCACTATATATGGTTCTGTGGGAGATGGTATTGAGGAGTTTCACACTATATATAGTTCTGTGGGAGATGGTATTGAGGAGTTTCACTATATATGGTTCTGTGGGAGATGGTATTGAGGAGTTTCACACTATATATGGTTCTGTGGGAGATGGTATTGAGGAGTTTCACACTATATATAGTTCTGTGGGAGATGGTATTGAGGAGTTTCACTATATATGGTTCTGTGGGAGATGGTATTGAGGTGTTTCACTATATATAGTTCTGTGGGAGATGGTATTGAAGAGTTTCACTATATATGGTTCTGTGGGAGATGGTATTGAGGAGTTTCACTATATATAGTTCTCAGACTTATCTGAATTTAGTCAGAGTAAATTGATCCTCAGGATTAACCACTTCATTCCCAAAGAGTACGTTTTCACATCCAAACAATTTGTATATATCTAATGACAAATAAATACCCTGAATAATTCTGCTGGGAAGCTGCTACCATCGAGGCATTGTCCACGTAGTATTCTAGAGCAGGAGTTGCATTGAGCCCAAGCATTTGCTGGAAAATGCCAGCAGCATCTGCGGCGATAGTACGTGTAAAGCTGGTGTCTGGACTAACCAAAAACCTCTCTGTGTGTTTAATTGTAAAATTCCCAGGATGCAACAGAGGAAAGCTGGTAATGGCTGGTTTTGGATCCAGGGGAAGGAAAGCCTTTGTCATGGCCAAGATTCCAACAAAATAAATGGGGTATAAGATTTCCTACAGTAAGAAAATAGTAAATACTGTACATCTGAAAGCAATGGTTCATACTCTGTGGTCACGATAGTGGCTCATGTCAGTGTGTCCTTAATTTTAATAGATTAAATCACATCTTCATAATCTTGCCCTGTCATCAACAAGACAAGACAATTATTCACAAACATTCAGTTTGTATTCAATTTATTCATAACTACAACTTCATTATTTTTCCTTCAAGACAACCACACCAATATATGAGGGGGGGGGGGGGGGGGGGGACTCTGACAGTGAAAAGACAATTTTCATTATATTTATACGTAATTGAAGCATAGAAATTCATGAATTCACTTTCAGACAGTTTGTCAAGAATTCATTCATTTAAGGACACTGACACATACAACATTTCTCAAAAATACATATATATAATTTTTATGACATGACATGTACAATTCACTTCCATTCTATCTTGTTTCTAAAAAAAAAACTTGGGGTATATTACCAGGTCTGTTTTAGAGTTAGCATATTTATTTTGTTAGGTCCTGATTGTTAAATATTTTATTTATCTTGTGACGATTAACAAATTCTACAACTTAGATCAATGCTTCTCGTCAGTTCTGATTGTGGCGTGAAGAGGTCATTGATGTGGGAGGAAACCGGAGTATCTGGAGGAAACCCATGTGTCTGAGTGACACGACCACAATACCCTCTCACGAGGATTGAACTTGGGTTGCAGTGGTGAGAAGCCAGTGCATTAACTACTACACTATCCAAAAAGTTGTACATATCAACATTACTACATATTGACACAGTTTGTGTACAATTTTCCATGACATTTCTAGGGCATCATAAGAAGCTACGAAATACGTATATATGGACATTGTGTAATCTTTGCATGGGCTCTCGTATAGAACTCTGGTTAAATCCGAACGATGGCTGTGCAGAAATTGTTCAAACACCTTGCAATTATATAATAGTCCCCGTACGATCTCCGCGAGTCTCTGTTGGAAATCGTATGGACGTCTAGCAGAAACCTTGTGATAGCTGTGTGAGAGCCATTCGAATGTCCCATGAGACTACAATCTCTGTATGATTAATTTTTTGCTCGAACATCTTAACATACCGTGCGTTTGCTGTCCAATCAGCACATTTCTTCTGCGAAATGACCATGTGGTGATCGTGCAGTACATTGTAGGACATAAGCACGGGCTACAGACTACAGACTACAGACTAACGATTTTAATTTGTCTGTGATTCTGTACAAAAATCTCAGTCACTGCCTGTCATTACATATAAGTCACACAGCAAGGTAGATACAGCCCGGGCTCTACTGAAGCATCGCAGGTCAAACTTAAACTAGTCTAAGTTATTGTAGTGTAGACACAGCCCGGGCTCTACTGAAGCATCGCAGGTCAAACTTAAACTAGTCTAAGTTACTGTAGTGTAGACACAGCCCGGGCTCTACTGAAGCATCGCAGGTCAAACTTAAACTAGTCTAAGTTACTGTAGTGTAGACACAGCCCGGGCTCTACTGAAGCATCGCAGGTCAAACTTAAACTAGTCTAAGTTACTGTAGTGTAGATACAGCCCGGGCTCTACTGAAGCATCGCAGGTCAAACTTAAACTAGTCTAAGTTACTGTAGTGTAGATACAGCCCGGGCTCTACTGAAGCATCGCAGGTCAAACTTAAACTAGTCTAAGTTACTGTAGTGTAGATACAGCCCGGGCTCTACTGAAGCATCGCAGGCCAAACTTAAACTAGTCTAAGTTACTGTAGTGTAGATACAGCCCGGGCTCTACTGAAGCATCGCAGGCCAAACATAAACTAGTCTAAGTTACTGTAGTGTAGATACAGCCCGGGCTCTACTGAAGCATCGCAGGTCAAACTTAAACTAGTCTAAGTTACTGTAGTGTAGACACAGCCAGGGCTCTACTGAAGCATCGCAGGTCAAACTTAAACTAGTCTAAGTTACTGTAGTGTAGATACAGCCCGGGCTCTACTGAAGCATCGCAGGTCAAACTTAAACTAGTCTACGTTATTGTAGCGTAGATACAGCCCGGGCTCTATTGGAGCATCACAGGTCAACCATAAACTAGTAATTGTACTATGTAGCAAAAAATGGGAGAAAAATCATACACGAATTATAAACAATTCACCGCAAGTTACGTCCCTTTGCGAGGTCAGCCAAAGGCCAATAGGTGAAAAACCAAGTTTTCCTTCATTACCTTAATTATCAACTGTACGACATTACATGTATTACTGTGAATTTTAGCTAATTATCAAGCTTTCATACAAGTTATGGGTTGCCCCACCCTGGGGCATTAATGTAGTTGACTGCAATAGATGGAAAAATAACAATTGTAAAAGCTACAGATCAGAAAATTAAAAAGGACAACGTAGGGAAATACGATTTTCAACCGGGAGATGGCAGACAAGGGACATAACTTGTGCAAAGTGTTGATATGTGTATTGGATCATTCAGAAATCGAACCCAGGACCCTTGCATTACTAGCTGGGTGATCTAACCACTGAGGATGACATATAAAGTGTAATAACATAATTATTACTACAATATGATATCTATTAAAACCTATTTTGGAAATCATTCAAGAACTCTTCACATCCACGAGATGAAAAAATAGTTTTAGAAAAATGGTTGACACCTTGCATGTGACCTGAAGACTACTGTAGAAGTATAAAGAGTCACTGCATACCTGAAGGAGTTGGCCTTTGTTCCGCTTCTTGTACAGAAAATTTTTGTACATAAGGGTCTTATACTGCTGGAAAAAGGTAGCCATCGTTTTCTGATCTGAAAGAATACGACACAATATGTAATCAACAGCTTACTACAATCAGACATAGAGAATATATGCTGGATCTATAACACCTTATTCATACTAATCAGTGCTCAGGAAACTGAAATACAAGAGGGAAGCATAACATTGAAACTGGACATAGCTTTTTTAATACACAATCTTGAATCCAATACATTGTATATCAGTGGAATATTATCACTCGTACATACATACACATACATCTGTGATAGAATTGCTCTGATGCAAGGAGATTTAATAAAAGAAGAAATGACAACTTCAAATGATCAAAGTCATCATGATCACGACGGTATGGAATCACAGGGACTGAACTGTTTACATCAATGATAAGAGTTTAATTACCGATACTGAAATGAATGGAAGAATGCAGGAAATTATTTGATTAAGCCACAAAACAAACTCAAGTAACCAGCAAAGAGGCAAAACTTCAAGATGAAAATATTGCAATTTTAAAAGCACAGCTCTCATGTTAATCATACTACACTTTAAGATACTAGTACAAGAGGCCAATGGGCCACATCGCTCACCTGAGTCACTTTGGCCCATATTTAAAAGATTTTCACAATATATATTCACATGTAAAATTTTTATCCCTGTTGTGGCCCCAACCTACCACCGGGGACCATGATTTTTTCAAACTTGAATCTGTATATTAGGAAGTTTTCATCTAACTGTTAACTTCTCTGGTCCAATGGTTCTTGAGAAGAAATTTTTTAAAGATTTTCCCTATATATTTGTATGTAAAACTTTGATCCTCTATTGTGGTCCAATGGGGGGGGGGGGGGATCATAATTTTAACAAACTTGAATCTGCACTATGACAGGAAGCTTTCATGTAAATGTAAACCGTTCTGGCTCATTGGTTCTTGAGAAGATTTTTAAAGATTTTCCCTATATATTTGTATGCAAAACTTTGATCCTCTATTGTGGTCCAATAGGGGGGGGGGGGTCATAATTTTAACAAACTTGAATCTGCACTATCTCAAGAAGCTTTCATGTAAATGTAAACTTTTCTGGCCCATTGGTTCTTGAAAAGAAGATTTTTCCTATATATTTGAATGTACAACTGATTCCCTATTGTGGCCCCATCCTACCTCTGGAGGTCATGATTTTAACAAACTTGAAATTTCACTATGTCAGAAAGCTGTCATGCAAACATCAGCTCTTCTGCTCCAGTAGTTCTTGAGAAGATTTTTAAATGACCCCACCCTATTTTTACATCTTTGTGATTCTCTCCCCATTGAAGGGGGCATGACCCTTCATTTGAACACAATTGAAAGGCCTTCACCCAAAGGATGCTTTTTGCCAAGTTTGGTTGAAATTGGCCCAGCGGTTCTGGAGAAGAAGTCGAAAATGTAAAAAGTTTACAGACTGACAGACAACAGGTGATCAGAAAAGCTCACTAATGAGCTTTCAGCTCAGGTGAGATAAAAAGTGCCACTGAAGGTAATTCCACCCCTCTAGAATTATAGGTTCAATCTTATATTTGATTGTTGATTCTACATATATCTTAGTAACAAATAAAAATGATAAAATAAGTATGTTGCCGTATAGCTGCAGAACTGTAGCTCTCTGGAAAAAATTCTGTCACAATATTTTCTTTATCAATTAGCACACATATACCTGTTACATGTATCAACATCAGAAAATTGCAATTTTTCCTTAAACAGTATTGTCAAAATTTCACCAAAAACTGGTTAAAATTATATAATAGCATTCATAACAATTTCATGAAATTGTTTCTTTAAAAAATATACAAAATATTTGTAAAAAATAAAGCATAATGGACTTGATAAATAATTTAATGAAGACAGAGTTATTGCCCTTGGATTCAATAATTGATTATTATATTCCTTAGACTTCTGAAATATTTTATGGTAAACAAGATTTTTTGCAATAACTATTGAAAAAGACTCCAACAAAATTTATGTTCCTGACATGCATAAATCTTATTAAATCATTAACTTTGCGAAATTTTATGACATCACAGGAAGGTGGAACCATGTGAAGTACAAAATTTAGGTCCATAATCAGCCCAAGACCATCTAATTAAAATCATAACTTATATTAACCTTCATTTGATAGCAGGAATTAATGGGGAAAAACACAGGGTCAAATTCTACTTTGACTGATGGGTTGGACGAAGAAATATCACAATAAAATGTGTAACCATAAAGTCGATCAGCATATCGTGGAATAAAAATTCATGCAGGAATCATATGACTATCTAGTTAGAACAAACAAACACTTTGGGAGAGGGAATTATAGGAGCTGATTGTAATCAGATTATTTAAGATTGAAAGATAACATGTAAACTAAGTCTGAGAATGTGCACATATATTGAACTCCTATCAAAGACAGAGTGTAATAGTGCAATGTGTCACCAAATGAAAACAAAATATAGATCAATTAATCCTGGTTGATTTACTAAGCTGTATTTCGAAATACCAGTGGAACTCCTGTTACTGAAATATTTCATAATATGTATAAGGGATTAGAAAATTGTTAAATTTTGAAATTTTATCTTTATGGTAAATCAAAGAAGAAAAATGACATAATCTGCAACAAAACATGTATGCATGTTATGTACAAACGTATGTCACAAAGGAATTTTAAAGTACAGTTACGAGCTGACAGGGATGAGAACCAAAGAATTTGTAATTAATTAATTCCTTAATTAGAAGCAGAAAATATAGTAAAATATGGCCATAACAGAGCAATGGATAAAAATGCATAACTCATTTGGTATAATGAACTGTGCCAAGTGTGAGAGGAAATGGGGTATCCCTGTAGAACAATTATTCAAGGTGTTTAAAAAACTGCAGTCATAACATCATATACCATTGTGTGTCTGAAAATCCCAAGTTTAAGGGGGTATGCTACACCAGAGAAATTTGATGCGGATGAAAAGTGGAGGATATGTACAACAATATTTTGAAATTGAAAAGTTTCAGATTTACTTTATTTAATCAAAAAATGCAGTTTAGGTAGAAAGTAATATGAAACTCCTGCTGGACTCGAACACACGATCTGCAGTTCAGCAGTCAACATGCTAACCTACTGAGCTACACAGCTGTATGCGAGAATTTTTTTAATGAATAGACAAATATTGCTGATATTTATATTTCCATCCATGTTTTAAAAGGAAGTCAGCAATTATGACGATGTAGAGTACCTCCTTAATTATGCATTGATTAAACACACACATGCCCACATACAGACAGGCAAACACACACAGAAAAATACACACAGGCATACACACAAAGACAAACACACACAGGCAAACACACACAGGCAAACATACACTGACAAACACACACAGACAAACACACACACTCACCAACACACGTTTTAACAAATACAGATTTCTCTATTTCAAAAACCAACTATGTTATGACCCACAAGTTGGATAACCACTGTTTTATTAAATGAAGTATAGATTACCTTTTTCTTTTTCCAAAATACACTGTCTCTCTAAATCACATTTTCCACCAATATGTCTTATCCCCGGCATTTTTCTGGTATAACACTATATCTAATCCTTCATCGAACTATTCAGACAGTCTGACATGTGGCTCTACTACACCGGATTTAATAACATACCTTTTACCTTAGCACTGAATTTATACTTCTAGTATCAATTTTTTCTACCTCATTTTCACATGAATAACATAATTAATCATTAGTTATCAACATATGATTTGCATCATATTGAAAACAGTCATGGAAAATCCTGATGCAGATTTCAAAATTGCTCATAGATATATCGCATATACATTTAGATTTGATAATTTTATGTATCTAATCTCCGGAGATAATTTCAAAAAGTACATAGTACAAGGTTTGAATAAGACAGTGAACATCCTATGTACTAATATCTTTCTCCATAACTTACTACATAATGTACTTACATATATGAATGAACATAAAATGTAGGAGAGCTGCTATGTTCACCCATCTGTCATATTGTATTAACAAATGTCATCCTCACAAACTTCGAAATCCTTATGGCCATGCACATATCCCAGGGGTGTCATTCAGGCTTTCATTATACTTTTTAATTATCACTATATTAGGATGCTGATTTGATTTATTATAGTTTTATAGAATATTTCTCCCATTTTTCCCAGATCTTGGAGGTGGATGAAGGAGGCAGTACCTCACTCCCATCCCCCTAATCTCAGAATTAGTCCTCCTTCCTTATCTCTCTTTCTTTAATTCTTTTCTTTTCCATTCTTTTCTTCCCTCTCTCCTTCCACCTGTTCCCTAACTCCTCTTTCCACCCCCTCCTGCCCTTCCCACCCACCCCCCTCCTGCCCCTTCAACCCCCTTTACACACACTCAAGGGCCCCAAATTGATTTCAATAAATTTATTCTATACACATACATCTTGTCATTGAAAGCAAGTTGATAGCAGATTTGCCAAGATAGTTGAGTAGCCTTGCACACTGGCCATGGGCTGCTAGGAGATTTGGTTCTGCAGGTCATTAGTTCAACCCCTGGCAGGAGTGAAAGCGGGTATCCATATATAAGGAATTTCTCTGTGCTTTATATTTCAAAATCTTTCTTCACTTAGGACTGCTATGTTTATTTAGGATTTCACTGAAATCTCTGTGCTTTTTTTTAATATATATATTTGTGCAGGGTTCATCATTATTATCATTTATTTATCATTATAATTTTCCCTCCCTCAAACAACATAAATCAAGTTATTCAAAGAATCCTTGGTAGAAGAACTATGCAACATTCTGTGACTTAAATTTAATCATTCACTCGTGTCACTGGGATGCAAGTTTATTTGAAATCGTAATTTTTGCAAAAATAGAAAAAAAATTGAGGTGGGCCCTTTTTTGAGGGGCGGGCGGGGATGATAATCTATCAATTAATTTTAATTGGCCTTATGTTAAATTAATTCATGATAACAATTGTTGATACTTTAGTATTTTATGGTATTTGTAGACACGAGTATTTGCACATCATGTGCCAATTTATATTATCAAAGAAAAATGTAAATGACTTTTTATAATATAATTTGCAGTGCAAAGTGTCTGATGACTGCATGATTATAGGATTGCACCTAAAATAAGTAATTGCATTTGAAATAAAAGTACTTATAAGTTGAACTCTTTTTCATTATTCAAATGTGAGCATCCAAATCATTGTTAGCCAAAGTGATATAAGCTAAACTAATACAATCGATATATTATATATGACGACATGTTTGGAAAGATAAATCTAAGTTTTAGACTGTTTGTCAAAGCACAGTGCTAAAGATAGCTATAGGATAGCTTAATAGAAAATACTATAATATGAATATTCATAATTGTCATCGCCGTGAGAAAGAGCAAAAGTATACTTAATTTTGAAGTCAATAGACCTCTTTCATATCAACAACCCCATTCACAATTTTTTTTACACTGCCTATGAATGTACGTTTTATAATATTTCTTTCAATATATTTAATTTCTGTTTTAATTTTGAAATTGGTCATTAAAATATGAAAGATATGCTGTACACACAGCAGAAATAATAGATAGAATCAATTGTAAGTGATTGTTCAGATAGGAAGAGGTCATAATCACAGGTAGCAATAGCTATACAGGTAATCGAAGGCGTGGACATGTTACATTCTTGACCTATCAGCTGCATCCAACAGATCAATTCAACTTCAACTGAATGTAACCGCAGTATACCCACTGTACCCTAGGTTATGTAGAGCCACCTCATGTAATTCTTACTTTCAATTTCCATACGATTTGTGTTGTACACCCTTTCTGTAACTTTTGTAGAAAGGAATATAGAGCATGTAACCTTGGGTACAAAAGAATCACTTAAAAACAGAGTCCTTATTCCTTGCCATATATGCATGGGTATCTGTATTATCCAAATGGTTTAAGAAATAAAATCGCTATCATGTCATTAAATATGAATGGGGTGTTTAGTAAAACACAATAGGCCTAATATTAACCAAATTAATATGTACAATTTATATTTTTACATTTTGCATGACTACAGATGTATATATATGTATAAATTACAGCTAGGTGACACACATGGTACTACCCTGAAAAGCAAAAGACTGGAATGTCCTCCATTGATCAGTTGATGTTTTTTACTGACAAGCAGGAGACGGTTATATATATAACTAGGCTAAAAGTCCAAGCACCCACATTCCATAAATCAATGCGACAACGCCTCTGAAGCTCGATTCATGTTTTTAGAATCATTATTTGGTTTCAAAAATCAAGTATACATATCTTAATTATCGCCAGATTCCATCCAAATTTGAATTAATATCTTAAAAACTTCAAATAATTATTAACCCCAATATTACTTGACCTTACATAGATCTATATTATTATAGTTTATCTGAAGTGACATAGCCAATGTAGGTTATCATGAGCAAATAACATAAGATAAGAATACGTACGCTTTGATATATAGATCTATACGCATATCAAAATACCTGTAGATCCAATACCTGTTGTAAGATTTCCCCGTCCGTCCACTACTGGCAATTCCGTGAGGTGTGCAAGATCAACTAAAAATTATACTAAATGTTGAAATATTTCCCAACTCCATGTGAGTACTGACCAAACATTGAATGTTGTCAAAAACCATGTGACTCGGTATTCAAAGAATCACATGCTTCCTGGAATTTCGCAATCTCTGTGCTTGTTACCGCAAAGTCACTGCCAATGGCCAAGCAAGAGGCTCACCCATCCAAAGTATTACGGAAAAACTCCTCTAAACACTCCCCGTCAAATCCTCAATGTTTACAATATCCGCGTACAAGAGTAGCGTCCCTTTCCCCAATTAGTGCTCGATATTCACCCTAAATCGTGGCCTACTTATTGCACGATATCAGCAAACTACGCTGAATGATCTGTGTACATAGCCTGGTCGTTTATTCAATGTTTCAGACACGGAGGGTCAGGGACCAGACTAGGCCTAAGTACTGGATATCAGGAGGACGTGTTGATCCGGCCGTGTTCAGTGAGATCAGCTGGACTGCAGTAGGCCTTAGTCTAAATTGATCAATCAGACAGTCACTCCATTAAAATTCTATTTAAAATGGGATGCAAGTACGAATGAAAAAATGAAAATAACAAACAATAGGTCAACACGCGGGTTTGTCTTGATGGGCAATCACATCAAAGTACTGAAAGTACAGATGGGAATTGAACATTCAGTAAGCAATGTACTGTATACAGACCAGGCTGAAGCTTTGCAGCCCTAAGGAAAATCATCAAAGGACTGAGAGTATTCATAAACAAGAACAGATAAGGGTTACCCCATATCCAAGAAATTCGACTTTTAATTTACTCGTAGCAAATACTGTGACCAGTCTTGCTTCACTAGCAAACAGTGCGCACACCTGTCCTTGACCTTTTAACCTTGAAAAATGTACAATTACATGAACAATACTAAAGAAGGATAATTTAAAATCTTGTCTTTATATTAGCTGAAAAATACATATATAGAGTAATGCAAAAATCAAGAAGGTGAAAATCACTTTGTAGATATTTACTATGATATCCTCCTCCCCATCTAATTTTATTTCCTAGAAAATAAATTGCCTAATTAGGTTATTTCTTTTTTAATTGAAAAAATGCCCACCCCAGAATCAAATGTGTGTCCCCTTTCTTGATAAAAAAAAAATTAGTAGAAATATCTCATTTCCAAACCTTTAATCCACCCCTCCTATTTCTTAAAATTTTCTCTGTTATGGTTATATTTGTATTTTCTTATCCTTATGAATTCATAAATTTTGTACATGAGGATCACAACCTATGCACTTATTCAACAAGAAATGTATACACTGTCTTAATAAATTTTATTTACATATTGGAAAAAAACCCACATGGGAATCATTTTGAATTGCAGGGAATTTCGTAAACGAGAGACTTGAATAAACTTTTCTGCGTAAACTTTTTTTCCATGCCAAAGTACCACCTAGTACCTCATCTACGCAATACCGAGCTGTCTTGCAGTGAATATTGCAGATGTAATTTTTTTTTTTACACGTGTTTCTTTACTTTGTTCACTGACAACAAGCAGAAATCACATAAATTGCAATATAAATGTTGATAAGTTGAGTACCTTTAAAAAAGAAAAACAAAACCTCGTCACTCGTACATTTCTTACATGTGTTATATATTTAGAAGTTGGAAATACCCACATATATGTATTACTTTAATAAAATGATTTGATAGCTTTTTGTCTTTCAAAACTACCGTTACCAGTGGTAACATGTTTTCCTTTAGATATCACATTTATTCTCTTTTCTGTTCAGTTGTTTTCCTCTGCTCTGATTACATATATTTAATACCAGCGTCTATGAAGCCGTGTTGACAAAGCGTCATGCTTGTTTATAACGGTCGATAACTCGTAGTCGTACGTATTGTATAAGACAAATGCCGATGTCAAAATCGTCGGCATTTACCAGAAGTGCTCTGTTATACATAGAAATCCTTATAAAAAAGAAAACACACACACACACACACAAATTAATGATTAACATTCTCTCTGAGAAGAAATTATATGATAATTAACAAACAATAATCATGAAAGGAATATAATTGTCAATCGAAGAATGACCTAGATATATTTTCGTGAAATACACTGAGGAGGCAGCTAGCGTAGGAATATGAATACTTTTTATTTACATTTCTGGTGAAAAAGTGATTTTCTTAAAATCGTTTGACGTTAATTTTGTTTTCTTCTACGTATTACATACACATCGATATTCTAAACATTTGCTGTAATGTTGTATCTGCTGATCATGTATGGAACTATATTTTTTCAGAGCAATTGTGTGAAGAGTACCTGAATCCAATAATAAATCTTGAATAGATTGTATGCACTGATCGAATTTATTAAAAAATATTTTTGAAACCAATGTCAATCGCAACAACCATGGGCAACTTAGCTCACATGAGAGGTTGAATTGAATTTATTTCAATAATTTGTAATGGAAGGATGGAAAGAAATAAAATTGACCACACTTTTCATTTTCTGATCTTTTTGAACAATTAATTTTGTCACTTTGCATGCACGAAAGTAAATGCACATTGAAAATTTAGCTCACCAGAATATTACGATGTTAGTCATTAAGTACCAATGAATAGATTGATATGATAGGGAAAACTATATGATGTGGGATGCTTTATTATCTCATGACTGATCCTATTTTCATGTCCCAATACGTTTTAAATCATATTGCATTTATAAGAAAACGTTTCTGTAAATTAGCTCACCTGAAAAGTGATAATCAAAAGAAATCAACAAAGAAATCTTTTGAGCAAGTGGTGTAAGGAAACAGGATAAAATAATGAAACAAACTACCCCAGCGGTGGCCGATTTATTTTTGTTGATTTATTTTGTTAGAAAGCAATGATTATCACTCTTCAGGTGAGCTAATTTACAGAAAAGGTTTTTGAATGCAACATGATTTAAAATGGATTGGCACATGAAAATAGGATCAGTCATGAGATAATAAAGCATCTCACATCATATATTTTCCTTATCATATCAATCTATTCATTGGTACTTAATGACTAACATCGTAATATTTTGGTGAGCTGAATTATCAATGTGCATTTACTTTCGTGCATGCAAAGTGACAAAATTAATAGTTTAAAAAGATCAGAAAATGAAAAGTGTGGTCAATTTTATTTCTTTCCATCCTTTCATTACAAATTACTGATATAAATTCAATTCACCATCATGTGAGCTAAGTTGTCCATGAGTGTTGTGATTGACATAAAATTTATTAATTCAAAACATTAATTAAATTAAAAATTTCCTTTAAAATAAGTTTTTAATTAAATATTTTTTCTATGAGTACTCTCAGTCTTTTGATGATTTTTGCTAGCTTCAGCCTGGTAGATTTACAAACGGTTAGACAAATAATCAAAAAAGCTCATTTTACTCTTCGGCTCAAGTGAGCTAAACATTTCACCTTAACATTGTTGTAGCATCATAAAATATATTCCACCGTAACATAATTTTCATGTCTAAAATGAATAGATGACCAGAGGTCACCCTGTAGGTACAACATTATCTTATGATTATTTGTAGATAAATTGCAAATAAATAAAAGGATGATATTCCAAGTTCAATTTCACTTTCCCTGCATTGTATTTATCATATTTGGGAAAATCTGGGGGGAGCAGATAACAGTGAATCATCATTTTCCAAATAAGGCTATTTTTTGCAAAGAAATGATGTAAATGATCAATAATGACTTGCTCAATATTCGTTTTCCTTTGGTAGTGTGCAATATACAGTGTCTGCAATGTACTTTCTCTTTTATGTTGGACTATTTTTATAGCGTAGTAAACTGTGTAGACTAGAAAATAGGGTGATGCGGGGTCATACTAAAATGGGGTGACCCTGGATCCTACTTGAGGGTACAAATTATCCTTCTGCCGGCGAAATTTCCAGTTCCTGGCACGGTAAATATCAAAATCATAAAAAAGCCAGGAAAACGTCAGATATTTCGGACTACATATAAATATGTCACTGCATGTTCTGATAGAGCAATCATTTATGTTGTTCCGGTATTACTCATGAGGAGTGTGTAACGATATCTCTGCAGACAAGTTATCAATACCAATTACCTTCTTAGTGTATAAGACAATAAAAATTGAAAATTAAATTACATATTATCATCTAATGACTTCGGGAGTTTGTATTCAAAGAAAAATAACTCTCAAACATATATACAAACCGATGTCACCCGAAAATTACCGTCCCATTTGTTATGCTGTCTGGATAAACTTTTTAAGTGTATTTCAAATAACTGTCTTGAAGTTTACGCTGCAGAAGTTGATTTACAAGGCCTATACTTTAAAATGAAAACCAAGCTGGTTTAGGAAAGATTATTCAGCATTAGACCATGTCCTTTCATAACAACTTTTGTCACAAATTTTCATGAATAGAAAGAAGAAAATATTTTGTGCACTTGTAGATTTTAAACAGGCCTTCGACACTTTGTGGAGAAACGGTCTTTGATTTTGAATGGTATTAAGGAAATGTTTTACTTATATAAAAAATATATACATGGGGATGAAATCAATTGTTATTAAAGATGCTATGACCAGTGATTTTGTTGGAGTAAGACAAGGGAAGAATTTATCTCCCTCTTTGTTCTCATTATACATTAATGATCTTGATATATTTTTACAAGAGAAAAGTATGGTTGACCTTCAAAGTATCTCTGAATCAATTGAAGAGGAATTCATGATATATCTAAAACTATTAATTTCATTGTATGCTGATGACAAAGTTTTGGTTGAATCCGCTGAAGATTCGCAACACGCGTTGAATGAATTTTATGTACGGTACGCAGTGGAAATTGAATGTTGATATTGAAAAAAAAACCCACTAAAATTTAAATTTTCTCAAAGGGCTCTACATGTACGTTGAAGAAACGTTTTTATTATAATGGAAGTCTTATTGAGAATGTGAACGACTTAAAATATCTAGGCATTGTATTTCCCAGGTCAGGTTTCTTTTGCAAAACTAAAAAAGAGCGAGATTAATAAAAGCTTTTTGGCTTGTTTCTTAATCTATTTCATGTATAAGACATTGTTTGTAAACATTATCGAATTATTTACGAATAAATATTGTTTAAACTAAAACTAAAAAAACATTTACGTGAATAAGCCCAGAAAACTATGCATGGAATTATAAGAAAAATCAGACAATTTGATTTACGAATGTGAGATTTGGGGATATGAAAACTTACAAACTATAGAAGTTCTCAATTAAAATTTTTTGAAACATATTTTTGTTTAAAAAGCTCCATAACGTCATTTATGGTTTATGGCAAAACGGCACGTTTTCCTGTTTATATCAATAAGATAAGATACGTTTTATTCCAATTTTGGGCCCAGAGGGCATAAAAGCAAGACAGTTTATAAAGAAGGAAATTCAAAAAAGAAAGAAAGTTTACAACCTTACAGTATATTGTGATATTATGATTTCAGATTGGGCCAAATTAATATCTAATTGTAAATATTCTTTATAACTATTTATCAATTTGTCCAGACGTGATCAAGTGATATTTTTAGTTCTTCCAAGGGTACAATGTACAGAATTTTTAAAACAGGTTTTGGTTCAGAAAACTATCTTGAAAACCTATATGTACCTAAGAAAATAAGCATCTTTTGAAATTTCATACCACAAACCATCGCCTTCCGGTAGAGACTGACCGATGGTTTAGTATACCATATCACGAAGAGATTATGTATTTCATGTAATGAAACAGAAATTGCAGGTGAATATTATTTTGTCTTAGATTGCAGTGCTTTATCCAGTATAAGAAAAGAATACCTATACAGAAAATATTGTACGATATCATAAATATAATGAAATTTTATAAAATTATCTCGACGAGTGATGTTGAAAACCTTAAAAACCTGTGTAAGTTTATTTTAAAGAATATGAATTAGTATGTTCTCTTTAACACATGTCCCGTGGGGATCCGGGTTAGAATAGGTCCTCAGTACCCCTCGATTGTCGTAATAGTCCACTAAATGGGGCGGTCCTTCGGATGAGACCGCAAAAACCGAGGCCCCGTGTCACACACCAGGTGTGGTACGATAAAGATCCCTCCATGCTCAAAGGCCTTAAGCGCCGATCATAGGCTTAAATTTTGCAGCCCTTCACCAGCAGTGGTGAACCTGTCGTCTCCATGAGTGAAGGATTCTCGGGCAATATGCAACCAACCAAGCAACCTTAACACAAAACTTCAAATTTTTGTACATATTTACGTATACATGTATATTTCAATATGTCTATTTGGATACCTATATGAATTCCTCCAGCGTTAAATTGTATTAAAACATGAAATTTCTGTATTGTACCTCATGTACCACTTCCACTGTGGTCTGAGCTTACAATGACGCACTATCTCAAGCATACTATGGGCTGTGTACATAGAGAAAAGACTGAAGCTGATAAAAGAAATATGATTTTGATTAAAAGTGAGTGAAAAATTCCCGGGCGTCCGGGACGATAAACAATACAATCAACCAATCAATCAATCAATCAACTCTCCTTCGGTCATAATGTATGCAATGTGCGCTCCTACTTCACACATGGTAAAAAAGAAAACAATAGTGTCGGTGAGTTTTGACATCGAGTTCATCTGCATGCATAGGAATAAGGACATGTCAGACTAAACTAATTGTTCGCGGTAGCTCAGTGGTAGAGTGTTCCTTCTAAACTGGGATATCGTGATTACGAGCCTCTCTCTCTCTCTCTCTCTCTCTCTCTCTCTCTGACCCAAATCGAAGTTAGCGTCCCCAAATGGGTGAAGTGTATGTTTTGCTTTTGAGGTCGTTAAAGTAAATTTTAATATTATTTTTACCAATTTCAATATTTTGGATAATTCAGTTTTTCTATGTTACGTTTTTTGCATGCAATATATCCGACATACAATACACCAAACCAGTATGTAACAGGGGCGGATCCAAGAAATTTTAAAGGGGGGGTCTATTAATTTTGGTTTTCAAAGGTGTGTGGGTGGGTGGGTGGATGGGTGGTTCCATTATTACAATTCGTTATTATTGGCTTTTTTAAAGCAAAATTTTCTGACGAAAGGGGTGTGTGTGTGTTCCAATCCCCCAAAATACAATAGTACGACACTGTTTGTTTGCACATGTTGTTACTGATCTGTAACTTACTCAATACTGCACGAATATCTCAAACCTTCTCCTCGTAATGCCCCATACAATGACGCCAACATCTCCTCTCCAACTTGCTCCAATTTAGTGACAGAGGCAAATTTATCTAGGAAAGGCTTACTGGCTGTTACATAAAAGTATAAATTTGCCTTCATCTTCTTGAGTGTGACCTGTTTACTGATTCCATACAGCCTAGATGTTGTATCACATCCCGTCAAAGCGTGCATCACTAAGAGACACTGACATAGGTCTTTTCCAAGAATCTGTCTTGTGTTATATATGTTCCAAATCTGATGGTTTTTCATTTGCTTGTCGGAATAAAAGAATAACTCCTTTTCGATATCAGGATCTACATGATAAAGTAATAGTATGAGCAAATCAGTATCCTCGCCAACTATAGCAACGGACTGAGTTCTCACTTTCTGAAGAGCTGTGAAAACCAAAGTACGGTCTGCATCTGCTTCAGATTGTATTACTTCACAACCGGCTTCTCGGAGTCTTGTAGACAGCATTTGAATAAATTTTTTCTTATTTTCTTTGTTTGACAGAAAATGCTCTCTTTTCGCGGTGCATGCAGTAGATTCGTTGAATATAGTCTTCCTAGACTGTAAACCCTTTGATCTTCTCTGATGGGTGAGATCCTTGGTTGATTGTGCGTTGTTGTAGCCATCAAATACAACACAGGCATTTGTAAATTTGTGGGTGACATATTGCACGTAGATCGTCAGTATTTGTTCGAAAGTTGATTTCTGTGGCCAGTTAAACCTGTGTCGCAGAGATCCTCCATCAAGTACGAATGTAGAACATTTATTTAGAGATGAGCCATAGTTCGAACAGGATAAACGTCATTTCCCCGTTTCTGCTTATTAACTTTGGCTGGCTTGCAACAAAATATGCAGTGATTTTTTAAGTCAAAAATGCTTTTGGATCGTAGCTCCACTGCATCCATATTGTCTGTCTCATATGTTTGTTGTCTTTTAGCTTGTAAAATTCTTCTTTTATCTGTAAAATTCCTTCTACATTGCTGATGAACTACATCACCAGGTTTGGAAAATATTGATCCTTGACGCTCTTGACTGGCATTATTCAAGCCCAGACTTCCCTTTTCCGTCAAAATTTGTCGTTCTGAACAAGGCACAGCTTCACAGCAAATGATGCACAATTCTCCAGTTGAT
Source organism: Ostrea edulis (assembly GCF_947568905.1). Classification (NCBI taxonomy): domain Eukaryota; kingdom Metazoa; phylum Mollusca; class Bivalvia; order Ostreida; family Ostreidae; genus Ostrea; species Ostrea edulis. Next base: position 63,667,952 of record NC_079167.1, read on the forward strand.
GCCATAGCTGAAAAATATCGTTAGGTATTGATAAAATTAAAAAAAAAAAAAAAAAACCCACATTCCTTTAAAATGCTAACATTTTAACATAAACGGCGTTCCATACTTTGAAAAATTGTCCAGAACGGCATGGACATAAATACTGTATTACTTCATCATTGTTACGTATTTGCATTCATAATGCATTAATAAACGTTCTATTTATTTGTTTATCTTAGATATGAGACAACAAAATACATTACAACCTTCTAAGTTGTATTGTAAATGCATTTGGCCTAATGTAAATACGAGAATAAAATCTGCAATTACATTGAATTTTTGAGTGAATATTTGGTGTAATCAAGGCAATTTGTGAAAATTTGATTGATAGTAAGTTTACTTACCTGTTAAAAATGCAATATATAGAGGAACACTCAAAGGAATCGGCATTTTATGTATTATCTCCGTACATTGTTATCATTGCATGTATTGTTTACGTCATACACTCATGACGTCGCAATGGAAAATCAAGTATGGAATATCACTCAGGACATCGGTTTTGAACAAATATTACGCGAAATAATTATCTTGAATTCTCTGAAACGGCTCGATAGAAATCGGTGGATTTTTGATCAGATATTCCTTTTTACTTATACATCATGTCTGTATTAATAAAAATTCTGTTGCAATTAGGTAAAGTTTTGCTCATATCACGTGACCGGCGTGGCTAAATACGAAAAATCCCGGGTGTTCCGGAGGAACTCGAAACACGGCTATTTGACTGGACTAATAGGGTAAAAGCAGCTAATAGTAGCAAACTCCTAGGCAGCAAACTCGTGGAACATGTGGAAGTTTACATATTGCATTTTTGTCATGAAAAAATCTATAACATTTACTTGGCCGATGAACCATGTAGGTGTTGTCATGCATACCTCCGTTTAAACACTTGAGTTCGAGAAATAATTGGAATAGGTGATATACCCTAAAATTATTTAAAAAACGATCTACAAGAAACGTAAACGGTAAACATTTATGTTTAAAAGTGTGGCTGCCATTTTCCGAAACTATGATAGTCAGTCAAAACAATTTGATGAAACTTTCCTTCAGAAAACGCCCTCTCCACACTTCAGGGTACTTCACTATAACTTTCCTTCAGAAAACGCCCTCTCCACACTTCAGGGTACTTCACTATAACTTTCCTTCAGAAAACGCCCTCTCCACACTTCAGGGTACTTCACTATAACTTTCCTTCAGAAAACGCCCTCTCCACACTTCAGGGTACTTCACTATAACTTTCCTTCAGAAAACGCCCTCTCCACACTTCAGGGTATTTCACTATAACTTTCCTTCAGAAAACGCTCTCTCCACACTTCAGGGTATTTCACTATAACTGTCCTTCAGAAAAACGCCATCTCCACACTTCAGGGTACTTCACTATAACTTTCCTTCAAAGTGTTGAAGGAAAGAAGTTATTTTGGTGAATTTATAGATATGTATGAAGGCTGAAATATTATTTACTCAGATCTTAACTTTTGCCCGTTTTTCTTTGTTGGGGGGGGGGGGGGGATACTAATTTCTTTTTTAACTTTCATTTTAAGAACGTTAACCTCGATATCGGTATGTTTGGTAATCTCTTATTAGTGAAAAAGTAGGACATTACCGTGCATTTTAAAGCAAAATGCATACATTTACATGTAAGTTTAAATGTAAGAGCTAAGATAAATTGCATGTTATGTAGATAATTTACGTTTCTCTTCTCGCTACTAAGCATGGTTTTTATTTTGACTTGTTTAGATATAAAAAATCGATTCAAGTCGCTAAAAGTGCTAATCTCGGGGGCATTGTGTTCAACAATCACATGCATTTATACTCCTCAATATTATATACTCATTGGGATGCAAGCAAAAAACATACCACATATACATTGTATGTGATGCTAGTATCAAGAAGTGGCGTTAAGGAGGGGGAAGATACTTTGCTCCCTCCCCAACATACATTTGAAAGTATTAAAAAAAAAAATCAGGAGACGCAGTTATCTCTAGGCCTTCGCCGACCCTCCCCAACCCCAGGATTAACGCGTATCACATCTAATTTCTAAAGGTTTTATTATATAATATAGTGAAAAAGTAGGGAGTCAGATTTCTATGGGGGTCATTTTCAACGTGAGTGGAGTCGTAGAATTACCGGCCTGGAAGGACTATCTACGGTCGAAAAATGACCCTACTGATAGAATATTGACCCGGGGTCATTTTTCTACGTAGAAATTTGACCCCCGGTCAATATTCTACGGGGCTCACATTTCGTCGTTACACCGGCGCCGGAGAAGAAGTTCAGTAACATTCTACTATTTTAAAACCCATCCAAAGCGCTATACCTAGATCATGTAGGAAGGGGGCAAGGTTTGATCTTTCAGTTCCATTAGATAAATTTACATTTCCACTACAATTCACTGCTACTATTTTTTAAAAAGAAAAAAATGAGGGTGGGGTGGGGGCATCGAACTCTGCTAGTAGAAATAACCAACTTTGCATTTAATAATTAAAGGAGACAGAACCCCTGTTGCTATATATCTGATTGAAATATTATTTTTCAAATAATATGTTTTATGTGATCATTTTTAACACTTGGCTAATTTGTCTACTCATGACTATATGCTGTGCATACATGTATCATGTTATGTAGTCTGTGTTATGTAGTAATCTTGTTTAGTTTCTTGATCACAAGTGAAGGACATGTATCTATTTTACACGTTATGTCATCAGTAATCATAACCAATGATTTTAGCTGATTCAGAGCTATTTTTATCCACCCTCATCAGCAGCCAATGAAATAATGATTAAGTGTCACATGATCATGCCTTTGTTTGTAGCTGTCCAAGTGAAAGGAAGCATTAATTTTTATGTGATTATGGAGGAAAATTTTCCCTCCACCACCCCAATCTTACCACCTTCATCAAAATGTAATGTGTGCCATTTCATCTTACTGTTTATCAATTTTTATGGATCATTTTGTACCTGCTACTATATTTGTGTTGTGTGGCAAAAATTTTAAGGTGCCACCTTATTTTTCTATTTTATCATGTTTATATTTATCAAGATTTATAAAAATTAGGGAGATCCCAATGTCATTCTTGTTTAGGTTGTCTGAGTTGTAGTTTTGATATTCGGGGATCTCCTTTTTATAGGGGTTGTAAATAAGTTGTCAACTTCTTCAATCGTCATTAATAAATGACAATTTTCAACCTTATTTTTCTATTTTATTATGTTTATATTTATCACGATTTATAAAAATTAGGGAGATCCCAATGTCATTCTTGTTTAGGTTGTCTGAGTTGTAGTTTTAATACCCGGGGATCTCCCTATTATAGGGGTTGTAAATAAGTTGTTAACTTTTTCAATCGTCATTAATAAATGACAATTTTCAACCAACAATATGTATTCTATTGTTAATTGCCAAGAAAAATAACAAAGCTGTGGGACATGAGAAAACTTGTTTCTTCGAATAGTATTTTATATTCTTATAAAAATGGAGAGCATAAAATTATTTTTCTGCACATTTGAGTAATTGCAGTGCAAGAAGAGTAGAGCAATGTTAAGTTGATTTTTTCAAAAGCCTGGAACAGGAATAAATGTCGGGAAGACAATAATTCATGAATCGACATTTTCTGCTGATTTGGCGGGTTTATTGCTTCAGATGCACTCGGTTTCAATGAGATTATATGGATTCAATCACGGACATGTGATTCTCCTTGTTCTTTTTTTTTTTTTTTTAATTGATTTACCGTCAGTTACAACTTGCATGCTCTATTCATGCGCGCGATGAAGTTCGATTTCAAAACGATGCTGACCCGTGCGTGCGGATGCGAGAAATGGAGAATACGGGGAAAACAATTATTGTGTCCCGCAGTGTGACGAGGACAGTCGTCGGGACACCGCAACATCGGTCCATTCTTTTCCCAAGGATCCATCTGTTCAGAAAGCACAGAAACCGGTAATTTTGTCTGTGATAATAATTGTATGGGTCTATACCATGCCACCCCCTAATGAAAACACAAGGAATGAAACGAATTTTTACTCAAAACTTCGATTTAAAATACATTGTAGCTCTAAAATTCGGCTTTTATCGTCACCCATCCCAAAGTTCTTCCTTGTCTAGTAATTTTAATATTTATGCCATTGATCCACCATAAAATTCAGGAATATTTGGAAACAGATACATCCACTGTACACTTTCTAGTTTTATCAAACACCTCAACACAATTCCGACGATTGGGGCAAGTTTGGCACTACCTCGTGTCTATGATCAAATATCAGGACAACGATTTGTTTTATCGTCACATTTACATGACCAATAATTACGTGTTATCTGTATAAGTTTATGCATATATTGTCAGTGTCAGTGAATAAAACCAATCGTATTCAAATATATCGATTTCGATGATTATGCTTTTAATGAGACATTTCATATTACAATTTCCGCGTGTTTCTTTGGAACTAATGTAGACTATTTAAAATTTTAGCGGCCAATTTGATCATTTGCATCAATTTTCTTTGCTAGTGGGAAGGGGACAACATGCAAAAAAAAAAAAAAAAAAAAAAAAAAAGAGAAAAAAAAAAGTATTCCTATATTGATACGTATCTTCTGCCTTGGGGTAACGGTACTTCAAATGTCTGATAATCTAGAACAACCCATAAGTTTTTAGATCTTGTTTCTCATCCTATCGTATGCATTTATTTATTATGCAATAAGATGCATGTATGTTCAAATAAAATTAATCGATAACAATCCAGAGGTTTGAATCTTTTATTTTCCTTAAAATATTTCTCATAATTTCTTTTCTTTTTATTAATTTATAATAAAGATGTTTAGTTAAAATATTTGGCTTTATCGATTTATTTATCGTTAATATTTACATTTTATTATCGTTTGTCTCATGACACAAACGCTATCATAATCTAGAACAACATCAAGTTTTTATATCTGGTTTTTCATTCTATGTATGATTTTATTGATATGCAATATGATTTTGCTCAAATGAATAACATTCCACGGGGTTGACTTTTTTCCCCTTCAAATATTTCTCATAATTTATTATCTTTTAATTCCGTAAGAAAGATTTTTAGTCAAAATGTTCGGCTTTATCGATTTATTTATCGTTAATAATATTCTATAATTCTCATATAAAATTGTGTTTAATTGGAAACTTAAATTGACGTAATTTAGGCGATGGATAAAAACGAAAAAAGAGAAGAGAAAAGAATAAAAAAAAAAAATGATGATGATGGGAAAATGTAATCAATACTAGGAAATGACACCTCCATACTGTATAAAAGTGTTCCCATGCCTCAATTACTCTAGGAATGAATCGCCTATGACCTTCCACGGCTCACTAACTCTACGAATACTATGTAAACAACGACCATTTTCTTGGTCCCATGTGTCCTTATACCTAACACATGGGTATCACACCCCGCCTCACGTGAGATCGTGACATATAAGTAAGATAAACGATCGTAAATGCTGACATATAATGACGGAGTTGGACCCACTCATCAACCATGGCGGTGCGGATTCGATTTACGAGAGAATTATTCGTCCATCGTTGGCGGAGTTTTTTGGAACCATTTTGTTTGTGTTTATCGGTTGTATGTCTGTCCAGACTGGAGATGTAGGATCAATCGCCCTGTCTCATGGACTGACCATAACTCTCCTAATTATAGGACTTGGGAAAGTCAGGTTTGTGTGTTAATTTTATTTATCAGGGGTGGATCTAACGCATTTCGACTTCAAATAAAGATAGCAAATAGAAGCGAATGGACATTTGGATAACATCCGTTCCAACTTATAGAGCAATCCCCATGTTTTTCAGTTTAAATCTTGGAGTTCCCTAATTATACCGTTTGCTTTATGATTTGCTTTAATGTCGTTGGTACCACATTTTTATTTAAAGATTTGAAAAACAAGTGCCCTAACACTTGTGAGAGAGATATGAGTTTTTGAATTGTATTGTTTATTGGCTTTAAGCCTTACGGCTCATCAGCATAATACATATTCAATTACAAAGTATAAACAAAAAAGATGTATACAATATGAAAAGTGGAGTGGTTTTTAAATTAAAGTAGTAGAAATCTGGTAAACTACCTAGAAAACAGTTGTAGAAGTTTTTTCTCGCAGTCAGAGTGAACATGATGTATTATAACAAAACTTAGTAGTAAATTCGGTCGACGAGCAGCTCAGTTGCAGGAAAGAGAACTTTTGAAATTTATGTTTAATATGAAGTAAAATAATTCCTAGTGTCAAAAAGTGCAACCTTTACCGAAATTTAGTAAATTATTCACAATGGGCAGCGGGCTTATTTACTTCCATGAAAATCCGTGGGGATCAGGGTTAGAATATGTCCTCAATACCCCTTGCTTGTCGCAAGAGGCGACTAAATGAGGCGGTCCTTTGGTTGAGACTGCAAAAACCGAGGCCCCATATCGCAGCAGGTGTGGTATGATAAAGACCCCTCATTGCTCAAAGGACTAAGTACATGTACTAGTCTCTGTAAAAATCCTACAGAAGGAGGCATACTGATAATCTTGGATTTTAACGAAAATTTCCAAAACTCTTCGTTACATTGATATATAACGATATACAAAGTAAAAATTCTGTGCGACAACGGTTGCTATGGAAAATTAAATATTTGGGTTTTCATAGCAACCAGTGCATAGTGAATTGCAATTTTAAAAAAAAATTGTATATGGAAGAAAACGTTTCAAAATATAGTGACAATTCATTTTGGAGAGGCAAGGGTTACCTCAAAATAAAAATGTGCAATAATAATCAAATACTGTTATATGATGCATGTAGAGGATATTGGGATAGGCATGGTTTTAATATCTAACAATTTTCTGTAAATTTGACAATTTTAAGGTATATTAAAAACATTTTACTAAAATTATCGGAAAAGTGCCAAATTCTGGTGCATAATTTCAAAACAATGAATATCAAGTGTACTCAAAACAAAAATCAAAAGAGTCGGAAACGCACACAGTAATGGTTGCTAGGCAACTCTTTTGGGGCCCATTTATAACACACCAAAACATGAATATTTACAATGTATGAATTGAAATGATAATATTCACTAAAAAATACAATTCATAATGTTCCACAATATTTAAGTGATATCACCATAACAACCAATTTTCCTTATCAACAAACAAAATTTCAAGTTGTAGGATTCAATTGCAATAAAGTGAAAATATAATACAATTATACCAACATATAATTTTTCTACAGATATGTCAGGCCTATTGAAGACATCACATTTAACCATATCTCCATAGCAACCAATTTTCCCTCCTAGCAACAAACATAAAATTTAAAATTGTACTATTTAACTTCACTGAGGTGAGAATTTAATGTAAATAAATCACAATAAAATTCTCTACTGACATGTTGGACCCACTGAAAACATCAGATTTAACCATGTTTCCATAACAAATTTTCCTTAGCAACACACCTAAAATTTCAATTCATATAATACAATTGCACAGAAATGAGGGTATAATACAACAATATCACCATATAATTCTCTATTGACATGCACTCTATGTCTAAGTCTTTGGAATTATTTTACATTCATGTTAAAATTTGTGTTTACAATACATACCCATAATTTCACTTTGTAAAATGATCAGATCTACATGTAAATAAACATATATCCAAACTGTTTCCAAAAAGTATTATAACTAAATGTTTACAGCTTTATTCTCTTTTAGAGTATCTATGGAAACCAATTTTACCTTGGCAAAATGCATTAAAATGAATGTATTAGTATTTTATAATTAATTCCTGTCAAGAATCATCATACACATAATATGTATAAAAAAACCATATTGATCAAAATTCTGATGTGCCAATATCAATTGTAAGTTGACATTGAGTACATTTTATGATTAAAAGACAACCTGATGTTTAATTTTTAGTCACTTTCAATCATCAGATATGACTATGCCACTTTTTTTTTCGATTTTGCATGATTCTTACAGAGACTAGTACTTAAGTGCCGAGCATAGGCCTAGATTTTGCAGTCCTTCACCTGCAATGGCGACGTCTTCATATGAGTGAAAAATTCTCTCGAGGGACGTCAAACAATAAACAATAAATCAATAGTTCAATGAAATAGTGTATCGGCCATTATTATTAAATTGTTTGTATATAAACCAAAATGTCAAGATTATAACAAAAAGTTGCAGGAGGAATATATTTTTGATATGTCATTGGTGGTGTTAATACGAAATGTAGTGTTATAGTCAATTCAACATTCCAATAATTTTTGCAACGTCAGTTGAATTTGATAAATTTAATAAATGAATTTAATAAAAATGTATGTAACTCGATGCAGGTAACAAATTATTGAACACAGAAACAAACGAAACTGCGCAAAAAGAAATCTGAACGAAATGTCTTTGCATTATATTCCTTTCCGCTTCCTACCAGTCGCGGTATATCAGTGGTAGAGCGTTCGCTTTGTAACGGGAAGGTCGTGAGTTCGAGCCCCTCTCGTGCCATGCTCCTTCGCCAACCACTTGGCATTTAGAAATGAGAATCACTGGTCTTTTTCATAGGTATCGCGATAGGCATTAGCACGTTAAGAACCCTCACTGCTACGGTTTTTTAAAAGCGCTAAGCATAGGTCTAGATTTGTGGTACTTCATTTAAAGCTATAACCATTTTTTTTCCAGTTTCCTCTGCATTCCTTTAAAAATTAATGACTAAGTTGTTTGTATCATGGGGTTATAAAAGCAATAGAGGCATAGGATAATTAGAATGTTCAGCGGGCGTCAATACTACAGAAGTTATCCAATATCACATTAGCATCATCTTCCGCTCCGCTTCTATACAAACCCTTGGCAGATTTAGTGCGATGTTCGTAGCCTTAACTTTCAGCATATGATTGGATAATCCGAGATTCCTCTGACTCTTACCCCCGCTTTTATATTTGACATATGCGGGGGAGAGTCAGAGCGGACTCCATATTGAAAAAGTGGGAATTCAGCGACACCAGCTGGTGTCGCTGCTTTACCTACCTCTTACAACTTTATTTCGCGGACCCATCTTCCAAGACGCGAGGATTCAGTTATCGGAAGATTATTCTACAAATACATCATGATTAATACGATGCTATCGCCGTTTAAACGATGGAATTTTGTGTTTACATGTGCTGACGTCATGCGCAAAGAAATCAAATGGCGAGGCGGCGACCTAATTCAAGTGATGCTCCATTTGTCGGTGTTAGGGCCGTTTAAACGGCGATAGCATCGTATTAATCATGATCTATTTATAGATTTATCTTCCGTTAACTGAATTCTCACGTCTTGGAAGATAGATCCGCGAAATAAAGTTGTAAGAGGTAGGTAAAGCAGCGACACCAGCTGGTGTCGCTGAATTCCCACTTTTCAATATGGAGTCCGCTCTGACTCTCCCCCGCACATGTCAAATATAAAAGCGGGGGTAAGAGTCAGAGGAATCTCGGATTAATGATTGGACACAGGGACGGTCCCCTGCTCAATCGGAGAACGTGTTACGTTAGATCACGTGCAGAACAAAGGAATGTGTAAATACCTACAACTGTCACTCGGCCGTGTATCAAATACATATTCAAACCAAAAAAGCACCATTGAGCGTACATAGTGTATGAAAAGGGTGCTATATAAATATGGTATTATTAAACCAATAATGATGTCACGTGCGCAGTTCAGACTCGTATCTGCGTAAAGAAGTACATTTTATTTACTACAGTATCGTACCATAAATTTAATGTTTTATGTTCTATCTATCCCAGATTTAGACAGTTGCATCAGAGCTATTTTCCTCAATTTGGAATTCACCGTACACGCTTGGGGTTATTTTCAGACGTAGACTCAACAACTACATGTATTTCATGGGTTCACCACATCTTTATTTTCTAAATAATATTCTCACTCTGAAGGATTTCTTTTTCAAGTATGCAATTAAGAGATAGTTAAATTTATCATTAATATTTTGAATGATTTGCATACCACATTGCGTTACTCTCTGAGCGCAGCCATTTCTAAAGAACTTTTAAACAGTAGCTGAAACACGCATTTTCATTGGATAAGCACCATGCAGTCCAAACAGGGTTGTTTTCTCCATCCGCTAGAGGGCGTCACTCAAATCTACGAAAATCGCTCTAAAGTAGCCAAGGGTTATATAGAGAAGCGGATCGGATCGTAAACCGTTGGCTAGCGAAGATGCATTAGCATAGGATAATCAGAATGTTCGGCGGGCGTCAATACTACAGAAATTATCCAATGTCACATTAGCATAGGATAATCAGAATGTTCGTCGGGCGTCAATACTACAGAAATTATCCAATGTCACATTAGCATAGGATAATCAGAATGTTCGGCGGGCGTCAATACTACAGAAATTATCCAATGTCACATTAGCATAGGATAATCAGAATGTTCAGCGGGCGTCAGTACTACAGAAATTATCCGATGCTTCTATTGTTCTTATACCTCCATAAAGTAGAAGTTATTTTATGTCAATATCTCCATGGTTAAAGTACCGAACACTGACAAAAACAACGGTTAAAGTACCGAACACTGACAAAAATAACGGTTAAATACCGAACATTGATCAAAACAACGGTCAAAATCCGAATACTGACAAAAACAATGGTTAGAGTACCGAATATAGATAAAATCAACGGTTAAAGTACCATATACTGATTAAACAACGGTTAAGTACCGAACACTGGGAAAAAACCCAATGGTTAAAGTATAGAATACTGACAAAAACAACGGTTAAAGTACCGAATATTTACAAAAACAACGGTTAAAGTACAGACCACTGACAAAAACAACGGCTAAAGTACCGACCACTGACAAAAACAACGACTAAAGTACCGAATACTGACAAAAACAATCGTTAAAGTACCAAATACTGACAAAAACAACGGTTAAAGTACCGAATACCGACAAAAACAACGCTTAAAGTACCAAACGCTGACAAAAACAACGGTTAAAGTACCAAACGCTGACAAAAACAACGGTTAAAGTACCGAATACTGACAAAAACAACGGTTTAAGTACCAAACACTGACAAAAACAACGGTTAAAGTACCGAATACTGACAAAAACAACGGTTTAAGTACCGAATACTGACAAAAACAACGGTTAAAGTACCAAACACTGATAAAAATAAGTACCGAATACTTACAAAAACAATGGTTAAAATACGGAATACTTACAAAAACGGTTAAAAAACCAAATACTTTCAAAAACAACGGTTAAAGTACCAAACACTGACAAAAACAACGGTTAAAGTACCGAATATTGACAAAAAACAACGGTTAAATTACCGAACATCGAGAAAAACAACGGTTTAAGTACCGAACACTGACAAAACAACGGTTAAAGTACTAAATATTTGCAAAAACAACGGTTAAATTAGCGAATACTGAGAAAACAAGGGTTAAAGTCTCGAACACTGACAAAAACAACGATTAAAATACTGAATACTGACATAAACAACAACTAAAGTACCGAACACTGACAAAAACAGTGCTTAAAGTACGGAATACTGACAAAAACAACAACTAAAGTACCGAACACTGACAAAAACAGTGCTTAAAGTACGGAATACTGACAAAAACAGTGCTTAAAGTACGGAATACTGACAAAAACAACGGTTAAAGTACCGAATTTTGAAGTAGAGTTTTCACCTGTGAATTGCATATATACTAATCTTGACTGTTTACAAAAATTAAACAAAGTTTTATCATTTTTCGAATATATATTTAGGAGCGTTTTTGATGATAGATATAAATTCTTCAGTGTAGAGTAGAATTAGAATTCAGTATAGTTTAGAGTAGTCGATCATAATAATGTTGCAGATTTTCATCAGATAAATTAAACTATATATTACATTTGTAAAGTATACTTTCATATAGAAATATATTTAAGAAGTAAACATTTTTGAAAGTACACGAGGTATGAACTGCCACGCTTTACGGCAACATGCTTCATGAAACGCGTTAGTGTAGTAGAATTTTCTTCTGATTAAAATTTTTCAAAAGACTTCAAAATACAAGAGGCCCAGGGGCCTTATAGGTCACCTGAGTATCATGTAACAACCTTCCAATGTTTGAATTAGGTTTGTGTTTAAATATAAGAATTTTACTTTTGGATGGAAGAAACATTGAATAGCTATGTGGTCATGAAGTACATGTGTCATTTTTATGTTCAATCAATAATCCTTTTTAAAAAACCTAGGTCTGAGACATCATAAAGAAAAGGGTTATTTATTCCTTAGATAAAACCAATATAAGATTTTCAAAGAATTTCTACATTTTCACTATATGACCAATAGAGCCCCACCCTAACACAAGAACCCCTGCCCCAGGGGCCATGAATTTCACAATTTTGGTAGAGGGCTCAACGCTCATTATAATTATGCCCACAGTTTGGCTTCTTGATGTCCAGGAGTAAAGAAGAAGATTTTTTAAAATTACACTCATTTTGATGGTTTTTGCCCCACCCTTCAGGCCCCAGGGGGGCAGGGACCACGAATTTCACAATTTTTGTTCCCCTCCACCCACAGATGCTATATGCCAAAATTGGTTGAAATTGGTTCAGGGGTTTCAGAGAAGAAGCTGAAAATGTTCAAATGTTAACGCACGACGACGGACAAAAACAGAAGATTTTCAAAGAAATATTGCATTTTCACTATATAATCAATCAGCCCCGCCTTTGCACCAGAACCCCTGACCCAGGGGCCATAAATTTCAGTTTTGAAAGAAGCATCCTTGATCATCATTATCATACTATTAGTTTGTCTACTTAATACCCAGCAGCAGAGGAGAAGATTTTCAAAGAAATAAAATGCATTTTCACTATATGATCAATAGGGCCCCACTCTAATACCAGAACCCCTGACCCAGGGGCCATGAATTTCACAATTTTGAAAGAGGCATCCTTGCTCATCATAACCATGCTATTGGTTTGTCTACTTAATACCCAAGGACAGAGAAGAAGATTTTCAAAGAAATAATGCATTTTCACTATATGACTTAAAGAGCCCCACCCTAGCACCAGAACCCCTGATCCAGGGGCCATGAATTTCACAATTTTTAAAGAGGCATCCTTGCTCGTCATTACCATGCTATTAGTTTGTCTACTTAATACCCAGAGACAGAGAAGAAGATTTTCAAAGAATATCTACATTTTCACTATATGACCAATAGAGCCCCACCCTAACACACCAGAACCCCTGCCCCAGGGGCCATGAATTTCACAATGTTGGTAGAGGGCTCAACGTTCATTATAATTATGCCCACAGTTTGGCTTCTCGATGTCCAGGAGTAAAGAAGAAGATTTTTTAAAATTACACTCATTTTGATGGTTTTTGCCCCACCCCTCAGGCCCCAGGGGGGCAGGGACCACGAATTTCACAATTTTGTTCCCCTCCACCCACAGATGCTATATGCCAAAATTGGTTGAAATTGGTTCAGGGGTTTCAGAGAAGAAGCTGAAAATGTTCAAATGTTAACGCACGACGAACAACGACGGACAAAAACAGATAGCAATAGGTCACCTGAATGATTCAGGTGACCTAAAAAATGAAGAAAAAAAAACAACAACAAACAAACCAAAAACGAAAAAGAAATCTTGAAGCTTATAATTTTTCAGGTTATTGTTATAGCAAAACAAGACAAGGAAATTCACATTTTTTTCTAAGGACAAACGATAGCTAGCGTTTTGTATACCCTTAATGGAGGATTTTTTAAAAAGTTACTTTTTCATCTGTGTTCATTTTTCATAAATCATAACGTTCTACAGTCTGCTTTAATGTTCATTCAATTCATTGTTGGCTTCTGTATTTCAGTGGAGGACACTTTAACCCTGCCGTCACCCTCGGAGTAACGCTCTCGGGTGGAAATCCCGTGATCCTCAGCATCTTCTACTTTATTGCCCAATTGCTGGGGGGTATGGTGGGCGCGGCCTTCGTTCTTGTAAGAACTTAATATTTGGACTTGCTACTACTGTACCCATTACAACTTAATCAAATTTTAACGACAGCCAGTTTTTTGTAAATTAAGGAGAAAATCATATATTTTTTGAAAAACATTTCGTTTTATTCACTAGAATATTGAAAATATTTAGGCGGTCCTACCAGAAGCTGTGTACAAGGACACACACGTGAATGGAGGGGCGCACACACTCGGGCCAGGCGTGGATCCAGGTTGGGCAGTAATGGCGGAGGGCATATTTACTTTCGTCTTGGTTTTCACTGTTTTGATGACTGCAGTGGATGACAATAACAACAAATTAGCCCCTTTGGCTATTGGATTCGCTGTAGTTGTAGACATTACAGCAGGGTAAATCATTTCCAACCTTTCAATGTCATAGAAAAGAAACTGTCCCATGTAAGGGCACAGGATACCAAAACAATTGTTATAGAAGTTTGTAAAACTATTTGTGTATGCTTTAATATTGCTAAAAACCTATACCCCGGTATTTACAACAATGAAACCACCGTTATTTTTTATTATTCACAAATCTTTACTTGAAAAGTTATTTGAAAACCCATTCACAAACGTCCTTTTGTTGGTGCATTTCATGTAGTGTTATTGTTTGATCAAAGGATATAAAATCCCACGTAAACACAGCAATCTCGGGTATCCTATCACCTTGACTATTGTATAACATGGTTAGAATTTAAATGAAAGTCATTGATCTCCGGGACAAGGCCAGAAATCCAGGTTGGCACTGGAAAACACAACCTTTTCTATTACCAACTGCCCAAAAATCAGAATCTACGTCTTCATTCGAAAATAATTAATAGAAATGGTCGATTACGTGTAGATTAATTTGTTTATTCTCTATCTCACAGAGCTCAAACCACTGGGGCTTCGATGAATCCTGCCAGAAGTTTCGGTCCTGCTGTGGCGTATTCCAAATATGGCAATGTCAATGTGTGGGAGCACCACTATGTGTATTGGGTAGGGCCAGCCTGTGGTGCTGTGGTGGCGGCGGTTTTTTATAAGTACGTACACTTCCGTTTTAAACGTATATGGCACTCCACCGTTCAAAATATTGGTTCATAAGGTCTAGAAAAATAATGACCTATCGAAAATCGATTATCATTGAAATACTTATAAAATTATACTTAATCTATCAAAATTTTCAGGATGCTTTTTTCCACGGGAAACAGAAGGCTCTACAGTGAACGATAAAACGATGTGGACATTTTATTTACGTCTCACTAGTGCGTGTACATGATATTTATATATATATTTTTTTACAGTTGTACATGTGTGTGGATATATATGTTGTCATGAAGCTAAGATTTCGTACACTATTAAATCGGGCAAAAGAAGTATGTTTGTGGGTAGGAGTTTTAGACACACGTTTCAATGCTAGTAATTTTATGAAGTTAGTTATTCTAAGCAAATTCGACGGTTTCGTCTGCAGGGCGCGTTTTTGTTCATTTTTGAGGTACAATGTCATTAGAAGAAATACTCGAATATTTAACCACAATAGAGCGAAAGAAGACATTATGTTTATAACATCATCTTAAATTAAAAAAAAAAAAAAAAAAAAACTAGGAAAAAAGATTACTTCGCCCACTAACACCTTAAATAAATTGAAGATGTTTGAAATGACGGCGGACGCTCTACACAATCCGGCAATACCAGCGTAGTATGGTAGTGTATTAGTATGATATTGTATGTAATGTGTATGTATTTTCAATTTATATATGACTGTTCTCTTTTGTAATTTATATACTCTTATTATACATGTTTATGTACTTATACATGAGTATATTAGCTCAAAGATAATATTGAAAACTTTATAATCTTATTTGGGTTTGAATAAATTGTTTTTGTTAAAAGTTTCTGTTCCTTTCTTCTGTTTCGTACTTTTGTTTAAATATTTTACAAGCTGATCTTTAAAGATAAAACCAATCTCATTGAAATCAGCAGCTCGCTCACGTAGATCGCTACAGATCCTAGTGTAGCGATCGACATGAGCGGATCAAAGGATCCGATTTTAATCAGACTGATAAAAAAAACTGCCGCTGTTGCATTTACTTTCCAAAAATAAATAAATCTGTGATTCTTGGGTTTGTTTGTCTTGCTTATTTGTGTGATATTTATGGAGAGAAAATAGATTTCTTA
The DNA here is from genome assembly GCF_947568905.1 of Ostrea edulis. Lineage (NCBI taxonomy): Eukaryota > Metazoa > Mollusca > Bivalvia > Ostreida > Ostreidae > Ostrea > Ostrea edulis. The sequence goes on from NC_079167.1 coordinate 63,684,126, forward strand.
CACGGTGCCTCAAAGGTACCTGGCCATAAGTGAGCCATTTCATTTTTTCACTACATATTTCATTAAAAATGCCTTTTGACAAAACCTTATTGCAATGTAACTTGTAGCTCATTTTTATGGATATAATGTCAAAAAAGAAAAGAAAAGGGGAAAAAAAACCAACAACCCCAGATTTGTTTGTAGTTTCTTCATATGATTTCAAAATTTATCTGAAGGTGTTGCGGTGAAATCGCACGTCAAATGCAAAATCAAAATTTTACGAGTTCTTCTCCTTATAAAAAATAGAATAGCACACAATTGTCATTAATATACAGTAAATAGTTAATACAATATTGGTACATATAGGTATATTCTATAAGTAGTAGTACAATATAGCATTAATTGAATCTTTTGGTTTCTTGATGTACGTCTGAACATTTGAAAAAATAAATTTATTTAGTTCAATAGATAAAACATTATCACCCCAAAGTAGTACATGTGTATCAATTATTACCAAATCATTTAACCTTAGCAATCTATCCATTAATTTATGTCTAGCATTTGAATACTTATTACAAGTAAAGAAAAAGTGGTATGCATCTTCACGCATGCCACATGAACACAACGGGGAATCAACAATATTGCGTCTATACAGATCATAATTCAGAACACATGCATGTCTTAGTTTGGTATGAATTATATTCAGGAAACGAGAACCATATGAAAAGTATATAAGGGGTTTAGAATTATTGATATTATTAGAGCTAATACTTTTACGGAATTGTTTAATTGAAGAAGCCTGTCTTGATTCAATACTAAGAGAATTCCACATTGATACAGCATCTGGAACGAATGATTTTTTATAAAGTTCAAGTCTACATTTTGGTACTGTATAGTTGTCTCCATTACGGAGATTGTACGTGGACTTTTTGTTTGTTTTATTAGGTATTGTTTCTTTTAGATACTGCGGAACCTCATTATTATGAATTTTGTACATAGCAACTAGTTTAGCAGTTGCTCTTCTAAAAGACAGAGGTTCTAAACCAGTTTTTAAATACAAAGAATCTCTAGATGCTAGTATAGGAAGGCCAGTAATAATTCGCGCTGCACATAATTGGACTTTTTCTAGCATATCACTATCGGATGAAGTACATCCATCCCAAACAACAGACGCATATTCTAAAGCTGGTCTTAAAAAAGTAGTATACATTTTTAAAAGAATGTCTCTTCCTAATGTAAATTTTAGCTTTTTAAGAAGTCCTAGTTTTTTGTAAGCCGTACTTGTTATTGTATTTATACAATGAGACCAACCCATATCGCTTGAAACAAACAATCCAAGATGTATGTGCACTGGCACATACTCCAACTGACAATGTTGAAAGAATAATTTAGGAGGATCAATGTTCTTATTCAATGAAAAAAATACAGCTTTAGCTTTAGAGGAATTAAATTGTAACAACCATTTTTTTGACCATTCATCTAGAACACGAAGGTCATGATTTATCGTAAATTCTATTTCTCTTAAATTCTTAGATGAATGTTGAATTGAGTTATCATCAGCAAATAATCTGCAGAAAGACATCATATTTTCCGCAGCATCATTAACATAGATTAAAAATAATAGAGGTCCAAGAACAGAGCCTTGGGGTACCCCTGCATTTAAACTTGCACTTGAAGACAACTGGTCTTTGTACATAACTTTTTGGCTACGACAAGACAGATAATTAGTAAACCATTGGAAAATATTACCTCTGATTCCGTATGTCTGTAGTTTAAATAAGAGACCTTTATGCCAAACTCTATCAAATGCTTTAGATATATCACAGAAGACCATACAACAAAAATTTCCATCGTCAATACTTTTTACAATAGTATGATAAGTCTCCAATAATTGGAAAACTGTAGAATGACCGGGTAAAAAACCTGCTTGATATTTGTAAAATAGGTTGTTCTTGTGAAAAAAATTGTATACATGTTTAAAAATTATTCTTTCCATAACTTTGCTTACACAGCTTAAAAGAGCTGCAGGTCTATAATTACTAGACAAAGAAGGGTCGTCTTTTTTGAAAAGAGGAAGAATATGTGCCTCCTTCCAGCAATTTGGAAAGGATTTTTCGAGCAAAGATTTGTTGAAAAGCATACAGAGTGGTTTAGAAATGGTATGTGATGTTGATTTTAGCATCCTATGACTTATAGAGTTTGGCCCAATAGCTTTGTTTACAGGGAGGGTGGAAATTATATCTATGATTTCTTGCTCTTCAATAAGGATATCATTTAGACTGTCATTGCTTAAAGAGTGTGCATTTGGCAGATTGTGGCTTGAGTCATCGATATTTGAAATTGAAGAAAAATATTTGTTTAAAACTTCTGCTTTTTCTTTATCCGAAAATGCTACCATATTGAAACCATTATCAGAAGTAAATTGTATGGGTGGAATTTCATTATCTGCTTTAACTTGGAAGACCTCTTTAACTAGTTTCCAATATAATTTGTTATTATTTTTTGAGTAGTCGTTTAAATACGTTTCAATGTTATTGTAGTAGTTTAGAATAGCGTGCTTTTTCATGTTGTTTACCATATTTCGAACTTTCTTATAATCTGTCCAATGCTCTTCCTTTTTTGATTTTAAAGCTTTTTGACGTAATCGGTTTCTAGTCCGAATTGTTTTCCTTATAACAGAGTCAAACCACGGTTTATCGTTAGGACGAATTGTAACTGTTTTTTCAGGAATACATTCTCGCACAAAGAATAAAAATTGATCAGAAAAAATTTTCGTCGCAAGTTCTATTGAGTTAGAGTAATTAATAATTAGTTTCCAATCATGTTCTTTTACTAATGTATTTAGCTTATCTATACCAGCATTTTTGTATACCCAAACTTTGCGTTTATAAGCGCGTTTTAGATTATATTTTAACGAGACTGAGATATATGCGGCTTTGTGATCACTGAGTGAAGACTCTACCCCGAGAGTGCCCGATTCCACGACGTTTAATTCAAAAGAAGTTAAAATGGGGTCAATGAGTGTACGCGTGGTGTTCGAGACTCCCGTGGGTTCGCATATTTTGTATACAAGGTTATTGCTGGACAGTATATCTCGGATTGGATGATTATGTGGGATATTTAAAAAGTCTACGTTGAGATCTCCTACAATTATGATTTTTCTGGGGTTTTTTCTTGGACTTTTTCAATGGACCACGCCAAATTGGTCCAGAATCTACCATCAGAATTAGGAGGACGATACATACAACATAAAAAGTAATTACAGGTAAGGTTATCTATTTCAATCCAGATACATTCGGTGTTAGGGGGTTCAAATTCGTAACGGTGATTAGCCCGTAGCATATTGGACAAATAAATCATGACCCCGCCTCCGAAAGAGTTTCTATCTTTGCGTAAAATACAACTAAAACCATCTAAGATTAAAGCCTCATTAGGGATTGCATTGTCTAGATGAGTTTCGGTAAAACAGGATATCAAAGTCATGCACAAAAGTATTTAAATTGGCTATTTTGTTTCTAATGCTTTTTATATTTAAATGAATAATATCAAGGACATTAGTAACTTCAGGACCGGGGTTGACCTCAAAATCTCCACACAACAGAAGGATATAAGTGAAAAATTGGTAATAAAAATTAAAGTAAAGTGAATGATTGCTGATAAGCAGTAAGCAATATACAAATGCTTTACATATTGACATTGACAAAATATATAAGTATTCAAATATAGAAACATGAAAAAAGGCACGTTTATATACACCACCACTAGCAAAATAAAAACTTCCGATTGCGGCTCGGTATTGTTCTACTGAGTTACCCATTATCAAAAATGAAACATGTCATATAGACGTGTGAATAATTTCCGCAATCAGGTGGATATTTGGGAGGTGATAGTACGTAATAGACAAGCAGTGCTAAGTGTTCAGAAAGTGTACATAAGAACAATAAGGGACAATTGTGTTTCAATGGTTCAAAAGTCATTGTCAAAAAATACAAAAAACTTATTAAAGTATGGATTTTGAATACAAAACAGCAAAAAAATAATTAATGAAAAGGTGCATTATAGCAAAAATAACAAAGTGAGTAATAACAAAAGTTGTAAGTGGTTTGGCAATTACATATTGCCATAAATGTTTGCAAATACAAAAGGTTTTGCAGAAAAACAATGAATAAAAAATGGATTTGTGGCAATAGTACAAAACCGAGGGAGGGCAAATTGGTACACAGTAGGTAAAATGTGTTTGTGTACCTACCAGGCAAGTGAAAAATGTTAATAAATAAACATGAGATGAGAGAAGTTTGTACATGGTGTGTGGTTACTTGAGAGTGAGGGAACTTGTAATAATACATATTTGATAAGAAATAAGATTGTACATGCACATGGTAAATATATTTTGTATGGTTTAGAGAGTTGGATGTTTGATTTTGAATTTAGATCAAAATATATTTGGATGTAATTTTTTTTTTATAAATAATAATATTGATTTTAAAAAATAATGATAAGATTTTTTTTTTATTAATATAAAGTTGATTTTAAAATTAAAAGAAAAATCATGTGCTTCTTGAACTACTAAAGTAAGAAATTTATCTATAGTTTATCTGTAATCATGGAAGAAGAGCAAGTGTTTTGATACATATAATTTCTTGTATAAAAGTGTACCTTTGTTAATAAATGAATTATTACAAAAGTTTCAAAGTTCTAGTAGTAAATAGATAACTAAATAATTGTGTATTTACTACAATATTAGTTCTACTTTTGAATAGTCACGGAAATGGCACTGTATGCTCTACGTTTCCTTGATCACATGATCACATGCCCAAACATGGTGAGGTCGGTTTCATCACGGATATGATAAACTCTGTCGTTGTGATCTTTGACCGTGATTTTACCATTTGTTGTCCGTGCATTTTTTTAGGGATTTTTCGCGACACAGCTTCCGACACAAATAAAATACTTGGTGAGGTCCTCGTTTACAGAGATCATCTTCGTTGTTTCCTGTTTCCTGAATTGGGCTGCATTTCTCAGAATATAGAATTTAGTGTCCACTGATTTGAGTCTAGCGATGATCTGCCTTGGTCCATGCCTTTGTTTACCCGGGTTGTTGACGGGTTTGCCAACTCTGTGAGAGTTCACTATGTCGTCTGAGTGCAGGATAATGCCTGTAGATCTTGTAGCGTTCAGAATTTTGGATTTCGTGTCTTCTTCCTCTGTTTCTGGTAACCCTGAGAAACGAATAATCGGTCTCCTGCCGTATTGTTCGAGTTCATCTAGTTTCCTTCTTAAATCATTGTTTTCCGTTTTGAGTGTCTCTATCTCTGTGTGTAACGGAGCTATTTTTTCCTCAATAATATTGGAGAATTCCTCACGGAGGGATTCCTTTACAGCGTCTCTTACAGCTGCCGCTATCTTATTGGGGCGCTGACAACATACTGCGGCTGAACATTAGGATGGAGTGCCATAGTGGAACTGTCTTGGCCCTGCGTGGTATGGTGTACGGGCGTGGAAGCATCAATAGGGGAGGGGTCCAGCGAATCTGTGATCGATCCCTCTTTCTGCTTTTTAGGAGTTCTTGAAACTACTTCCACAAATGAAGCAGATAGGTCTTGCAAGCCTCTTTTATTTGATTCGCCCATAGTTCAAGTTCAAAATGATTTTCACTGAATACCAAATATCAATGCAATGGACCAGCAGTGCTGAATCAACAGAATCAAACTAAAATCAATGTGACAGAAGGACGCTGGTATATAGAAAACAGACACTGGTCATCCGATAGTTAAGTTAGGTTGAGCTGAGTAGTAATCATCCGTGATCATGGCGATTTTTGTTTTTTAAAAAGTGTCAAACTCACGTTTATGCTGTTACATATGTTGCTCTCCAATCCAATTGTTTTCCTTGGTAATACAAATCATCTCCGTCGTCCCCAACACTTTTCAAGATAGAAAAATTTGAGAAAAACTACATTTTTTACCGGAGCTGATTTAAAGACGTCCGCTCCGCCGAAGCGCCCTCTACATCTTTCTCGTTAAAACACCTCTTATGAAGTATGATTTCACCATCGAAAAAGTTATACAAGCTCTCACGTATTTTATATGAATTTTTGGGGGATTTATCCCGGAATGATAAAAAAGGTACTTTGTTTGCAAATAAGATACTCTAGAGTCCAAATTTCGCTGTGATTTGATGCATCATATGAATATGTAAGAAAACATGCCTAAAACGACTCAGATAGACGTTCCAATTTTTTAAATAAAAAAATATTTATGAAAATTGAAAACGTTATTTGCTAATATTTTTTTTAAATCTACGGATAAAATCTTTAAAAAAAATTGTCAGTTAGAAAAAAGATATATGAGAGAAACATATTCTAAAAAGAAATTGAAATTAAATGGTCAAAAAATTAAGAAATATTACAATTTTTTCTAATTTGAACCAAGCCCGATCGAAATTATAAAAACAGGTGTCATAGATCTCTATAACATTGTAATCAGAAAACCACATTCCCTTGATGTGAAATGGTTTACAAATTAAACGACTTTATTTTCTTGATGAACAGTGCATTCAATTAGCAACAATATGATTATCTTAATAATTTCTATCAATTTTGATCGGGAATCGGTACTTTTTTTCTCCAGTTTGAATATAGTGATTAAATCTTAAATTTGGTCATTTCGTTTCAATTTCTTAGTGTAAAGAGCTACCTTAAAACAATGAAAGCATGGGAATTCTAACAAAACAATGATAAATGTCACTAACCTTGAATCATCGGGGTCCCAAATGAGGCTAGCCTTTTATACACACGTTCGATTTAAAATTTGATGCGATACATATTATATATATTATACGAAGTGTAAAACTATCAAGTTTGAGTTCAATTATCTTAAAAATATGAAGTTCGATAAACAAGTTCGATTTGAACAGGCTATGTTTGGGGATAATTTTGTGAGGAAATTATTAGCAAAAAGTGATAAAATTTAAAACTTTAAATTATAATTCAAGTCTTTTTCAGTATATTTATTGTTGTATATTTTTTTTTTTTTTTACAACATACTGTCACAATCGGTGGGAGCAGGAGTCAGGGTCAGAAAATGACAAAGCCGGGAAAAGGGGATGGCACCTACAGGCGCTTGTTTGATATTTTTCATAATATATCAAATATAATGATTTTCAAATATATATTATTATTACATTAAATATTTTCCGTTCTGCGTTTTAGCAACACCGTAGCTAACCAATTTTAATAAAAAATACAACTGTCATCCTATTCGCCTCTTGTATTCCACTATATGTTTGATTGCAAGTCTCTGATTGATGTAAGATTACAATGTTTATCACCGAAACAAATATTATCACATTAAAAAATATAATGAATTCAAACAATCTTTTCTAAGAAAACAAGAGGTACTGTGAGCAATACTCACTAAGAATACCCCCGCTTACCCCAATCTCTCAAAGGGTTTTGTTACATGTAAAAGGTATAAATTACCTCTTTCCTGAATCACCGTTTACAACGTCACATTCGAGGAGTCGTCACTGTGGAGCATGAGGACTCGGCTCCGAAGCGGGGAAAACGCAGTATCACCGAGTATGAGATCGATTTTCTCATAAACTACACCATATTTCTGCAAACATCATATTGCATAGAGTGTGGTAGATATATTTTGACCATTCAAATTTGTCACCGAATTTCAGAAATCCGTACTTACCTCAAACACTTCGTTCGCGTTTCACGAGTAGGTCTACAAAGTTGAAATTGATGATTTAAACGCACCTTTCTCGTTCATTTCATCTCTCTGTCTCCTTGATTTGTTTGATAGAGAGTATGTATATCCCGATACCATGATTGTTGATGATGATATCGCCCTTTTACTTGCATTTCACATGTAATTTGCACAATTATTTCGAGACCAAGGAGGTTATCCTGAAAGTTACACGAAAACAAGAACTTTATTTCAATTCTATACTACGGCTCAAAAATATACACTCGATCGTTTTCCTATATGACAGTTTGAAACGGCCTACATTCAATTTGCTTTGTTTTGTTTTTTTGCTGACGAAAAGGATGAGATAGTAGGGGTATTCTAAATCTATTTTGAAAAAAAAAATTCAAGTATTTACTTTAGATTGTATCAATTGCAATTGAATACAGTTCAAGGAAAACTTGTCTGTGTATCACCATGTTTATTCTCTTTAGAGAAGTCGATAGGCATAGCCTTCATCGACTTCTCTTCGCAAGCATTCATGTTTTGATTCTGGAAAACGTGTAAATGCCGGAGTTGGTGACGGTTTATGCTTTGACCGACGTTTCGACTCAGATGTGCCTGGATTTACGCAATAGACAAGTTGTTTTCAAACATTTAACAGTATTGCTCAAAACTGTCACAAAGAAATCAACATGTACTTGCTTTTAATCCATTTTCAACATGTCTCCTGTCCCGGGTTTACGTTAACTGGTCTTGGGAGCTGTCACAATAGGGGACCAGTTAAGAGAAAAGCAGGCTGACGTAATCAGAGTTGTGATTTAAACCCGGGACAGGGGCATGTTGAAAATGGATTAAAAGCAAGTAAATGTTAATTTCCTTGCGACGGTTTTGTGCATTGCTGTTAAATGTTTGAAAACAACTTGTCTATTGCGTAAATCCAGGTACATCTTAGTCGAAACGTCGGTCGAAGCATAAACCGTCACCGACTTCGGCATTTACACGTTTTCCAGAATCAAAACATGAATGCTTGCGAAGAGAAGTTGATGAAGGCTATGCCTATCGACTTCTCTAAAGAGAATACGCCATGTTTACATCTGTATGGCTCTCGAAATACAGATGGTTGGTTTTCACTGAATGACAAATGTTCTTCTGTCATTTATGAATTTGTTTTACAACATATATCGATTGATTTTTATGATTATAAAATTGAATTATCAGTTATCAACTTTATTGTTGCATTAGCAAAACTCAAGCAAGTGAGATGTGTGTCAAATTTCTCATAATCAGTTAATACGTACGAAGGTATATCGTAGAATAATGACCGCGGCATTCCCTTGATCTTTGCAATAATCGTGGTAGAATTACAGGCGTGTGGGTATCCCCCTTTTATATACATCTCAGCGATGCTTGATTTGCACATGCGGGGATCTTAGTGTAAAAAAAATCTTCGTTTGGCGTTCGATCTTTCATTACTGTGCAAGTATGTTTTGTAACAGATGAGAGCTATTTGATTACAGGACATAGATTCGATGGAATACATGTAGGTACACTTTGTAGCTTTTAAGTTTCAGTTTTGCCGATAGCCCACTTTTCATCCTATTCCTAGGAAGATTGTACTTCTTTCGCACCATGTTTTATTCTGAAATATGAAAAGAAAACTGACAAATCTGTGATATTAAAAGGATCATGGTAAACTTAATGTTAATCAGCCCAAGGGTCAAACTTCAAAGCCTAGTGATACAGTAAAATATATGTAGCATACCCCTCGCGGCATGCCAGATTTGAGCCCTCATGCGACACATTACAAATTGGTAAGCTTTTGTGCAAATTACATGTGAAATGTAAGTAAAAGGGCGATATAATCATCGACAATCATGGTATCGGGATATACATACTCTCTATCAAACAAATCAAGTAAGCAGAGAGATGAAATGAACGAGAAAGGTGGATTTAAATCATCAATTTCAACTTAGTAGACCTACTCGTGAAACGCGAACGAAGTGTTTGAGGTAAGTACAGATTTCTGAAATTCGGTGACAAATTTGAATGATCAAATTATATCTACCACACTCTATGCAATATGATGTTTGCAGAAATATGGTGTAGTTTATGAGAAAATCGATCTCATACTCGGTGATACTGCGTTTTCCCCGCTTCGGAGCCGAGTCCTCATGCTCCACAGTGACGACTCCTCGAATGTGACGTTGTATACGGTGTGAGTGTAAAAAAGAAAGGGCATAACAAAACCTTGGGTAGTCTTTTCTCTAGGGAAAAATGGATGAGATAAATTCGATAGGGAACATTTTGGTCCTATGGGTAGTCCATATGTATGATATGGTGACTGTAGGTGGAAAGGATAACGCTTTAAAGCCCGGAAACCATATTGCTACTTCGATGTTCAGTGCGCTTGACCTTTGACCTTAAATTCGATAGGGAACATCTTCGTCCCCTGGGTAGTCCTGGTATGTGTGATATGGTGACTGTAGGTGGAAATGATAACGCTTTAGAGACTGGACACATTGCGTCTACAGACGGACATACCGATTATGGTAAACCCCCCCCCCCCCAACTTCGTTGCGAAAGGTATAATTATGTTCCTTTATAAGAAATATTAATAAGATATGCTCGCCGATCCAATGACTACTCGAATCTTAATTAAACTGCATATGTTGCCAATCTCCATACTCACACATCCCTCAAAACATTTAATGATTTATTACCATCACTTTTACGTAAAACACTAAATCTCTGTATACAATTGTGTAATTGTGGCCGAGTCATTTCTTATCTAATATGCATATAATGCATTCATATATGCATTGTTATTATTTAATTTTTTTCAATTTAATATCAAGGTTATGCGTATTGAATTATATAATATTTCAATGGATCTGCAATTCAATATCCGGTCAAGCATAACACTTAGTGAGTTCTTAGGTATAGAGTCCCTGAGGTGCCTAATTATATCTTGGCCAAGTTGTCCATCAGTCTTTTAATTTCAGTGGTGTTTTAGTTTTGTGTCTTGCGTTTTTATTGGTTTTGGGATTTTTTCCCCTCCAAAAGTTCTTTGTGTCAGTTCATTCTTTGTCTGAAATTTGAAGTTACCATTCCATAGATCAGTATATTACTTTTGGCTTTACATAGACCTGATAGTACTACCCGAGACTGACTTTTCCTCTTAATCGGTAAGTTACTAAGTTTATTACTAATGATAATATATTTCTAATATATATCTAAAATGTTAAATCCTATAATTTTGCATTAAGATTAATTTCCTATGCACTTAGCCTGAGTAAAAGTATATAATGAGAGAGAATCATTTATTTTAACTATAAAGTGTAAATACATGTAGTTCAATTGTCTCGCTATGATATATCTTAATTAATGGCCATATTTTAATGATAATTGAATTATCTGCAAGTTGTAAGTTATTTGATTAACTTGCAGGTTTGAACTTTATATGATGACATTTATTTATCACATTGGCAGTTCACAATTGTATATATTGGCCTATTCCCATAGAATGGTATATTTGAGAACTTAAATATTTCTCATAGTGTATATTTTATATCAAAGTAATAACTGTAATGTTTATATTATGATAAGCATAAGTGTACAGTAAAGATTTTATCCATAGGCAAGAGTAAATATTATTGGGAGATGCATTTGTGTATTTAATGTTACACGTATAGCCACTTTGTGTAAGACAAAGTCATCTCCCTTGAAGTATGTAAATATTGCTACCATTAATTGTATATCAATTAGTCTGTAAAAGTAACATTGTTACTATTATTATTGACGTTCCAGAGGGTTCATCTCGTTACTCACCCTTTTGCGTGATATTGTCTATACAGGTCTTAAAATCGCAAGAACTGTACATAGCGGGCGAACATAGCATGATGTATGTGTGCATTCTCGTATGATAAACAATATTGAGACTTTGGTTAGTCTGGTCCCCGCCCCCGCCACTCATTAATCATTCGTTATTGGAATAACGAATGATCAATGAGTGGCGGGGGCGGGGACCAGACTAGACTTTGGTATGCGAGAAAGGTAAGTAAAATGACGCAACGCAAGTCACATGAAAGCACTTTTCGAATTAATTTATCGAGAGTATGGAAAACCAACAGGGTTAAATTATATCCCTGTAGCTGTGTATTATGGTAAATGTAGAAATGATAAAAGTACTGTTATATCAGTGCAATGTCAATCCAGTGGGTTGGAATTAATCTCAGGGGCGGATCCAGGAATTGCGGTAACGGGGGGCGCCATTTTGTGAGGCAGTGGGGACGGGGGAGGGGGGGGGGGGCACCTTGAGGCCCCCAGTGGGTTCAGGGCTTCTGGTGGGGGCCCAGGGGGTAAAGCCCCCGGAAGCTCCGGGATTTTACAGATTTTGTAGGGCTTGAAATATGTCTCCTATTTAGTTGTACTATTTTCTATCATTTCTAATAAGGTGAAATTAATAAAATGACGCAAATTTTAAAGGTTTCTGAAACAAAATTAGGTTCTCTCAATAAAGTAATGCAAGAAATCAAAAGATTTTGTCAGTTATTTTTCCGGGAGTGGAAGATAGTATTGCTTCTCTTATCGTTTAGTACATTTTTCTAAACAAATTTACCTTAAATTTGAAAATTTGAGGGGGGGGGGGGGGGCTGCGCCCGCCTTAAATCCGCCACTGAATCTCGGTTGGGATTCGGCTCGGCTGAATATTTGGAGTGACACCTTCACAGAATCTCGGAGCAGTCCCTCAAAATTCACTTTTACTTTCAGCTTCGGCCGGTTCTAGCAATTAATGTGCATTCAGGTTATACTGCTGTTCGCTTCAAGTAAGTTAGTTTACTATTAAATCATACATGTATCATCACTATTAATGCTGCATTACTTACCGTCTAAGTATGTAAATTCCATAAAACAGCCAAACTATCTCTAAATTTTCCGTTCAAACGATGACTCTCATGGTGCAATATTTAATCTCCGGAAATTGAAGATTTCCTAGAGTTTTTTTTTTAAGTTAGCGATGTACAAGTAGGTATGTGGAGATGCCATGTATCAGTAATTTGATAAAACAGACTATTGGAACTCTTCCATTTCAGGAGATAAAATATTGCGCCATGGAAGTCTTCATTTGAACGGACAATTTAGTGACTGTTTTGATTTTGGGATTTTCATAGTTACATGGTAAGCAATGCAAAACTGATAGTGATAGAGAGTTAGTTTAACAGTCAAATCACTTATTTGAAGTCAACAACAGTGTCACCTAAGTACACATTAATTGCTAGAACTGGCCAAAGCTGGACATTAATTATGAAGGACTGCTCCGAGATTCGGTGAAGGCTTCAGTCCAAATATTCAGCCGAGTCGAATCTCAACCGAGATTAGCTTGGCATGACTGTGTAAATGTTGTTACGCAATGCATTATCATTTTTACATTTACATCGAAGGAATTGTGCAATTGCGTAGTTACAAATACACAGTTACAAGAATAGAATTTTAACCTCGTTGGCTTTCCATACAAGAGGGCACATGATGGTTCGTCATGATGTGCTGTGACATTTGACTCTGCAAGTGTCTAACAGCGTTTAAAATGTCCGATTCAGACTCGCTCTCGCCCCCACAGCCAAACGAGCCAGACGACTCACTCTTCGAAAAGAAAATTCGCCCTGTACTTGCCGAATTTGTGGGGACAACCATCTTAGTATTCGTTGCCTGTCTGTTCAATCCGATATGTTCCAATAACCCATTAGGATGTGGGTTGATCCAAGGCTTCGCTATGACATTCCTCATGGTGGGACTCGGGCACATCAGGTATACTGTGTTAAAGACATAGGTCATTAGAAAGCTAAAGTTACGCAGTAAATCACATTTCATTTGCTTAAAGGTATTTTGAGGTGAGTTGAAATCAAAACTTTAAAATCTCCATGACTGTTACCTGCAGACAAGAAATCAACTTGACGCACAAGCGTCAACGACATCAAGCCGCAAAAAGAATACATTCTTTTTCTTTTAAGACCCCGACCACAATGACGGTATGTTGCACAATAAACTGAAAAGACCTCCTGAAAATAAATAGTATGGCCTGAAATTAATTTGCTACGAAATTTGATCAATTAAAGGATTAAAGGGTTGGTCATCCATTATTTCCCAGCATGCAGCTGTGCTCTGACGTAGATGAGACACATTGCTGTTGTTGACTGGATCATTGTTATACAGCAGAAGAAGTTTGTGGATTCATATTATAATTATGATGGACAAGGTTTTGAAGCAAAAAGAATTGAAATCAAATTAACCAAAAATGTATTAAGAAACAGTTGAAAACACTCCCACAAAATATCTCCAGCTCCTCCAACATCTGAACTTACTCAGAAGCACTGTATATATTTCAAGATTCAAATAATTTGATGTTATTTACAGTGGAGGCCATTTCAACCCAGCCATTACGCTTGGCTACACTTTGACGGGAGCCCTGTCCATCGTTCTTGGACTCTTCTACTTCTTAGCTCAGTTACTAGGCGGGATGTTAGGAGCAGCCTTCGTTCTTGTACGTAAGCGCAAAATCAGTTGGTGTGTGTGCAAAAAATTACACACGCATATATATATTCTTTTCTTAAAATTCTGGAATGCAAGACCATTCACTATATGAAGACCACATTGCTATTATTTTGATCCTAGTATCTGGTCTACACTTCAAAAAAAGCTAAAACATTGCTTATACTGGTGTAGGCTGTCTACCCAGAAGAGATGTACAAACGATGTCTCGGCGGATCCACGGTTTTGGAGCGCGGTGTGGAGCCTGGTTGGGGAGTGATGACAGAGGGCATACTGACGTTCGTTGTTGTGTTGACGGTTTTATTGACTGTCATTGAGCAAAAGAATTGCCAGCTCGCTCCTCTTTCTGTTGGTTTTGCTGTTGCTGTCAGTTCTTCAGCAGGGTAATGTTTGGTCTTTTTATCTCCATAAATCACGGTTTACATATTTCTAACTGCTATGGCAGTCAGATAGGACGTGAAAGGGTGTCAAGGATCATTCCCTCTCCCTTGGCACGTAAAAGATCGTTTCTCTGATTTTCTATGAAAAGTAGATTGATTGGGAATCGTCAGGGAAACTCAAAACATCCGTCACCATATAGAAAACCACCGTAAAATGGCTGCAATATTGCAAAACAGCATTAAACCCAAACAACAATCAATTAAACCATAAATCACAGCTACAACGAACTTTGTCATGAAATACTGCTTATAATGGAGTAATTTGCAATTTTGGTGGATAGCAAAGTATAAATATATATATATATAACAAAGCAAAATTGAATGTGGAAGTTAGGATGGTACATGTACTTTTGGGGAAATATCTTTACTGTGCCTTTAATTTACGTAATGATTTACTTATGTAGCATTCTCTGTCTATAAATTCACATCAGTATTGTGTAACATACCATATAATGTCATGCCATGCCATACTATACAATTGTTAACTTGTTTATTATTTTTGTAAACATGTATGCCATAAGACGTATGTCTTCAGCAATAAAGAATAATAAAATGTACTTCATAGTCAAAATAACTTCGACAAATGTTGAGTACTTGTAGAAAAAGCTCATAACAATGGTACTAATCACACTCCAGATTCTTTGTAACGGGTGGATCCATGAATCCGGCGAGAAGTTTGGGTCCGGCTGTGTGCTACTCCAGATACCTTGATGTCAATGTGTGGAGCTATCACTACGTGTACTGGGTGGGGCCGGCAGCGGGGGCGCTGGTAGCGACTCTTACTTACAGGTACGGGTGCAGCTGCAGTGTCTAGCTTAATTGCATATATTAGTATAAGGTATAAACTAACAATTGAATAATTTCTTTTTACAAACAATTTTCCAGATTGGTTTTTGCTGCCGGAAGTAAACGAATTCGAGTACACAGACCATAAAGAAAACTGATTACGAAACTAATTAATAACATGAACACTTTAGAGAATTTTCTGTAATATTTGAAATAAATTATTTTACAAAAGTGTAATTTACATGATTGTGCGGCAGATAAATGATGACTAGTCGTTGATGTCCAATGGTTCTATTAAGAAGCATTGTAATGTCAGGATTTGTAGGGTGATGTGTTATCAATGGAGTAATGATAATAATAATATCCTTTATTTATACAGGATTGCACAATTAGTTGTATAAACTAGTTTACAATGTGGTCCTGTCTATAACATATATACCTGTACATATCACAATTTATATACATACAGATAAGAACTAAATGAAAAGAGACAATGAACACACGAGTATCATTGAGGATCAAAATAATGTTTTAGATAGGCTGATTTAAAAGATGTGGTAGCTGTGCATTTTCTTTTAAAATCTGGTAATG
Source organism: Ostrea edulis (assembly GCF_947568905.1). Taxonomy (NCBI): domain Eukaryota; kingdom Metazoa; phylum Mollusca; class Bivalvia; order Ostreida; family Ostreidae; genus Ostrea; species Ostrea edulis. Next base: position 63,700,165 of record NC_079167.1, read on the forward strand.
AGTTCCATAAAATTGCTGCTGAAATGATAAAAGATCTTCTAAAATATTCTGTTTTTGGCTCTTGTAACATAAATAAAATTAGTAGAGCTCTACTGTCTTGTATTTCTTGTGTTTACCTCATTCACAAATCTGGAGTGGCAACCTAACATGGCCTTATCAACAAACGATTTTTTTGGAGGCTGTGAGGCCTTTTAACGTAGTTCTCCCCTGTGACGTCATAAAATTTCGCAAAGTCAATGATTTAATAAGACTTATGCAAGAGAGGGAGTCATTTTCAATAATTATTGTAAAAAATCTTGTTAACCATAAGATCTTTTAAAAGTCTAAGTTTTATATGAATAATCATTTATGTTTCAAAATATTGAATCCAAGGACAATAACTCTGTTTTTATTAAATTATTTGTCATGTCCATTATGCGATAGATTTCCTTTAATTTTCACAAACTTTTTGTATAATCTTTAAAGAAACAGTTTCATGAAATTGTTATGAATGCTATTATATTGTTTTAACCAGTTTTTGTGAAATTTTGATAATGCTATTTAAGGAAATTTGCAATTTTCTGACGTTAATAACAGGTATATGAGTGCTAATTGACAAAAAATTTATTGATACTGCAACATACTTATTTTATCATTTATATTTGTTACTAAGATATATTTATTTGAAGAATCAAGAATTAAATATAAGATTGAACCTATAATTTTAGAGGGGTCGAATTACCTTAAAGCAGGTAGAACGACCCAAGTAGAGTCCATTATGCTGACCTATACAGGAACTGAAAGAGTGGGGCTTCATACTGGATAAATTTCATAAACGAATCAAACATTGAAAGCTAGTAAAGGGTATTTACAAATCAAGAAATTAATTGTGACAATACCCCATCCCCCCTAACCTAAGAAAGTTCTATGAATTTGTGTAAATCACAATCAATTGAATGTATAAAATTGAAAATTTACAAAGTCTGAATATTTACAACCGACTTGACTCTGCACCACTTTCAGAACCTTAAATTGCTCTAAAACTGATGAGAAACCTGTTTGAACCGTCCTTTTCCTTCACTATGACAATATGAGCTGTCAGATGACTCGATGACACCGACTTCGCCATTTTACGGACCACCTCGCAGTGTCTCGTGAAATGAAATGTAATGGATAAGGCTTTGCGCGAACAGGCTGGTCGCTAGTTAGCTTTATCTTATGAACTACCAAAGTTGTTAAACCGGGTATGTCTGACAGAACATCTGAAAATTCATCAAGCAGTATATGAAAATTGTTACACCGACTATCAATTAGCTCGAAACTTACTGTAACATCGCTTGGTCCTTCTGCCCTTGCTTTTCTTGGTGAATCAACCAGTATCTCACCATCAGCAACACTGCCGTCGTTTGTATCAGTACGGCTACGCCTACAATGCCTAACATGTCAATATTACTCTCCCTGTCAAAAACTGTCTTAATCTTAACATCAATATCGTGTACGGGCCCTTCCGTTCTGTCTGATTACACCCCCACTTTCTCCCAATACTTGTCGGAAGTCGTGTATACATCGATGTTTTTAAAGAATTTTACATGACTTCGATAAAAATGATTAATCCCAAATTCTTAAAATTTATATTTTTCATAGATGTATAGAAATATTTGCTGCTCTGTGTAGAGTATGAGAGTGATAAAGCGGGAGGAGGTCGGGGTGGGGGGGGGGGGGTTGGGGGGGGGGGGGGGTGGACACACCGCATAACAAATAGGCTAGCTTTTTAAAATAAAAGTTTCTCTGTGCGTCAATTTTTGATAAATAATTTTAAAAGCTGTGACAAAGGCATTGTACTGTTTGGACTACTCATTGATCCGAAATACATGTACCACGTTAGAGACATATAGAGTGATACACCACGAGGGGATAAAATTTAAACTCTAAAACCTCCGGCCGCCAAGACCAGCAATATTTACTCCTTTCGACTCTTATCTGTCAGAGAACTCTCCAAGGTCAGTTCAGAATTTTCAAAAATTGTATTTCTCATAAATCAGCTGCAGTCTAAAACAATATGGAAAAAAATATGATTTTAAATTCATTGTATAGATTCCAGTACGAACTATTCTGCTAAGTAAGGCAATAAACCTCGACCTAGTAAGTCCCAAAGTATATTAATTTCTTTGAAAGGCTGGCATAGCTAAATTTCTGCTGCGCCTGTAGTTTCCTTGAAATGTACAAAACAACAATGTTTTCACACAACGGAGCTTAAGTTGCTTTCTATGCATCCCGGTGAGGGCGCTGAAATCGCGAGGAGATACTTTCAATAGAAATATAAGGATGCCGTCACCAGTCGACGGTCCCTTTCTTTTACGTTCATGGTTCAACCAAACCATTGCATAGTGGATAATATGGAGTTGTGGTTAATTGTCGAATGGACAGTAAACGGTTGACTTCTGCCGCCAACTCCGAAGTAAATTGTCATCCCATGTCGATGAGCATTTCTTTAGGTACTCCTACTCTATAAAATACATCTACCAGAGCCTTTGCTACCCTTTCCGTCTCGATGCCCTTTAAGCAACTTCATCGGGGTAACGAGTAGCAAAATCAATGATAGTCAAAATATAACGATTTCTGTTATCTTTGGCTGGTTGCATTGGTCCCACGAGGTCTACTGCTATCCTTCTGAATGGCACCTCAATAATAGGCATCTGTCCCAGTGGTACCGTGGTAGTCCTTCCCTTAGGAGTGGTCCGTTGACAGATATCGCACGATCTACAAAACGCCGGACGTCAGCCTGGACTCCTGGCCAGTAGAACTCTGCCAAGACTTTCTTGGTTGTTCTGAAGGTACCTAAATGACCTGTCATGATAGATTCATGTGTAAGTGAAAGAACCTCTGTTCTTAATCTCTTTGATACTACTAACTGGGTAAATTGTTTACCACTTTCAGATTTATCGGACTGGAAAATACGGTAAATGACACCTCGTTTACGAATATATATAGGAAACCTTGGAGTTGTCATCATCTTGTCCTACCATTGTTCGTATCTTTACAAGCGTCTCGTCTTCCTCTTGTGCTGCGTCTATATCGTCTGGACTAACATCAGTTATCTCATGAACAAAATGGGGCTCAGATTCCATACCTTTATTGCGAAATTGGTACCTTGTCACGACAGCATTAGCTTGGTTCGAGATCCAACCCTTATCTGGGTTTTTAGGATCTCTGGCGCCCGGTATGTTTCCAGTAATTAAGGAATACAGTGGGTTTTCCAAATACCATGCGTCAACGTTTCCCGTAAAATACGGAGTGTCTACTCGTGTCAAAGGAATGCGTATCAACAGACTCTTCCTTTGGGCTATTACCTTCAACAGCTGCTCCAACTGAGGCACGGTTCTTATTTACTGTCTGGTGACACTGCCATGCTATATGACCAGTTTTGTCGCATTTGATGTATCGGACTTACTTTTTCGTCGGAGGCGTTGTGGTGCATGTCTTTCCTCCTGTTGATTGATCTCATACTCTTGATGTAGGGTTAAACGTTCTTGTCTGCTAAATTCTTCTTGCTAGAAGAAACTAAAGAGAGAATGTTAACAACCCTAGCCTCTTTAAACTGATCTGTTAACGTGGACATTTTTGGGTTTTTTAAAAATAGAATGCGCTCCTTTAAAAAACAACAAACGATCTTTACTTAATATGTTCTCTAAGCACAATATCAAAGAGGCCGTCAAAGGTTTTCTTAACGTTGTTTAGCTCCAACCACCTATCAAGATAACTACTAAGACGAACTGAGAACTGCGAGAAAGTATCACCTACCTCTGATCATCTCTGACGAAAACCATACTGTTTTTTCTAAAATGCTTCAATAAAGCTGTCTTCAGTGTCATATAATCCAACGCTTTCTCTTGGGGCAAAAGAGGATATAACATCAAGTTAACGACCCAAATTTCGAATGTCCACTTCTGTGCCGTGAAATCTTAAGAATCAATATCATCCTTAACCTCATCAAAGAAAGACATGTTAGGAACCTTTGCGTTTCTAGAGTGTTCTGAATTCGCTTCTTTTTCTTTCATGGCTAACTTTTGCTCCAGTGTTTGAAAAGCTAACTTGTACTTATCCTCAATCTTTTCCATACCTTTCTTTTCTTGAAGTTTTAGTTTCTCAACTTTAAGCGACTCTTTCTTGTGATGAAGTTCCGTATTCCTTTACTTTCTACCAGTCGTCATTTTCTTTCTTGGAAATATATTCCGTTTCCTTTTCCTTCTCTCTGTCTTCCTTTTCTTTTTCCATGGCCTTCCTTTTCTTTCTCCTTGTTAGCTGTTCGTAACTGAGGCTGTTGTGCCTGTTGCTGATGAATGAACTGCTACAGACCCAATAATTCTAAACTTTTAACATATTCTGTTATCTCTTCATATTTGAAATTAAAACCAATAAGACGGTTTTGTTGTTGGTAGTGAAAACAAACTCAACAAACACGACTGGGAAATGCTTAGAAGAAATCTATGTGCATAGTGGTACAGGTTATAGGAGCTCAAGATCTGAACTTACTTGCATACTACTGAAATTTTACAAACCCATGGCAACCATCTCCACACGAGGTTCTCAATTTTGAACATTTTCCCCATGTTATCCTGCCTCTCTTTGAAATGATAATTCAAAAGGTTTAAAAACAGGTGTATAGCCATGTGAACAAAAATTTGAAAGCATGCGTAAATTCAACATAAACACAGACAAATAAAAAAACAAAACAAAGAAAATTAAATAATTCAAGTTGTTACATGTATGGATAAGGCATGTCGGAAATCCTTACAAATACAAACCTGTGACAAGTTTTCAGTGTTTATATTAGTGAGCAAATTTTGTCGAAACATCAGACTACATGTATACACATGCAGAAAGTTTTTCATGCAATATTTTAATTGATGAGTTGGTTGACTAACTTAAAAACAAAACCATCGATGTGTAATGAACTATGTGTAAAATATTCAAGTGAAGTCAAGGTTTGTTGTATTTGTAAACACAACAATCAAGCACATGACTCCAAATGTTACACGTAAGCCCAGCTTTGTTCTTCTTTAGTCCTTGCACTGCAGTCTAGTGGAAACCACAATATACGTTTTTCTTACCTTAAGAGAGATATTGTTTGGATTAATAGCACGGTTAAACCGTTTTAACAAAAAGAGAGACAATGTCACCCACGGCACTGGTGTGTGATGTAAAACTTATACGGTACCAATTTTGATGCACCAGATGCGCATTTCGACAAATAATGTCTCTTCTGTGATGCTCAACCGAAATGTTTGAAATCCGAAATAACTATGAAGTTTTAGATCTAAATATAGCCAAAAACAGCGTGCCAAACAAGTGGAGCCAAATTCGTCCAAGGATAAGAGCTATGCATGAGGGAGTTACTGTGTCAGTCCATCAAAACAATCCCATGAGGATCCGGGTTAGAATAGGTCCTCAGTACCCCTTGGTTGTCGAAAGAGTCGACTAAATGGGGAAGTCCTTCGGATGAGACCACAAAAACCGAGGCCCCGTGTCACAGCAGGTGTGGCACGATAAAGATCCCTCCCTGCTCAAAGGCCGTAAGCGCCGAGCATAGGCCTAAATTTTGCAGCTCTTCACCGACAATGGTGACATCTTCATACGAGTGAAAAAATTCACAAATAGGGCATGAACTGCGGCGCTTTACGCCAGCATATACTTAACCACAGCATATGCGTAACCAACCTTCGCACTATCATAGGTCCAAAGTAATTAAAAAAAACCAACGCATTATTTACACTTAATACATGTATACATGTAGTTTCATTTAAACAATTACCAAAACAAAGGTATACATGTACAAAGATGTCAAACATGCATAAAGAGAAGTGAACATCACAAAATCCCACATTTTTTGTTAAAGAGTATAATAAAAATATAATTTTAAAAAAACCTGTTTATTGTGATAGTTTTAGGAAAACGTGCTTCTTTATAAGTACATATACATCAATCGCAATTACATATACAGCATAGGAGTTATTGCTCTCCCCAATTTTTTTGATAGAGATAATTGATTATTTATATTTAAAAAAAAAACCTTTTCAGTATTTTAGCTTACCAAATTCTTTATTGTAACCAGTGAGTAAAATTTCTACAAAAAATATACTTTAATCATGCACAAATTTGATTCAATAAAAATATTATAAAAAAACCATGAAGCCTATTAAGGTACGTGAAGTGACCATAAGATATACTATCATGTTTTGTAATCTAATAGGAAATCGAAAACCTTAAATGGCAACCTGTGAAATACATGTTTATCTCATTGTATGAGATGCAATGAAGAAATTATGCTATTATAACCATTAACGATATGAAATTGTCAATATACAGATGTTAGAATACAGTTATCAGTAACTGGTATCCTATTTACATCTGTTTATCAAGTGTACTTTATAAAAATTGTTATTACGGTAAGTTCACATCAGAAACCACTAACTCAGGAAAAAGGTGTCCCCCCTTTTAAAAAAACCCACCAAAACATCGAGATCATTAAAAAAAAGATTAATAAGTACAAATCGCCCTTTCTTGCCATCATCCCACTTTAGGATTTTAAAACATAACACAGCTAGTCAATACGAAATCTGTATGAACGTTTCGCTGATGTTCTGCCATCAATATCCTTAGTCGTGTACAATGTTGTTATATCGTACAAATCTACAATCATTAAATTACAACCACAACAAGGAAATGCATGTATTATACATTTTAACACCATGAAAAGAAATTTTAAGATAAATTTCTTTTAGAATTCTGAAATAGAAAAATATTTTGGACTCAAACATGACGGTTTAGATAAAACATAACAATTTGTTAGCAGTATAAAAAGCGTTGTACTATTTTGCACTCTGCGTAGGATAATCTACTTTATTTTGCACTCTGACATCATAGGACGATCTACCTTAATTTTCTCATTATCAAGTATCAAATACATGTACATATTGAAATCCGGTATTAGTTACAGCGTAAGGAACAACAACTTGAACGCGCTACGTTTAATTTTCTCACCGGTAATTTTAAATGCTGATTCGACATTACAGGTTTTGTAATCTAATTCTGTTCATCTGTTTATACAGGAAAATAACAGGAAATCTAAAAACCGTTAAGTACTAAACTGCCATTTCCTGTCAAATACATCTTCACCACTTCTTATGAACTTGATTATCATTTTTATTTGTTAGCATTATTTAGACCGAGTTGACCGATTCTATGTCTATGGTGAGTAAAAAACCGAGGTGAGAATTAGGAAACTTTCCCTTTCCCATTATCAACTTCCGTGCGGCTATTCGTTGTCGGTTTTACTAACATGTGATGAAGCACACCGGGCGATTCTGATGGGTCGTTCTATTTTTTTTTCAATCTTCGAACCTTTGTCTTGTATGAAAGGTGAAGATAACGAACATTGATTAATCTCACAACTCCTATTAGGAATAGAAAATAGAAAGTTGGGCAAACATGGACCCTGGATATACCCGAGTGGGGATCAGGTGCCTAGGAGGAGGAAATATTCCTGTCATCTGGTCACACCCATCGTGAGCCCTATATCTCGATCAGGTAAACGGGGTTGTGTGTATCAGTAGTCAAAATCAGTGTGCCAAGAACGGCCTAACAATCGGTATGAAACATGTCAGACAGCATTGGATCCAATGATAGGTTTTATTGGCAAACCATATCGTAATAACGACCATAGGATTTGCGACATGCTAACATCAAGCGAGACTGTTGGAATCCGTGCATCATCAACGTGTTTGTCAGTAGAATGTAAATTTCATTTGATTTATACCAGTGTGAAGCGTCGCTGCTCATACCCTCATACACTGAAAAAAATAACTAGTAAAATACACTAAGCAAACTAGTAAAACTACTGTCCATACAATCACTAATTTAAAAGTAGTTTTTACTAGGTGTTAAGTAAGTTTACTATTTGTTAACTAGTAATTTAACTAATCAGACAGTAAAACATTACTTCAGTCAATAGTAAATATTCGTATGCATTCAGTAGAATTACTAATTTTTCATTCCTGTATTCCATTGCCAAAATTACTAGCATTCTAGTAATTTAACTGATAGGACAAGTAAAATCGCCCTGTTCATCCTTCAAAAAATTGAATACAAAAGATAATATCAAGGACTTTAATCTGAAGTTAAAAGTCGACATGATCTTCTGGTCAATCTTGATTGCGATGGGGAATGTATCTTCTGTGGAATTTCTTGAACGTGTAATCAGGATTAATCAAACTTTTCTTTACACAGGATTGCCAAACAGTCATCAGCATCTAAATAAACAAAAACAGAACAAAATGTATTAAGTTGCATATTAAAAAATATCAAGCTGTGTGTAGGATTTCTAATAAATAAACATTAAGAATAAAAAAAAAAACAGTCATAAGTTCAACGACAAACCTTTTAAGTCAATGTTCCCTCTCCAGCATCCCAATAAAAATGGCGTCTCGCAGAGTAGACCTTGCTGCAGTTTTCGCGGACAACACGGGTCACGATTCTTATGACGTCATATTTCTAGTTACATTACTATCCTGCTTAGTAAATACATTACTTACTAGTCATGAGCAAGTCTTTACGAGGCATCCTAGTTAAATCAACTAGGTATTTTTTTCAGTGTATATTTTCAAAATTATCTTCAACAACAGCTTCTTTCTCGAATCATGAATATTATGAAACCTATCTACGACGTCACCTTTAAAGTTTAGAGCAGTAAAACATTAAACGAAGTTTAGAGATGTGAACTATAAATCAACATATTACATCTACATATGATCCAGTGACCAATGGGCAAATCCAAAACTACGTATCACTCATTATTTTGATAGAGACAGAAATTACTTACAACATAAATCATTCACAGGATATATAGATAGATAGATAGATAGATAGATAGATAGATAGATAGAACTAGCTGTTGCGGTAGCTCCGTGGTAAGAGCGTTCACCTCGTATAGGAGGGTCGTGAGTTCGAGTCCCGCTCGTGCCATGGCCGCGTATATAAGACTTTAACACAAAAGGTGATTGCTCTTTTGCCAAACGTTCGGAATTTAGAAGTGAGAATCACGGGTCTATCGGACATGACCTTAAAAACGGAGGTCCCGTGTCGCGAGAGGCGTTGGCTTGTTTAAATACGCTCACTACTGAGGCCGTAAACGATATGCATAATTAAAATTTGTCGTAGTAGCTGGTGACGTCTCAATACAATAGAACGAGACGAAACACAGCAACTTCATGTACAACCCGATCTAACAACCAAAAATACACCACCATCACGGACTTTTGTAACAGCACCACAAAACACAGCAACTTCATGTACAACCCTATCTAACAACCAAAAATACACCACCATCACGGACTTTTGTAACAGCACCACAAAACACAGCAACTTCATGTACAACCCGATCTAACAACCAAAAATACACCACCATCACGGACTTTTGTAACAGCACCACAAAACACAGCAACTTCACGTACAACCCGATCTAACAACCAAAAATACACCACCATCACGGACTTTTGTAACAGCACCACAAAACACAGCAACTTCATGTACAACCAAATAAAAGAACCCAAACTACACCACCATTATCAACTTCATAAAGAACAAAACACAGCAACTTCACGTACAACCCGATCTAATAACCCAAACTACACCACCATTATCAACTTCATAACGAACAAAATCACAGCAACTTGAGATGTACAACCCGATCCAACAGCCCTAACGTCAGATGCATCATTTGTACATTGTAACAATGTCGAACACTTCTGGAAGTGGCAGGCCCTGCAGATGTCGTCCATTTCGTAGGATAAAATTTTAAAATAGATTCCGAAACTAGAGCAGAAAAATTGCACACTTAAGGACATGTAATTTGCATGTATGTGTAGAGCACGTAAGGCCAGTTCAATAGTTTACATATCATTATAAAAGTGTTCTTTACAAATAATTAAAAAAATGACTTACTCTCAAAGAAAGTAATATATTCTGCAAAACACTCCTTTCACGTTGTGAACAACTGTTTCCCTCCCAATTTTGAGTACACTTTCACGTGATTATGAAGAAGCCAATCATTTATGAGGATATCAACCAACCACACTCCGAAGTGTTTGGTCACGTGAGAGTTCTGGTCGTGAGAGATAATAGGTGAAATAGGAAAACGTACACCGTATTGTTTTTCCCTCAGCATGTTTTTATGAAGGCTATCAAAAGAGATAAGTGAGAGATCAACCAATAGACCCGTCAAACTGCTGAACGCGGTACATCGGATAAGAGATGAGGCATGGTACGGAGAGTGTTTTATGTTGGTTATTGTTTTTTTGACGTCCCTACGATAATTTTTCATATTGAGACGTCACCAGCTGTAGATGAAATACCATAAATTCATATCTATGGTTAGGGCTCAGGGCCGTAGCAGTGAGGGTTCTTTAATCTTCCAACGCCTGTTGTGACATGGGACCACCGTTTTTAAGGTCATATCCAAAAGACCCGTGATTCTCACTTCTAAATGCGGAGTGTTTGGTGAAGGAACAATCACTACCTAGCCCTAGGTTTACGTCTCCGTTTGACGTGACCGTGACATTATGCATCTCTTACTTTTACTTATCACGCTCTTACTAAACATCCGATTGATCTCAGCTTATATCAATTAGCAATCTTGATATAAGTGTAGGCTTGTTACTTTACATTAGGTAATATTACATGGGATCATCTCAAACCATAGGTAGTTTTTGCAGACACAGAAAATCAGATGAAAGATATAAAATAGAATGTAAAACCACTTTACGTTTAGGAACATAATTATCATGTTAAAATCAAGTATGGAATTTGTTACATGTGTGTGTCTAGGAATCCTTTAAGAACTTTTAGCTTCCCACTTAAAATCGAGTGACTTTTTAATGCGAGTATGTTTGCAAATGATTAACAAAGTTCATAAAGAACTGCGAACAATAGTATTATTTCGCCGCCTACTTTCTGTCTGGTCAGTTTTTAAAAGTTATCATTTTAAAAAGATTTTTTATGTCAATATAGATATTTATATGAATTTTTAAAAGAGTTCATTTATTTCACAAAACAAAGAAAGATAACTCTATAATTTGGGTTAAAATCACGTATTTCACATTGAAAATATAGCCCCCCCCCCCCCCCTAATTTCTCGTTTTGCAGGTAATATAAATTGTCATTCAGCAAATTCATACCAAAATTTTTGTTGTTTCACGGTGGGGTGGGGGTGGGGGGGGGGGGGGCATATGTTTACTGACCAAAACACAGCAAAATTGTTCACTCTGTGATCAATTGCGAATGAAGGTAATGTCAGAGAAATGAATATTAACCACTTTTTACTCAACATTATCAAAAAATTTGACGAATGAAATGGTTATTTATTGATATCAATAACCATTTTGAAATATATGACGTTTTAAAGTCCAGTTTCAAGAAACATAGTTTTCTACCTCCTAATCAAAAGGAGTAGAAATTAAGAGCAATTAATTAACTGACACTGATTTTAAAGTTACTAAATAATTGCTAATGGATTCTACTTTGCATTTTAATACTATCATTAGCAAAATTGCAAAGCTTTTTAATGGTGAACTGGAAATAAAGTCCATTTATCGGCTATAATCAGCCGTCAAATATCATCTGTGTAGCGAATGAAGTTAAAATCTGAAGAGTAGCTACATTCTTTATTGCTAAAGATTGTACATATAAACTTTAGCAATGACGTCAATATGTAAAACAACTAAGGAAAGTTATTCTTAGACTACTTACAACAATATCAGTACGTGGAAACATTTTTATTACTCACGTAAGAAGATTTAATCATCAGGGATTTAAATATGAAATGAAATTCGAGATCACTTTTCTTCATGTATATACATGTATGACTCCCAGAATGCCGCATTATATGGCACCCAAATCCTGCGCATTACATGTAGCTGTAAAAATACTAACGTATACAGTAAGCATATAAATGATATAATGTGATATGATTAAATGAACACAAGATTAATGCTAAGGTAGGATATAATGGTTCATTTTGAATTCCTACTTTATGCTGTGTGATATAAAGGACTGGTTTTAAGCTGTTAAAAGACCACTAAATAATTGTCAACAATGCAATGGAACTCCTGTTTGTGAAGATAGTCATTCAAATTGTACTTTAATTTCCGAATTTTTCATTTCTTCCTTGAACATTTCATCAAATTCTTCATTCATCGCCACCGTAAAATGGTTCTTCCAATCACCAATCTCTCCTTCAAGAGAAAAATAATATAATTTAATACATTTTCAACAGTGAAATACATGTACTATGATTCATCCATTGAATAAAAATGATATTTTCACAGTGTGAAAATAACATGTGTGAAAATAACAACTGATTGTAACGTCATGTTAGGCAATAGAATTATGAATGATTATGCCAGACGATGGGCTAAATATGAAAAAGAACTTGATACATTGTCAGAATGGGTTAAAAACATAAGAGAAATACTAAAATCCCGCATTAGACATATTAAAACAAAAGTACGCACCATCTATCCTTCTGTGTTTAGTACACCAGAAGTGATAAAAGACTTAGATAGGTTACATGAGGAATATGTTTTGGTTCCAGCTGACAAAGCTTGTAACAATATTGTCTTTGTAAGGCTCATTATTACAACTGTATTTTAAACGAACTTGGCATTAATTCCACTTCTGGTGATCGTACTTATACTCCAACTGCCCTTTCAAAGATGAAATTCTTCAAAACCATGATTCAGTTTTAGAAACATTTAATATCCCAGTCTATTGGTCAGATGAATATGAGTTACTGTACATATACTGGATTCCTAAACTACATAAAAACAACAGATACATTGCTGGATCCAGTAAGTGCTCTACCAAGCCCCTATCTTTGCTCCTCACGAAAATATTAACAGCCTTGAAGGAGAAACTTCAAACTTCCTGTGCGACTACATGTGCCAGAAGTGGTGTTAATCAAATGTGGATTCTAAAAAATTCTAAAGAACTTTTAGTAAACTTGAAATCGCAAAACTTTTCCCAAATCAATAACATCAAAACGTATGACTTTTCAACACTATACACGACCATTCCTCACGATAAATTAAAGACTAGACTTTTTGACATCATAGACAGTTGCTTCTTCAACAAAAATGGAAAACGGAAATATTCATATCTATTCATCCAAAAAATTACTTTGTTAAACACCACTCTGATCCACGCACAAGTACTCTGAAGTTGAAATAAAATATGCTAGAGTTCCTCCGTGGTCTTTGGTGATCAGGTCTTCTAACAACTCTTGGAATTCCCATGGGCACGAATTGTGCTCCTTTATTAGCTGACATGTTCTTATATTCATATGAAGCAGAATTTATTCAGAAACTTCTACGTGAGAAAAAAATCTTTTGCTGTGGCTTTCAATTCGACATTCAGATATATCGACGACTTTTTGTCTGTCAGCAATAATAACTTCCATTCATATGTCGATTCGATATATCCCTGTGAGCTCGAAATAAAAGACACCACAGAGTCGTCCACTTCTGCATCATACTTAGATATCTTATTGAAAGTAGACATTAACGGCAAAATGACAACTCAACTGTATGACAAACGGGATGATTTCAGCTTCTCCATCGTCAACTTCCCATATTTATGTAGCAATATCCCAATTTCACCTACATATGGTGTTTATATATCTCAACTCATTCGATACACAAGAGCTTGTTCTGCATATGGTCAGTTTTTAAATGGAGGCAAGCTAATGACAAACAATTTGATGGTACAAGGGTTCAACAGTCTCAATTAAAGTCAGCATTTCGCAAATTTTATGGTAGTTATAACATCTAGTTTGCCAATACAACCTATCATTGGGTCAAATGCTGTCTGACGTGTTTCATACCGATTGTTAAACCGTTCTTGGCACACTGAGTATGACTACAGATAGCTCCATTTACTTGATCAGGATATGGGCTCACGGCGGGTGTGACCGGTCGACAGGGGATGCTTGCTCCTCCTAGGCACCTGATCCCACCTCTGGTGTGTCCAGGGGTCCGTGTTTGCCCAACTATATATTTTATATTGTTTATAGGAATTATGAGATTGACCACTGTTCGTTTTCTTCACCTTTGATACATCCTTTTTAAAAGATTTGAAATAAATATGTTGTAAAACCAAAAAAAATGTAATAAACAGAAAATTCAGTATTTTGCAGTTGGATATAGAATTTATTTCACTCGCAGGACAGGGTATTTTTACATTTTGACTCGTGCTTCGAACTCGTGATATATATATTCAGTACAACAGTGTATCATTTTTGTTACCATTGTAGATTATTGATACTTGTCGTTTTTTCGTGGTGTGTGTTATTTGTTTATGTAATATATATCTCTTGATAAAGACGCGGGTTGCGTCGAAAATTTGAGTTCTAAATAACCAACAGTGTCGTGGCCTTTTCAGTGCTTTTATATATATATATATATATATATATATATATATATATATATATATATATATAAACCACCAATCTTACTTGTGAAATTAATTCCATATCCAACTACAAGGTATTGGATATCCTCTAATTACTTTTTATACATATAGGTGATGAGTGAAAATAAAAACTTGCACTTATATTATAATATTTACATTCACTGAATCTTTTCTCTTAAATTTCCTTTGAAATTGCTTTCATTATGCAATAAATATATGTATGTTGCAAAATAGTTCGATACGGTTTTCTAGTACCACTTGTCTGAAAAAGCATTATCAAATATGGAGTGTCATCAAGGTCAAAGGGTGAATTGGCTGTTCCATTCAACGCAACAAATGGGTCAACCATATGATGCATGTACATTAAAAATATAAACATAAATAATAAAATGTCTTTCTGTGTTTTATCGGGTGATGCTGGTAGCAATCATTGCAGAAAAAAATGCATAACCCGCATTCTGCAATGTTAGCTGATGAAACAACAAAGAAAGCATTCTATTGTTTAAACATCAGAAAGTAGTGATCTATTCTTAAAGCAAAATCATTTATTTCACGCGATGATTTACTAAAAGTAAAATAGGACATATTGCGTCTTATTGGCGTTAGTATGGACAAATCTTGTTATTTCAGGGGTTAATACATTACTTTCAAATCTAGATCACTTAAAATGTACATTTTACTACTAAAGGATTGTGTTGTTTTACCTTTTCGGTACACTTTGGATACCATTTCCTTAAGAAGCTCTGGTAAATTGGAGTGATCTTTCTGTGTTGCTCTGGTTTTTAGTTTCTCGAAGCTACACTTATCCACAACCTCATCTAGAACTTCGTCTTTTAAATCAACATCTAAAAATTCGGCAAGCCTTTTAGTTTCTTCTCTTGGGTTCTAGAGATTGAAAAAGAAACATTTTGAACAGGTGTTGTCAATGTCTGCTACTTGAAATGAATATTATTATCATATATCGCCCTTCATGGTATGGTTAAGACTTGAATACCTTTTTCATACTCTCATAGTGCAATGTGAAAATGACACCACGTTTATCGTTCGTCTCTGCTTTTTCAAATTCCTTTTCATACGCAAACCAACCTCCCATCGCTGCAACTGTAAAATTGGCATAACGTTGTTGACTCGTGTCTAATGAAATTCTATTCACCAATATAGATATTTATTTGAATTATCACATCACATGGACATTTAGACACTTATAGCACATGTGATTCCCTATCAGATATAGGTGTGTTACTATAGCCATAAGTCATGTTTTATGAATAGCAATACTATAAACGGATTATAGTGACACATAATAGATTTTGTTAAATTCAGTGAATTATATACATGCATTCATTTTTGCAATGAAGAGAATGCATGCACCTCTACGATGTTGAAAATAATTTATGGTCCCTGAACTTTCAGGTTGTTTCTCAAAATATTACTCTGAGACACGGGCCTCTTTAGTGACATGCTCTCTCTCTCTCTCTCTCTCTCTCTCTCTCTCTCTCTCTCTCTCATAAAATATTAGGTCATTTAATCCAAACAGTAATGCCACCCTTCTGTGTGCATCACTGTGCTTCTCAAGTCGATCATATCTACTTTTATTGTGACCACTGCGGATTGAAGTCCATGTTGATTAAATAATCAAACATTACGTGCTATGCCAAATAACAGAAATTAAAATGTTTAAACTTTGTCCATTACCAAGATACAACTAGTGGAAATGTACAATTTATATCTTATGATTCAGAAAAATGCATTACAAATATACATGTAGAGTGTGTCAATACAAATCATCCCAGTCACATTTAATTGCCGTGTATGCATTATCCGTAGGCCTTAATATATCTCCTAATTAAAAAATCGTGTATGGGTGTGAAAGGTCAACTAGGGATGCTTACTCCTCATTGGCACTTGATCCCACCTCTGGTATATCCAGGGCTCCGGGTTTGCATTACTCTTAATTTTATATTTCTTTTAGGAGTTATGGGATTGATCATTGTTCGTTACCTTCACCTTTTCATGAAATACGTCACACAGCATTCGACCTAATGACAGGTTCTATTTGTAAATTAGATCGTTACAACAACCATAGAAAATGCGAAATGCTGACTTTAAACCAGACTGTTGAAACCCCTGTAATATCAGCTAACTTGCGATTTAAAAACTGATCATATGCAGAACAAGCTTTTGTATATCGAATCAATTGAGACACCATGTGCAGATGATAATGGAATATTGCTATATGAATATGGAAAGTTAACGATGGAGAAGCTAAAACCATTGTCATAAAGTTGAGCTATTACTTTGCCGTTAACATTTGTGGGGATCCGGGTTAGAACAGGTCCTCAGTACCCCTTGATTGTCGTAAGAGGCGACTAAATGGGGTGGTCCTTCGTATAAGACCGTAAAAACCGAGGTCCCGCGTCACAGCAGGTGTGGCACGATAAAAATCCCTCCCTGCTCAAAGGCTGTAAGCGCCGAGCACAGCCCCAAATTTTGCAGCTCTTCACCGGCAATGGTGACGTCTCCATATGAGTGAAAAATTCTCGAGCTAAACTAAACAATATGTACAATCAGTCAATCAATGTGTTCAATAAAATACCCAAGTATGAAGCAGATGTATAAATAATACGTTTTCGAGGTAGGTTGATAACTGGTTTCTAGATACATCTTTTACAAAAGCATGAACTAATATTAATTGAATGATCAATGCCTTATATGGCTTGTTGAGAAATTATGATTATATACTAAGGAAATATCACTGAACCTTTTCATGAACATTTCCATTACGTTTGATAACTGGAAAAGAGTATTTCCTCGTAAGAAGACTAATCAAACATGCGCAGACAAATAATTCACTTTGTGGCTCAGGTGAGCTAGAATTCCTTAAAAATCAAATGAAATGCACTAAATGCTACAAATATTTACCTGGACACATGTATATGTTGTCATAAAACGTTTTGAAATCTTGGAAATGGGGATCTAGAAAATGAAACATGGAAACCGCTACATCTTTGGGGTTTCTCATAATGTGAACAATTTTCCCGCCATTTTCTAAGAGCTGTTTTGGGAGCCATCTGTAAGGAACATGTGTGTTGAGTGTTCTGGGAGAATGAATGGTGTGGACTTCGCTCAGGTCTGGCAGGGATTCCAGAAAGAGAGACACCTTGCTTCGCTGTGTGTATTCTGCCTTGTTTTTGAGCAACATGCCGATTATTTCCCACACCCAATTCGAACCTTTGAAAAATTAATAAAATCGAGAGAAAATATAAAATTTTTAAGATATATAAAGCACCGTTCTTACATATCTTATTTTATAACCTTACATAACAAAACTAGTCAGATTATCAACTTACTAGTGGCGGATTTAAAGGGGGAGGCGCAGCAATTCCTAGATCCGCCCCTGCTTACACAATAGACATCCACTTGAGAGTTACAGAAACCCTCAATGGTTCGTGGAGAACAAATAAAAAAAAATCAATAGCTGTTTTCTATTATTGCTGGTTTGATTTACATTCATGGCTAAACACAAAACAATGATAAACAAGAAATGTTTGTATAACATATTCCAGTATGTCCCCTGTGGTGCAAAATTAAAAATGGTTAGACAAATGAATTAATCGATAGTAGTACCAAACCAATTTAAGATATTGAGTAAACAATATCTTCCTATATGCAGAATGGATTGACCATGTGACCTAATAATCAATAGGGGTTATCTACTTTTTAGAATGTCACAGTGTACCAAGTTTGGTGTCAATCAAGCAAATGATTCTTAAAATATAGAAGACAATCTAATACAATGTCAAGTTTGACCCTTAACCTTTGACCATATGAACCTAAATTTTAAAGGGGTCATCTACCTAGCTCTTACGGTGTACCAACTATCAAGTTTGATGTCTGTCAAGCAAAGGATTTTCAATATATTGTGTGGACAGTATTTTCTATGTTCAGCTTGACCCTTGACTGACCTCAAAGCAAAAACTTAGGATGTATCAGTGTACTAAGTTTGGTGTCTGTCAAGCAGATGGTTCTCAAAATATTGAATGGACAGTATACATTGTATTCCTATGTCCAGTTTGACCCTTGACCACAAAATCAATGGGGGTAATCTATTCCTCAAAATGTACTGTATGTGAACCAAGATTGATGTCAAGTGATTGATTGTATCTTGCTTAACGTCTCGCTCGAGAATTTTTTACTCATATGGAGCTGTCATCAAGACCGGTGAAGGGCTTCAAATTTAGGCCTATGCTCGGCGCTTACGACCATTGAGCAGTGAGGGTTCTTTAGCGTGCCACACCTACTGTGACACGGAACATCCGTTTTTAGGGTCATCTCCGAGGACCCGTGACATTCACACCTGATGCCGAGCGTTTGCCGATGGAACTGTCACCACCTGTTTTAACGACTTAGGTTTGTAACGGCCGGGATTCCAACGCCGGCTTTCCGCATGCGGGGCGAACGCTCTTACCTCTCGGCCAATCAAGGAAAGGATTTTCAAAATATTGAGCGGACAGTATCTTCCTATGTCCAGAGTGGATCGATGATCTGAAAACAATAGGGGTCCTCTTCTATTCATAAACAACTCACATATGAAATATCATTACGATCAAATGAATAGTTCTCAAGATATTGAGCGGAAAACGTGGTATACCGACCGACAGCTGCAGAGCAATATGCCTCTCGTCTTTGAGGGGGAGGGGGGCATAATGAAGTGGGGGAAATGACTGTAAATAATTAATATAGGAAGATATTAGTAATCACATACCTAAATAGAAACTTCCAATGGTTACATTTAATTTTACTTTGTTAATCTTCCTTTTACAGTATCTACAAAATGTAGGCCCATGCTCGGCTCTTACGGCCTTCGAGCAGGGAGGGATCTTTATCGTGCCACACCTGTTGTAACCCGTGACCTCGATCCGAAAGACCACCCCCATTTAATCGCCTGTTACGACAAGCATGGGGTACTGAGGACCTATTCTAACCTGGATCCCCAAGGGACGTAGGACAAGGAATACCAACCCAAATTATCATTGTCCATTAAGTTTCCATATTTATCTCGTCCCTATTTATATCAAAAGTTCATAACAAACAATACCATCTCAAGTTTATGGTATGAATGAGACTAATGAATGTAGGCCAACCCCGCCACATTTCATATTTCGGGAGGAAGTTCGCCAGGTGTGCAGGAGGTCGTACAACGGACCACCAGGTCAGACCATACCTTACAACGAACGACACTTTATGGACCGAGGTCCGGTACTGTAGAAGGGAATGCACTGGCCCAAGTGGTTAGCATATGTCTTAATCTAACTCTACTCCCAGATATTTCTCTGAGAAATAAATCTAATCAATCAATCTCGAATACCTGACTTTGGATAAGCGGCCAGTATGACATCGTCCCTTCTGCATTCCAGATTTCGTATCTCATCAAACCTTTTCTTGGCATCTTCTATCAATGGAGCAAATGGTGGTAAGGCCATTCCATCGAACTCAGGAAAACGTAAAGCTTTTTCCTCGCTGTCATCCATTTTATATGTATACGTGTATAAGACGTAATTATATAACTATGAAAGCTGAATGGTATCTTAATTTAGAGCTTCAAACGACTGCCTTCCAATATTGAAGTTGGATGGTGGATAGGTACTTCACTCAATAAAAGTTTATGTAATTTTGTAAAGAAAAAAGGTGTACGTACTAGATGAATCTCATTTGTGTAAAACGGTATGAATTACTGTAATACCACCCCCCCCCCCCCAAAAAAAATAATTAATTCTAGACAATGGATTTGCAACAACCCAAATGCACCGAAATTTTCTGAATTAATGACCGAATCTGATTTGAAATCACTAAAATAAAAGTTGTGTACATTTATTTTAACATATTAATATCTTATTTTTTTTTTCGTATTTGCAAGCCACTCTACTCTAGGTTTGGAAAATAATATCAATATTCCGATGTATTGCATTATATATAAGCAGTACATAGCAATGCTCTTTTTCATTATTGGTACATGTGTATATTACCCCTCAAAGCTTAGAGCATGAGGTAGTATTATGTAATTTGTGTTCTTCTACCTGACAAAATATTGCTATTTATAGATGAAATTCTATCTGTGTTCCTTATAAAGTTATACATGTGTGAGTTTTGAATTACACGGGATTTACAGAGTATATTGTCCGCTCGAAGCAATTGATATGGTCTTTCTGTATACTGTATGTAAAACTAGTATAGAATATAGCGAACACGGATATAGCAAAATTACGGCTATAGCGAAGTGAAATCGATTTCCCCGGCAAATTCTTTATATATTCTATATAAAAATCTGCGTCTATAACGAACACGGGTATAACGATACAATATCCGAGACGTGGAAAAACTTCCCTTATTGTTTAAATTTTTGAGACTACTGAAACATTATGTTGCACAATTATTAGCTGCAGAACTGTAGCTCTCTGAAAAAAATATTTTGACGGAACAGAGAGCTACAGACCCACCCACCAATTGAATTAATGATACGCGCATTAATTCAATTATTGCTCTTTTCAATTCAATTGATGAGAGCGTCAATTTCGTAGAAATATTGTTCGCAATAATTAATTTAGAGCTCGGTATAAATAATTTGATGATCAATTGAAGATATCTTTAATTATTTACAATGCTTTTGTATAAGGAATTAATGCGCGCATCAATTCTTTTAAAGAGAGCAACAATTCAATCAAAGAGATCATTAATTCAATTGTGGATATGTTGAATTGAAGATATCTTTAATTATATAGTTGCTCCCTCTAAAAGAAGTATTGCTCTCTTCAAATGAATTAAAGATATCATTAATTCAATTGAAGAGAGCAATAATTGAATTAATGCGCGCATTAAATCAATTTTTGCATTAATTCATTTCATAAGAGCAAAAATTGATTTAATGCGCGCATTATATCAATTATTGCTCTCTTCAATTGAATTGTAGCGCGCATAAATTCAATTGTTGATATCATTAATTCATTTGAATAGATCATTAATTCAATGAAAGCTAAAGCACACATCAATTCAGCTAAAGAATTAATGCTATCATCAATTCAATTAATGCGCGCAATAATTCAGAATTGAAGATATAATTAATTATTTGAAGAGATCTTTAATTAAATTGTTGCGCGCATGAAATGAATTGATGATATCTTCAAATATTTGAGTTTATGTTAATTTGGCGCTCCATAGATAACTACATGTATGTCGTAATTACAAGATTATTATCTCGAAATTACGAGAAAAGATCTCGTAATTACGAGAAAATCATTTCGTAATTACAAGAAAATGATAAATAGAAAACAAAGAGGTTTTGAAAAACTATCGTTCCGTGTCTATTCTATCTTTTATTTCCAAGATCCTGGAGAAAGGTGTGGCTAGTAGAATTGACAGTCACCTTGACTCATATTCTTTACGAGACCCACTACGCTAAACATTCTACGGAAACGGCCCTCGTTAAAGTACATAGCGATGATTATCATGTCGGCGCTCGATCAACAATCACGGCCATCAAATTTCAACGCCGCTAATTTTCAATTTTTTTCGTGATTTTCATCATTTACTCAGTTAAACCAATAAAGAAATTGTTAAAAATAAAAGTATTGTTAGTTTCTAAATGAAATTTAAAGTATATAATAACAAGAGGCCCAAATCGCTAACCTGAGTCACCTATATATTTGTATGCAAAACTTTGATCCCCCCTTGTGACCCCATCCTACCCCTGGGGGCCATGATTTGAACAAACTAAAATATGTACTATGTCAGGAAGCTTTCATGTAAATTTCAGTTTTTCTGGCTCAGTGGTTCTTGAGAAGATTGTTCCTATATATTTGTATGTAAAACTTTGATCCCCTATTGTGGCCCCATCCAACCCCCGGGGGCCATGATTTGAACAAACTTGAATCTGCATTATGTCAGGAAGCTTTCATGTAAATATCAGCTTTTCTGGCTCAGTGGTTCTTGAGAAGATTTTTCCTATATATTTGTATGTAAAACTTTGATCCCCTATTGTGGCCCCATCCAACCCCCGGGGGCCATGATTTGAACAAACTTGAATCTGCATTATGTCAGGAAGCTTTCATGTAAATTTCAGCTTTTCTGGCTCAGTGGTTCTTGAGAAGAAGATTTTTAAAGATTTTTCCTATACATTTGTATGTAAAACTTTGATCCCCTATTGTGGCTCCATCCAACCCCCGGGGGCCATGATTTGAACAAACTTGAATATGCATTATGTCAGGAAGCTTTCATGTAAATATCAGCTTTTCTGGCTCAGTGGTTCTTGAGAAGATTTTTAAAGATTTTCCTTATATACAGATGTATTTGTATGTAAATATTTGATCCCCTATTGTGGCCCCACCACCCCCCCCCCGGGGGCCATAATTTGAACAAACTTGAATCTGCATTATGTCAGGAAGCTTTCATGTAAATTTCAGCTTTTCTGGCTCAGTGGTTCTTGAGAAGAAGATTTTAAAAGATTTTTCCTATATATTTGTATGTAAAACTTTAATCCCCTATTGTGGCCCCATCCAACCCCCGGGGGCCATAATTTGAACAAACTTGAATCTGCATTATGTCAGGAAGCTTTCATGTAAATTTCAGCTTTTCTGGCTCAGTGGTTCTTGAGAAGAAGATATTAAAAGATTTTTCCTATATATTTGTATGTAAAACTTTGATCCCCTAGTGGCCCCATCAAACCCCCGGAGGTCATGATTTGTTAAAACCTGAATCTGCACTATGTCAGGAAGCTTTCATGTAAATTTCAGCTTTTCTGACCTAGTGGTTCTTGAGAAGATTTTTTAAATGACCCCACCCTATTTTTGTGATTATCTCCCCTTTGAAAGAGACATGGCCCTTCATTTGAACAAACTTGAAAGCCCTTCACCCAAGGATGCTTTGTGGCAAGTTTGGTTGAAATTGAATGTGAAAAGTTTACGACGCCGACAACTGACAAATTTTGATCAGAAAAGCTCACTTGAGCCTTTGGCTCAGGTGAACTAAAAAGGTTATAGACTCGCAAGCTCGGTCCCTCTACGCGCCAAAAACCTCTGTCGTCATATTTTCCCATACAAATTCTATAACCTGTAATTATTACCCCCCCCCCCCCCCCCGTTCATATATATATTTTTTTGCAGCGACAATTTTTCCGAAATGTGTACATGTGGATTCTCTGTCTATCTCACCCCTCTTTCGATTTATGTAATCGTTTCACGCTTTTTGTAAGCTTTAGAGATTGGTCTTCTACCGGTTCATTTTATTATGAAGGGGGGGGGGGGGGGGTAAGTATCCATACTTCAGGTGCCTGTGGTTATCATTGGCCGGGCCTATTAGGTCCAATACGCGTCAGTTACCTTTTGGTGTTCTCCAGGGATTCGCGGACGATACACAAGTCTACATCACAGGCACCTGAAGTATAGATATCCCTGTTATACAGTGCTTATACAGAGAATATCAATCTGAATTCATATAATATAAATTGTTGGTACAAAAACGTTAATTATATCCCAAATTCTCATTTTTCAAAAAACAAATGAAGAATCAGGTACGGAAACAATTTTTACTTTACTGGTCAAAACGACGTGAAGAGGGTCAGAAATCAGGAAAACTCACAACATATTTTTCGTATAAAGAAAACTTTACTATGGAAAGTTATATATTTTTAGAATCCCTAGAATTAAGAAAAACTCTATGTAGATTTCGAATTAGTGCACATGACCTTCGAATTGAAAGAGGAAGATATGAATTTACAAAAACCAATTCTGGCCAGAAGATTTCTTTAGAAAGAAACAAAAGAATATGTGAATTATGTAACCTTAATTGTGTTGAAGATGAATTCCATTTCCTTACTGATTGTCCTTTCTATGTTGAAGAGAGAAACATGTTTTTTAATGGTATATACAAGCTCAACAAAATTTTTATCTATCTAACAAATAAGGACAAATTTACTTGGTTGATGATTAATGAAGACAAACCAGTAATTGTCAAATTGAGTGAATATTTAGTGCAAACTTTCAGAAAAAGAAGTGATGCTTTAAAACTGCAAAAATCATTATAGTTTATTATTCATATGTTGGTATAATACTGATACTGTCCATTTACTTGTGTATACACATGATTAGCAA
Source organism: Ostrea edulis (assembly GCF_947568905.1). Taxonomy (NCBI): domain Eukaryota; kingdom Metazoa; phylum Mollusca; class Bivalvia; order Ostreida; family Ostreidae; genus Ostrea; species Ostrea edulis. The sequence goes on from NC_079167.1 coordinate 63,724,806, forward strand.
TACACATGATTAGCAATTCATATATGTATGTACTTGTTTCCCCTAACATACTGCATCCACATGCAGTTTGCAGTCTATGTAACCTGTAGTTAATGTTGTAAACTTTCTTTCTTTTTTGAATTTCCTTCTTTATAAACTGTCTTACTGTTATGTCCTCTGGGCCCAAAATTGGAATAGACTTATCTTATCTTATCTATATGGCGCTATATAAATTGATCATTATATTAATATTGGTCACGTGATATCTTTCTATATAAAAGCTCAACCTCTTCTCTTTACGACATTGCTTTTTAACTGTTGTTTAAAATACAAGAATTCACTTTCCGATTGAAGCATGCCAATTATAGACAATTAAATAGCTAAAAAGTTAACTTATTGAGTGAAAGTTTATTCATATATTTCAAATGCAAAGGAGAGAAAACGATGATTTATCATTGTAAGCTTTCGCACCGTAAATTAACTTTTACAAGTTTCACGATAATATATAAACTAATGATAAAGTTAAACTCTCATAATGCTAAATGTGACTGTATATAAAAGTTCTGGACTCTTTGACGGTACATATTGTCCTCCAGCATATATTCTCCTCATTGTGTGGAGCGTTAAATTAACACAAACTCAAATAATTGAAGATATCTTGCGTGCAATAATCAAAGCAGCGTCAATTCAATTGATCAGAGCAATAATCGATTTGATGCGCACATTAATTCTTGCTCTTATCAATTTAATTAATGTGTGCATTAATTGCTCGCAAAATTTAATTTGAAGCTCGGTGTAAATGATTTGATGATCTCTTTAATTCCATTGAGGATATCTTTAATCATTTACAACGCTTTTGAATAGGGAATGAATGTATGCCTGAATGCTTTTAAAGAGAGTAACAATTAATTCAGTTAAAGAGACCTGTGGATAGGTTGAATTGAGGTTATCTCTAATTCTATAGTTGTTCTGTCAAAAAGAATGATTGTGTCCATCAATTGAATAATATCATTTATTGAAGACAGCAATAATTCAATTATTGGCGCATTAAATGAATTGAATTATTGCTCTCTTCAATTGAATTGTAGCGCGCATTAACTTGAAGAGAATAACAATTCGCTCATCAATTTAGCAGACATGTTTTCTTGATAACAATTTAATTAATGCGCAACAATAATTCAGAATTGAAGAAACCGTTCATAATATGAAGAGATCTTGAATTGTTGCGCGCATCAAATGAATTGATTTCTTCAATTATTTGAGTTTGTTAATTTAGCGCTTCATATCGGTGGTCCTCACTATACATATTGTCGTCCGTCGGCACATGTTGGTGACGACGATATGTTCCGAAACATGGCGCATGTCTTTGCATCACAGTACAAACTGTCGTCGGAGACAATAGTCTATTGGAATATACTGTTGTCTGCCGTGATAGATGGGAAGGAGGGAGTGTAAGAGAATATTAAGCTGTGGTTAGATGCCGATTTGTTTAAGCGAATAAATATTTGGAATTCTTGTGCGATTTCAATACCATTTTTAACGGAGGTCGTGGTCACTTTTTTTTGTGTCAATCTCACTAAATAATAATATGAAAATATCTTTGTTTTAACAAACCACAATCTAGAGTCAGAAAAATGTAAGTGTATGCGGCTTTTGTTTTACCTTTCTTAGTACATGTACCATGCATGAACAGGACTGGTATCATAGAACTAGAATTTTCTCTCTTCCATAGATCTCTCTCTCTCTCTCACGCGTACTCAAGATTTTAACCAGTACAAAATGATTAGATGCGATGGGTTTAATCAAGAAAAAAAGTGCTTACATTTGTGAAAAAAATTCAATAAGTTCATACTCGAGATATGTGTATCAGTACATGATGCTACACGTACATTTGATAATGGCGAGGGTTTGTGTCGGTACATAGCGATACGGAGTCATAACACCTGTCTAAATATACATGTTTCATAACTCCTGTTTTACAAAGCAACACAATTATAGTATTGTCGTTTGAATTGGCGAGTAAAACAGGAATAAATTGTACAAACCTAGTTTGTCGTTGGGTTTTTCGACACGTTTCATACTATAATTGGTAGGTCGTTCTTGTCATACTGATTTTAGCTAGGATTACTCCGTTTACCTGATGAAGACAGAGGTCATGGCAGGTGTGATTGATCAACAGGGGATGCTTAGTTCTCCTAGGAGCCTGACACCACCTCTGGCGTTTCCAGGAGTCCGTGTTTGCCCATTTTTCTATTTTGTATTCTTTACAGGATTTACAACATTGATCACTAATCGTCTCTAGTTTAAAAATTGACCATACACAGAATATACCTGCGTATCAAATCATTTGGGATTAAATACCATATGTAAGTGACAATGGATATTACTACACAAATATGGGCGTCCGGACACTAGAGAAGCTGAAATCATCCGACTTGTCGTAAAAGATAGCTGTTATTTTGCCATTAATGAACATCCAAATATGAAATGGATGTGGAAGAATATTATGGTGTCTTTTCTTTCAATTTTACTGAGATATACTGACATACGAATGAAATGACAAGAACACCGCTTCTTGCATATGTTGTGGCACAGTATGTCTGAAGTTTCTTCTACATAGCAGTCTATATTTTTGTGGAGTAAAGATAGGAGTTTTGTGTACCATTTACATAATTCTGCAATGTATCTTTGTTTTATGGGTTTTTGTGAAGTTTTGGAATCCATTATAATCAAATTGAAAAGGGTGCTATATAAATATGGTATTATTAAATTCATTTATCCCATTGACTGGAATACTAAGTGTTTAAAACTGAAACTTTCGTACTTTGAAAAGGGAACTTAAAGCATAAATTGTATAACCAAATGTGGAAGTAAAACCAAATTCTTCTAAAATACAATTGTAATAATGGAGCTTAAAAACAAAGACTGCATGTTATAACAAGCCTTTTTCACCTGGAATCTATATATTCCTTTGTAACCTAATAATTCTTTCATCACTTACTGAAGGATAAATTTAATGAAACGCATACCGTGTAATGTACAAATACGTATTTTTCCCATCTATTATACAATAGCCATATAAAATAATGAATTGCCCTTCTTTGTAATATAACTTTTAAAACATTTTAAATATAATCCTCTGAGGAATCTTAAATCTAAAAAGATGTGTTTGTGAAACACTGATTAATTAATATTAATTAATATGGCAGCAAAGAAATTCTGGTTCAAATGAAAAGTCTTTGTCACAAGGATTACAAATGAGAAATATGAAAGACCAATCATTAAGCATTCAACAGTTATGGCCAAAGTTGCAGACAGACAGACACAAACCTATATGCCCCGAATCTCCGACTATGGGGGCATAAAAATTATATATAAGGAGGGCCTAATATGGCCTATCAAAAACCCGAAAATTCAAGTGAAATCTTGGATTTCAATTAGGTAGTTTTCAAACTTCCTTTGATATATGGCAAAACTACAACTATATAAACTTAACATGAATTGTGCAGCTTCGTTGTTTGATGTCCGAAATGCACAATTGTCTGACATTGAGAGTGAGGCCATAAACAAGATTGATATATATACAAATGTACATAAATGTAACCATAGGAAGTTGCTCTACATATGTGCACTGTCTCATCAAAATTACGACAATGTCGGAAAAGTCCAACATGAACTTACCCATATGTCCACAAATAACATGTACAGTGTACCTTGAAGATGTGCAGACATTCTTCATCAAAATAAAAGTAAACTTTGTCTTAAAATAAAATGAAAGCCATTTCAGGGAGCTGTACTAAGACTTTATCTTATGATAATGATACACAGATCATCACAAGTAAAACAAGATGTGTTTGTGAAACACTGAGGCCCATGTACATGTATCATAGCAAAGTTCATAATAAACAAGGTTAAAGTTTTTCAAAAGTAGGTCAAACACCAATGTCAAGGTCACAAGAACAAAAGCAAAAACGCATTAGTACACAAAGAAAGGTCTTGTCAGAAGGAATACACATGTGAACTGTTCAAAAGTTATGGCTTTGCGGGCAAAGAGACAGACAGACCAAAAACTATCCTCAAATCTTCAATTATGGGGACATAAAAATATCACAGACATTCATCTTCAATTAGAAAGTAGAAGTATTCTCCGGAGACAATTTAATGCATATAGATAAAGCATTGATGGATGTCTTCATTTAGTCTTATTAGTTTGAGCTCCTGGTGGTGATGGTGGAGGTGGTAATACTATTGGCAGTGGTGGTGATGGTGGTGCTACAGGCGGAGGTGGTGCCTTTGGTACTGTAATAAAATGCAATACAACTATTCTATATCTCATTCATTTAAAACATATTTCATTGATTGATCTCCTAATGGTATTTAATATCAAGTTAGAACTGTCCTTTTGGGACTAATACCCCCTGTGGGGCACACTATAAAATGGATAAAAACAAATTTCCTCAGATCAAACCAGAAGTTGTCTAATAAAATGGTCATTTAATTGGGTTTTTTAAATTGAAAATGTTGGTTTTTCAAAATATCAATGAACAATCAAATATCAGAAGATTTTCTGTGATGCTCAATATAAAGACTATACCAATCACAGGCAATTGCATCGCTTCGGGTCGAATTTTTACATAGTAAATACGACCCCAAGCGATGCAATTGCCTGTGATACCAATAAATAGGATTTTCAGAGAATGTAATTGTTTATCATCATTTCTCTTAATTTGGTACATGGTTTAAAAAAAAAATTGCTAGAGTATGACCCCCCCCCCCCCCCCCCCCCCCCCACTATCAATATATTCACTATAAATCAAAATGTAAGATACATAGATGTTTTTTACTTTAATAGAAAAAATATATGTAAAAGGTCTTATTCAAACCTTCTAATTTGTTTTTGAAATACTCTCCAGACAATGAGACCCCCTCCCCCCTAAACAAAATAGAAATTAGCATAACTTTCTAATATTTTAAATATTCTGATTCAAAAATAAGAGATGCATAACTTCAGTCTAAGAACAATGTATTTACAACATTTAAATCAAATACACTGTATTCATGAATTTTTAAGATATACATGTACTCTGTTTAGTTTAAAAAATGATGAAGTCCTTAAGTACAAAAAAGCCTGTAAATTGAAGAAAAATCATCCAATCAAAATGAAAATACCAGGTGCACATCTTCATATGGTGAGTAATGAGTGTACAAATTTTCAAAAAAATCCATGAACTAGTTTTATAGTACATTCATGGACAAATTCATGTCTATAGACAGACAGACGGACGGACATGGTGATTTCAATATACCACCCAAACTTCATTTGCAAGGGGCATAAAAACGCCCAAAACAAATAGCTCACAAAATGCATACCTTATGCCTATTTCACTATATGACAGTTGAAGAGGGAAGGCAGGATAATGGCCTTACATGCATATGGCCCATATTTTTAGAAGTTAGCAAGGACAAAATTGTAGATCATTATTAAGTAAATCAAATCATGTCGATCTCAAAATGAGTGTCAGATATATACTAAGGGTATAAGAAGGTCACAAAATGAAAATGACAAATTTCCTAAATTTTGCCAAAAATTCACAAATTTGAAGCACATGTTGCTTCAGAAAATATAGTGCACACATTTTCCTGCCTCTAAAACTTACTTATTTTGTATACCAGTATCAGTTGAAACTTTGGTACATTTGTTTGTTCTTTTACATCCCACTAGAGAATTTTTTCTACATGTAGAGATGTCACAAGCTCACGTGCAGCTTAAGTTTAACAAGAAATGTTTTAGAAACAAATATGCTTCATGTGTAGCAATATTGAAAAAGATCAACTTAGATTTAGAAAGTCTGTAATTATATAAGTGAAAAAATATGGTATATCTACTTGTAAGGACTAATTGGTTGTTTGTTTGTTTTAAGTCCTGTAGAGAATTTTTCACTCATATTGAGACATCATCTGTTGTAGATAAGTACCACAAATTTAGATATGTACTTAGCACTTAAGGTCATAGCAGTGAGGGTTCTTTAACATACCAACGCCTGCTGCGAGACAGGACCTTTGTTTTTAAGGTCATATCAAAAAGACCAGACCCCGGGGCCATAAATCTTAGATAAGCTCACTTGTGAGATTTAGAAGAATTCTCGCTTTCTAATCTCAACTTAGACCATTTCAATTTTGGTGTGCCAAGTTTTAGCTCATTTAGCATTTTCTAACTTGAGATAGAAATTGAGATCAAAACCATGGAAACTGAGCAGGAATGATTTGAATTATGGGATATGTTTACAATTTATTATTATCATCATTTTTTTTTGCAATGACATGCCTACTAAATATTGCACAATTCTTTGGAAATTAAAGAAATACAGTATAAAATACTTTGTTGTTTTTCTTACATTGTATATAACTTTTCTATTGCTTTGTCAAATTTTTATTTTTTGACTAAATTACTTAGTTTTATCGAGTCTGCTATTTACGATACATGTGGCTGAAAACAATATCACCTATCGTTGTAAACTCGACAAAAGTTACACATTGAGTTTTAATATGCGTTGTATATTTCGTTAATTGGTAACAAAATACTAACTTATCTGTTGTGACAAGCACTTGGGTCATTTCAAGAAAACATAATTGGGGGGGGGGGGGGGGGGGGGGGGGACCAATTCCACTCCTTCTGTCTCTGCCTTATTGGACACTAGAAATCAACAATCCATAAAATTGTGTCAGGACGAACACCAGAACCGAATAAAAGGCGTTTTCTGTTTCCTACAGATGATGTTATACCTATTCAATCGGGCAATTGTGGAAGCCATATTGTAAGTGAAAAATATTTATGGAGTTAGACACCTTTCTAGCAATCTAACTTTTTGAGCTCAAATGTGCGACTAAACTAGAAATCAGAGACTGAGACGAGAAATTTTTACAACACACCCAATTTAATTAAAATTAGCTGTTTAAAATCCGCTACCGCTTCTCAAATGAAGTGGTAGCAGATTCAAAACAGCTAATTTTAATTAGATTGCGACACACCAAACTTGAGACTGAGGCTGAAATTTAAGACTGTCTCAGATTTCGGTCTCAAAAGTAAGCTAGCTAAGTTTAATGGCCCCAGAGCCTGTAATTCTCACTTCTAAATGCCGAGCATTTGGCAAAGGAGCAATCACTACCTATGTTTAAGTATTAGGTTTAACGCAGCCATAGCACAAGTGGGTACTATTGTTAGGAGCAACCACAATACTAAGTCTGATTTCTAACAGGCAAAGGGTTTTACAGATAATAAGCAGTACTTCTTTATATCCAGATGGCATTGATTTATGACCTTGATTCAATGAAAAAGAGTCATGCATGCAATACCATACTGATATTTTATTTTAACCATAGGGGGGGGGGGGGGGAGCAGTGTACCAAATTTGATATCTGTCATACAAAGGGTTCAAATCAAAAGATATTGAGCAGACAATATCTTTTTATGTCCAGAGTAGTCTGAATCTTTAACCTTTGGATTTCAAAATCAATAGGGGTCATCTACTCTATAAGATGTACAAGGGTTTCTAAGATACTGAGTGGACAATATCTTCCTATAGCCATAGTAGATTAACCTCTGACCTTTAACCTTGTTACCTAAAATTCAATAGGGGTCATCTTACTCTTACAGGGAAACCAGTATAACATGTTTGACGTCTGTTAAAGGGCATGGACACGATTTGATCTGAAAATTTTAAAATTTTATTTTTCCATTTTTATCATTTACAATGCTTAACAAAAGCATTTCTAATCGTTCACCAAAATTTGAATATCAATTGTTGAGTTCAAGTGAGATAAAGCACTCATAATTCCTAGATATGTAAACAAGGCTTGTGACACGTTTCTGTTATATATAGATTGCTCATTAGAAAATATCATGTTTAAAACAAAACAAAATGTGTAAAACATTAGAAACTGTTAAAATTGTAATTTGAAAAACCTGCTTTAAATGAAACTTTTACTAGTATATCTAACCAATGTAGACAAACACATGGCACGAGCCTTGTTTACATAACAAAGAACTATGAGCTCTAGGCCAGTGCATCTCCCATGTACCTCGGCAACTGACATTCAAATTTTTGCTGACTATTAGTAATACTTTATTGAAGCATTCTAAACATTAAAAATCGAAAAATCAATTTAGAAAATTTTCATCTCAAACTGTGTCCATGTCCCTTTAAGCAAAGGATTGAGCAGATAACACTTGGTCTACCAACTGACAGGTGCAAGCCAATATGGCCCCTTTTTTTATTCAAAAGGGCATAAAAATGATACATAGGCAAAACTTGTACATGATGTTTTCTAAATCAAAACGTAAGTAAAATTTTCAAAAATCTTCTGAAACTCTAAATTTACTCTGACACATCCATGACAACCTTGTAGCTTATAGTCATTTACAACAAGAGGTACTGTGAACAATGCTCACTAAGAATACCCCCCGCTTACCCCAATCTCCCAAAGGGTGTTGGTAATAGGTATAAACTACCTATTTTCTGAGTGTAAAAAACAAATGGCATGACAAACCGAATCATATTGCTACTTCGATGTCCAGTGTGTGTGACCTTTGACCTTTTGACCCCAAAATCGATAGGGAACATCTTCATCCCATGGGTAGTCCATATGTATGATATGGTGACTGTAGGTGGAAAGGATAACGCTTTAGAGCTCGGAAACCATATTGCTACTTCGATGTCCAGTGCACGTGACCTTTTGACCCCAAAATCGATAGGGAACATCTTCATCCCATGGGTAGTCCATATATATGATATGGTGACAGTAGGTGGAAAGGATAATGCTTTAGAGCCCAGAAACCATTGCGTCTACAGATGGACGGATGAACGGACAGACAGACGGACAACCTGATTCCAGTCCCCCCCCCAACACACACACACAACTTGTTGCGGGGGGTATAATGATGATTGTAATTTTAAAGGGATCATCTTGAAACAACCTTTTGCTAGGTTTGATATCATTATGACTATTTTAAAATTTACTGCCACATGAGGTCCTTATCCTACCTTGTTCTCTGTGAATAGTAAAATATTCTTCAAATATAAATCATGTCCAAATGATTTGAAACCTACCTACAAAGTCTTGCTCTTTGTTTGAGACATCATCCACTACTTTACGTCTAAAATAAATATGTGCGTACCATGAAAATTAAATAGAAGACCCTTAAAAAATCACCTCAGTAACATAAGCAACTTTTCCAAATTGATGGCGCAGATATATATGTACTGGTGCAATCGTATAGTGACAAGGAGGATGAGGTTGACATCTTTCCATTATACAATGAATGGATAACTGTACAATGTCATGTAATAAAAAGAGACCCATGGGCCACATCGCTCACATGAGTCTTTTTGGCCCTGCTGTTGTTCAGCAATTGTGATTTTCAAAAGATTTTTTGCAATCTTTATTCCCATGAAAAATTTTGACTCTAACCTAGCCCAATAGCGTCACAATGTAACAATGATAAATTGTCACAAAAAAATCTTGGTATGAAATGTAAAGTCTTGCCATAAGGAATCTACAAAATATGAAAGCCCTACCTTAAACAGTTCTTTGACAAAGAATATTGGCGATGTTACCTTTTCTTAAAAGTAGGTCAAAATCTAAGGTTACAAGATCAAAAATTTTGGTACCAAAATAAAGGTCCTGTTACAAGGAATGCATAAATGAAATAAGTACCACTGACCATTCAAAAAGTTGTGAGCAAGGTTAGAGTTTTAGCTAAGTTTTAAGATTTGGATCAAATGAGATTTCTTGCCATAAGAAATCTATAACTAAATATGAAAGCCCTACCTTGAAACAGTTCAGGAGATATTGCCTAGGATAAGTTTTCTTATAAGTATGTCAAACTCAAAGGTCAAGGTCACAAGGTCAAAAACTTTGATACCAAAAGAAAGGTCTTGTCCCAAGGATTTCAAATATGAGAATGGTCAAGTTTCAGACAAACAGAATAAAAACAATATCCTCCGACTTTAGTCATGAGGGCATAATAAAAATTGAATCAACACAACTTTGGAACATTTGCATTTTGATATGATTTCGTGTGATCCTGCTAAAAAGAATTTGCTTTAATTTTCTGTATATTCCCATATCAGACTTTGATATCCTACTATGGCCCCAACTGACTTCTGGGCCCCCTGAATTCCACAAACTTAAATTTGCACTACCTGAAGATGCTTGCATTTAATCTAATTTTTCCTATATATTCCCAATTAACTATTGTGGCCTCCCCTGTTGTTCTTGAGAAGAAGACTTCTAAAGATTTATCCAATATATCATTTGTGACCCCATCCTACTCCCGGGGGCCATGATATTAACAAACTTGAATCTACATTATGTTAGTAATTAAGCTTTCAACAGCAATGCCTTCAAATACACTCTGTGGTCATACATATCACAATTTGGTTTACCGAAGTACAGGGATGGTTGCTACATGGCAATGCAGTAAACCAGGTTAAAGACTTTGGAGAATTCTTTGTTCAGTGTATGATCAATTTAAAGTACATGTACTTTTGTTGTTGTCTACATACCTCAAGTGATCACTGTAAGAATGAGGAGCAATGAATGACAGTCGTGTTTTCTCTACAAAGAAATAACTAAAGGATGTCGGAACTTTATCGGTGAAATTTGAAAAAATGTCAAACCTTTGTCAAGCAGGAAAATTCTTTGCCTTTACATAAAGATATAATACTCACCATCTCTATATTTATGGGTAGTTGGGGTGTTTGACATTCCATTGTATGCGCGCGTCTTAAATCTGCAATGTTAAAAGACAACTTGTCATCATTGTAATTAGACAAGTTGAAAGAATCACAGTGTAAAATCAAAATATGTAATACTTGCATATGAGCAAAACTATCTCTTTCTCTTAACAGTATTAAAATTGAAAAAGAAATCCAATTATTTGTATAAACAAATTAAGGCTAACAGGTCCTGTGTTTGTGAAATACATGCAATTTCTCTTCCAGTCTGAAAAATTCCACTTTTTGGATGCATCACATGTATTTGTATACCAATCAATGCACCACTAAATATATGAGCTTGAATTCTTTGACCCACCTACAGTCTGTTTCATGAACTTACATCCACACGTACACTACCTTAATCATGCATGTAATAGCTAGATTATATTGCTGTACATATTAATTCTATTATAAAGTAATGATGCTTTAAAATCCCATAACTCGGGTGGAATGATACCAAATACTAGAAATCACAAATATACTAATATGAAAATTCAAAGGATTATGACAATAATTCAATATTCACAATTAATTGACCCTGTATTCTCAATAAGACAGGACATTTGCACTTTCTACGTTACACAATGTGATATATGGGTTATAAGTATGAAAGGGACAATTTTACCATATTTTGAATACGTAATTTATATTTTCAGGGAAAGTAGACATAACTAGAACTGTCCTAATGGGACTAATACCCCCAGCGGGGCATATAAGATGATGGGAAAGATTTAATGCAAGCACATTGGATATTTTCACATTATCTACAGGGCAATCAATGTGAATGCAGAAGTGTATACTCTACAGTACAGCAGTACATGAAATATTAAAAATATGCTTAATATAAACAATGAATACTATTTGGCACATTTTAGGCTGTATGATTGCAAATCCCTGGTCAACTCTTCTAGTCTTTAGTTTATATTCACTTTGTTAAAGATCATTATGTTATGCCAACTTTACTTTGTCATTGATTTTGTCAGTAAATAAATGACATTAGCTCAAGTATTGGTATTATTGTAATCTTTTCCACTGGTATAACAACTCTAAGTAGCTGCAATAAAGGCAGTTTACTATGAATCCCATTGCCAGGGATAGTTGAGATTATAAAAATACTATCTGACAAATAAGTATTCAACACACATGAGCCACTTTATGTTTTACCGAGAAGTCACAAGATTGCAGATACAGTATGTGGATGCCAAACCCGAAAATGTCCGTAACTTCCATAACTGTTAAAAATATTTCAATGAAAATAGAAGATGCACAACTACATTATATATATAAGATGAGAATAAAGTTTGAATCAAATCTGTTCAACGGTATTAGAATTAAACTCTGGACAAAGTGCGCAACCCCCAAAATAAAAAGAAAATGTGCGTAACTTCTATAACTGTTAAAATATTTCAATGAAAATAGGAGATGCACAACTACATAATATGTAGAAGATGTGCATAAAGTTTGAATGAAATATGTTCAGCGGTATTAGAAATAAACTTCGGACAAATTGCGTCTACGGACAAACGGACGGACGGACAGACGGACAAAGTGATTCCAGTATACCCCCCCAAACTTCGTTTGCGGGGGGTATAAATATACATGTATGTACTTGGTTCAGTTTAACTGCTCTATCTATACTCTTCCTCTCTCTATAACTTACATTAAAGATTCATCCTGCTGCACATTGGGGCTATCTACCTTATCTTCAGTACATAAACGAGGTTCATCTACATTAAAAAATTGACAAGTTAAAATTTTCTGATTTTTTTTTTTTTAAAAAACGTCATAAAATAGCATTTGACTCTTGGAAAGCTTCTACTTACTTTGGCAAGTCATGTGATGAGTATTTATATACATATGGTCTAAATCATCCATCATTAGAATGCCATCTTTACTCCCGTAATTGGAAGCAACATTAGGTAACACTGCTTTTTCAGCACCGCTGCTTGAATCTTGAATGTCATGCCTTAGTCTCTTTGAGAAGTCTCTACTACCTGATGTTATATGTCTTGTAGGAATCCCTAAATGTCTCAAAGAACACTGTCGTGATCGTGTATTGACAGGCTGTCCCACATCAATGTCATGCAATACTGATCCCTCTGTCTCTACCTGATAATCGTCATCAAACACTTCACCAGAATGTGCATACTCTTCTTCTCTTAATAGCTGAGACCGGAGACCATTTACAGAAGTCCCTTCTGTTTCACATAGGACATCTCCACGAGGATTTGATGTCAAAACAGCATGAATGGACTTGTCTTGCATGTTTCCCATTTGCCTGCTCCTTAAAGTATCTAAGTATGTTGGCTTTGAAAAATTGTCTGATCTGCAATTGACATGAACAGTATCATTAATGATAGACAGGGCACTGATCATGTGATAGAAATATCCAATGTCAGAAACTCAACATCATAAAAGTGGCAGTCATTAAATTACTAGCTATGACATCATATTAGTGGCAGTCGTTATTTTACTAGCTATGACATCATATTTTACTAGCTATGACATCATATAGCTTACAAATATTATGTTCTTGTATTGTAACTACTCGGCTATTTCCGTAACCGCAAAATGAACCTCGTATGTTAATCGACACCACCACTCATATGCCCTGTGTACACAAATGTAGCTATGACATCACAATCGTACATTACAATTTGAAACGTGGGCTTTCAAAAGCAGCCGAGATATCGTACATATCTAAGGTATTCTACTACAATCAATTTCCACTTATATGTTTATGTATTATACATGTGATTATAAGATGTTAATGATACCAAAACTGATCTGAGTAACACATCATACAGGGATTCGGTTCTTCCCGTTGCCTTTAACTTCATCCACATGCGCACTTTCAGCAAAGAAATGCATCAATTTGATGCAATCTTAGCCACAATCTACATCCGAGTCTTTAATTCTTACCGGTTACGGAAAAGGACAAGCGTGTGATCCGATTGTAGATGGCTATGACATTAGAGCTGCATGTTTGTATATTATGATGTTACAGTGGTAAGGCTCTCAATCTTGAGGCAGAGAAAATTACCGAGTTGTGATTTTTGTTCAATTTTTCTCAATTCTCTTTCAAATATGAAAAAATAATCAGGACAAATTGATTTATGTAGTTCTCTGGAGTACTTCAATATTGATAAGCATTGAAGGTACTGTTTAAGTATACATGGTGATATAAAGCATTATGGTAGTGCAAGAGTACTAAGTTAAATGTTATGAAGTTTATGGAGTGCCAAATTCCCATATTCAAATAATTGAAAATATCTTTAATTATTTGAAGATATCTTCAATTCAATTATTGCACATAAAGATTGAATTGATGAGAGCATCAATTCATTCAATTATTGCAGAATTATTGTATACATGTACATCAATTCAACTGAAGAGAGCAAGTGATTGAATTGATGCATGCATAATTGAATTCTTGCTTTCTTCAATTGAATTGTAGTGTGTATCAATTTAATTGTTGATATCATCAATTCATCTGAATAGAGCAACAATTTAATTATATCGCTCATCAATTCAGCAGAATAATTACTGTAATGCTATCAACAATTCAATTCATGCACCCAATAATTCAGAATTGAAGGTATCATTAATCATTTGAAGAGATCCTTAATTGAATTGTTATGCACATCAAATGAATTGATGATTATCTTAAGAAAATTAAAGATATCTTCAATCATTTGAGTTTATGTTAATTTGGCGCTCCATGGAAGTGCGCTTGAGTATTTCATATTCCATAACGTATCTTTCAAAAGTTAATAAAAATAGTTTATATTTCAATGTGCTTTGACAACAATTCATTGGCATGTTTTCTCATTAAAAAAATGTGTCTGTGATAATCTGCAAATATAGTGAAAATGGAGTTTTATATGTACTAAATTTTCATGTATTATTGATCATATTTTTGACTACACCATAAATTCTGGAAAGATACTGAAAAATTATTTACTAGGGTATCCATTCCCTAGTTTGTGTGAATTTCAGAGAAAGTAAAATGGGACTATAAAATGTTAATCCATTTTCACTGCTTTTCAGGGGAGGTAACTCTTTCTTTTGTTGCCTACCTTAAAATGACACCATCCTCATCTTCTACTGTGTGTCTTGACTTTAATATTTCTAGATTAGTTTGTCAAAGGAATCATAAATTGAACATGTCAAGACATTGTTTGCCTTATGTTTCAGCAGTATATAATTTTAAGCAATGAATCGATAATCTAACAATTTTTTTAAAAGGACATGCGGGACGATGTTGCCAAAAATAACTCGTCAATGAATATTTTTTCTTTTTTTCATGAAGCACCATCAGGATGGTCTGTACAATGTGTATAAATTTCATGGCCACTTTCTAGGTATACAAGGGAGATACTAAGCTTTGAATTACCCCCTTTTTGAAAATTGTGAATTTTACAAGATCATTCCGATTTTCATTTCAAAAAAATAATTTGATGGGATTTTTATATATATCTTTTACAATAATCTTTAGAATATATGCAAAATATAAAATAGATAATAATAACATGCTTAAACATAACCGTATAATAAGAAATTGGGGAAATTTAAGGATTTGGGGTGGAAATTAGTACTCAAAAACAGGGTAGTCCAGATACTAAACGAAGCACTGCTCAAAAAATTGTCAATGAATTTTTTTGCAAACACTGCAATTAAAAGCTATTCATATACCTAACTTCCTGTAAAAATATGAAGGGGGGAAGCTAATCTTGATTAAGGCGTCCTTGAAGTTGTACATTGATATGTTCACTTGGGGTTAGGCTTGGCGAAATATTTGTTATTAATAACTTTCAAGCTTATATTCGTTTCATGTACAACTACTGTTAAAAGTAATGGCGGAGAGGATAGTCTCAATTTATTTGCACTACATTTTTTTTTTTACACAATGCTCACTGTCAAAGACGGGGTGGGGGGGGGGGGGGGGGGGGGGAGCTAATTCTCTGTGCCTGATTTGGAATACATTGTTAGAAACTATGTTTGT
This sequence comes from Ostrea edulis, assembly GCF_947568905.1. Taxonomy (NCBI): domain Eukaryota; kingdom Metazoa; phylum Mollusca; class Bivalvia; order Ostreida; family Ostreidae; genus Ostrea; species Ostrea edulis. The sequence continues at coordinate 63,740,568 of NC_079167.1, forward strand.
TTTGAACCATGATTATGGTACAAAAATTGAGTTAATGAAAACAAATTAAGATTTTAATCTTTTTAAATATACATGAAAAAATTATACATGACTTTGGACAAAACGTCTAGCTCTACAATTCGTCTTCCTTCAAACCACGGGGTTAACGTCAATATAAGCTACTACTTTGTTTACAAGATCAACAGTACTTCCGCGGCCAGGGTAGCTAGTGTCGCTTATGACTCGGATCGTCTCCATCCTATTTTTAAGGAATTTATGTGTCGCACACATTGTGACTTTGCACTTTTTTCTTTTTAACACGTCTGCTTCTCGCTTTCCGACGTGTGTCATATTTATTAGATTAGTTACCATTTTCGCAGTAGTGTTTCGTAAAGTTAGTAAAAATAATTTGTAATATAAAATAGTTTGAGAAATAAAGCGTACTTAGATTTACATGAAAATGCTTGGGAAAATTAAACATTCCTAGCATGGACGTTAAGATTTGACAAAAAGTATCGATCTTCGGCATATGGGGTGGGGGTGGGGTATTTTTCGCAAACAATGATCGATTATAAAAGCACCAGAATAGTTCGTACGTTTCCCAAGCAAGATTTGGTAGAAAAGTGTGTCCTGTTCTAGTTTCACACTACTATAGTAAATACCAACAAACGATCATCATCTTACACTTGCACCGGGTCATTGTTTACGTACTATTGACTTTCTTTTTGTAAATGCCTAGATTCAAATTGCATGTACATGTAGGAGCGATTTCGGTGACTAATACGCTATATACTATCAAAATTACTGTGGTGCATACTGTATTCATAATATATATACAATGTATATGAAAAGGGATATGAAATAGAAATAAAAATCATCATTTGACAAGAATTCAATCAACAGATTTACACATGACACTTGGCAGCAGTAGCAAATTACGACAAAATATTATGACATTTTCCCCGCGATACAACGTCGTGACGTACTTTTTTATTGTGACGT
>NC_079167.1:63746548-63794048 GCF_947568905.1 Ostrea edulis
ACCTTTTCATGTATTTTTATTGATTTCTCCGAGTTGACAATTTTGTCCACTTCAAACCACAGAATGTCTACATCTTCAGTTTTCCTGGCATAGTAGGTGTAATCACATTTTAACATTACATCACTCTCTTCACCTTCCTTGATGACATCACTTGCTAAAATAAATGCAATGCTCAATCATTTGGTACCTACAAAATGCATACCTTTACCTCTGCCATAATGCCTCTAAAACAAGGACAAAAATTCCCACATCTGCTAACAAAGGATGATCTATCTCAAAACCTTATCAAGGTAATCCATATTTTCCAAACATTTCATTGAAATTCATTGATAATTTCCAGATCTATAATACTACAACTCTGATAAATTAAAGTGTTGAATGTTCTTCTAAAACCATCACCAAAACTTTTAATAGTGTAGTAGTTTAAGGCAATATGGTCCGTGGACATTAGCCTGGGTAGCCCAGTGGTTAGAACATCTGACTAGTACTGTAATACAGGGGTCCTGGTTTCAATTACTGGTTCAACCCAAAATTTCTCCTTTTCTATATTACATTTGGTGCCATGACCACCCCTGGACTTGCAGGTTGTCCTGCCAGGTGCGAAAGAATCTGGATTATGTGACTTCAAGGCGAAGACAATTTAAGGAGGGAGAAAAATGTTGTACATTTAGAGCTATATGGACAGTGGATATTGAACTGGATAGCTCAGTGGTTAGAACACCTTACTAGTAATGCAGAGGTCCTGGGTTCAATTCAAGGTCCAGCCCAAATTTTTTTCCTTTCCTACACTTACAGTGCTCCTTGATTACCCATTAGATAAGTATTTGTAATTCACAAATCCTTTCAAGTTCAATATTTCTAATCTATTCATATTAATTAATGATCTTGCTAGATGAAAAATTTCAAATATGTTCTAAAGGATAATCCACTAAAGATTCAAAGCCAAAATTACTCGATATATGATATTATTCATGCAACCATCAACATGGACGTACTAAGAGACAGGTCAAGTTTTCCAGAGCCCAAGACAAATGAGATACATCATTTGCATATTTTAAAAGAGAATGAACAATCTGACCTAATTTTACCTGAATATGTCATTCCCATCGAATTGAGAAAACCGTAGGTGTTCATAATGGCTGCTCCCTTCATATTTACAAACTGGCCATTTATTCTCAGATGGTAAATATACCCCATGAACCCTGTATGTGTTTTAGCGTCCTTGTCTAGCTGACTTCTGTCATTCCTTTCTCCTCCACCAATGTACAGAATTCTGCTTGGCGAAAATGGAAGGCCGTAGGAGTTGAGTTCGATGGAAGGTCCGGCATTCAGCCTTATTTTGGCCGTCCTTTTTGTGATTACAAGTGAGATATGGTACCAGGATTCAGGCTAGAGAAAGGAACATAATATCAGTTATAATAATAATGTGCAACATTTATATAGCGCATTATATAATTTGTAATTACTCTAAGCGCTTTAACAATGTAAAATGTAAAACATGATAAAGATTAATCAGAGCATAAAATATAACATCCAAATAAAATAAAACAATTTAAACATTACGAGTTCATGCGACAAACCAGCCTTTACTTTAAAAAAAAAGAGGATATATTACAAAATATGGTTATAAGATTTCCTAAAAAGAAATCAATCAAGAAAAGTTATCTCTCTTGATTGGAAATAATTATTTTCTGACTAGTATTAGAGACATCAGTGGAATTTCAAAATTGCATTTCTTGATTTACTAGTTGGTTTGTTGAATGGTGCTAGTACATTAAATTGATTTGACTGACTATCCACCACAATCTATATTGTGTCCTTTGGAATTGTAAAGTGATGACACTTGAACAATCTTAAATTTTAGGAGAGAGGAAAAGTACCTGAATATCAGACAGGTCTGTACACACTAGCTTCTTGCCACAGTTGAAACATAACTTCAAGACAGCTTTCTTAAGTTTTATTACAACCATGGAATTTTCTTCATTTCCGACATTGAACAGCAAAACACCATTCACCGTCAAAGGAGAAAAAATAAGTTGTACAGAGAATCTTTCTGTGCCGATCACAGACAATTTCATGTAGTTATTTCCATGGAATATTGGGTAGGCAACAGTTGGTTCTGGAATAAGATGAGATTCATACAGATAATGTTGATGCTTGTTATAATACCTGTGCACACATGAACAGTTATACAGCACTACTTGCTTCATACTGTTTCATACAATGCAACATTAATTTGTGATGTTGATATCTAAATGTGTAGAATCATTGTCCTGGTTGCTAAATTGTCATGAATTTCATGGGTTCATGATGCCCTTGAATTTACTATGTTCAAGTTTACATGTACCAGTGTTTTCTCAGTAATAAATTTTTTACCAATGTTTTTCCAGTAAAAAACTATCTACCTATTTTTTCTTTCAGTAATAAACTATTTAACAATGTATTGTCAGTGATTAATCAAATATTTGATGTTTTATCAGCAATTAACCATTTATTTGATGTTTTATCAGTGATTAACCACCTATTTGATGTTTTATCAGTGATTAACCACCTATTTGATGTTTTATCAGTGATTAACCACCTATTAGATGTTTTATCAGTGATTAACCACCTATTTGATGTTTTATCAGTGATTAACCACTTATTTGATCCTCCGCAAGTGATTAACCACCAATTTGATGTTTTATCAGTGATTAACCACCTATTTGATGTTTTATCAGTGATTAACCACTTATTTGATCCTCCGCAAGTGATTAACCACCAATTTGATGTTTTATCAGTGATTAACCACTTATTTGATGCTCCGTAAGTGATTAACCACCAATTTTATGTTTTATCAGTGATTAACCACCAATTTGATGTTTTATCAGTGATTAACCACCTATTTGATGTTTTATCAGTGATTAACCACTTATTTGATGCTCCACAAGTGATTAACCACCAATTTGATGTTTTATCAGTGATTAACCACCTATTTGATGCTCCGAAAGTGATTAACCACCAATTTGATGTTTTATCAGTGATTAACCACCAATTTGATGTTTTATCAGTGATTAACCACCTATTTGATGTTTTATCAGTGATTAACCACCTATTTCATGCTCCGCAAGTGATTAACCACCTATTTGATGTTTTATCAGTGATTAACCACCAATTTGATGTTTTATCAGTGATTAACCACTTATTTCATGCTCCGCAGGTGATTGACCACCAATTTGATGTTTTATCAGTGATTAACCACCAATTTGATGTTTTATCAGTGATTAACCACCTATTTGATGTTTTATCAGTGATTAACCTCTTATTTGATCCTCCGCAAGTGATTAACCACCAATTTGATGTTTTATCAGTGATTAACCACTTATTTCATGCTCCGCAGGTGATTGACCACCAATTTGATGTTTTATCAGTGATTAACCACCAATTTGATGTTTTATCAGTGATTAACCACCTATTTGATGTTTTATCAGTGATTAACCACTTATTTGATGCTCCGCAAGTGATTAACCACCAATTTGATGTTTTATCAGTGATTAACCACCAATTTTATGTTTTATCAGTGATTAACCACCAATTTGATGTTTAGCCAGTGATTAACCTCTTATCTAATGTTTTGCCAGTGATTAACCATTTATTTGATGATTTGTCAGTGAGAACTAATAACCAAACTTTTGTCAGTAATAAACCATTACACATTATTTTGACAGTGATAAACAAGTTGGAATGTTTTATTAAGTGACCAGAAAACTGACTTAGTTAGAAAGGGCCCCACCAAGAGCCTTCAGCTCAGGTGAGCTAAAAACATTGCAGCACAATTTATCAGTGTATGTTGCGCCTAATTTTCCTTACCTAATTGCCTTTCTTTAACACTAATTCTCTTGAATGGTGAGCCATACTGAGGCTTTGTAGAGTCTTTGAATAGACTTAAAGCCCTGAAATTCACCCTCAAAGATGCAACCAGACCAACAAAACCTGTAATTATATCATATGATTTTAATATTCTGAGTTCTATCATTCAAATTTTTTCATCAAATGAGATATATATTGCACATGAATCTAATCATGTGGTCTATCTTACATACATGTATGTACATGTTAATTCATCATTATATGAAAGTTTCCCTCAAGTCTATACCTTCCTTTTTAGTTCTGTATTTATTCCATCCCAATGTCATCTGTGCATCCAAGTTCAACTCTCCAGCAAATTTCACTTTGGCATTTGTGTGTTTTCCATCATCGATTCTCATAAACACTCGGTTTTTGAAAATGCAGACCATAATAGAGTGCCATATATTTTTCTGGTTTAAATGAAAAACAACAAAATTTTCTTAAAGTTTTTGATTCCCTGGATTACAAAACAACAACAAAATTCTATATTTCTTTTTGATTCCCTGGATATGTCCATTATTTATTAACCTGTCAACTCTGATCCATACACATACTGGTGACTATGGTATCTGTACTTTACAGTTTATAAACCAGCAATGCTTTATATGAAATCATTGCAAACATTTACGATTCTACATGTACAGACCCTGAAGCATGTTACTACACCTCCAAAGTGTTTCATTTCGTACCGTGCAAACCATTCAGTATTCTGTGCAGACTGTTCAGCGTTCCGTGAAAACTGTTCTGTGCAAACCGTTCACTGTTCCATCATAGACTATTCAGCATTTCGTGCACACCGTTCAGTGCAAATAGTTTTGTGCAAGATCAAGCCACGCCCATAGAAACATGCAGATTGTTCAAACCATGCCCTTAGAAACGTATAGACAGTGCCAGTCATTTCGGCATGAGATGTAGGACAGGTAAACATTGTTGGGATTTGAGCAATTATTTCAAAATGTCTCTAAGACATGAACAACAATGAAAATCTGCAAATAGTCGAAAGAAAGCAGATTATTTTAAAACCACCAGACAGAGCAAAATCCGATACCATTTTATCACCATTGGTAGTTTCTAGCAAGTGTAGTTTTGTATATAGGAATAATTTATTTGTCTTGCATGATCAAGTTTCTCTTTTTAAATAAAATATATTTTCATCAAAATTGTTTATCGGAACTGTCTGCATAATGCAAAGACTGACCTGAGTATAACTTGTATATTCTATGCAAATTCCAAGGTGCTTTTTCTACAACAGAGGTCAGCTAATCTGGGTAGTTGAAATTAACATTCGAACAGAAAGTATGAAAATCGGCAGGGGCTATTGAAATGTGACAAAGAGGTGTTTATATCTTTTGTCTTTCAAAAATGAACGCAGTTTTCTATAAGTTTAAAATTGAGGCAAATGCAACAATCTAATTAAAATTGAATGTTAGATCCGCTCACATATCTGTTGATCATTACTGTAGTTATATATAGTCATTATTTGTTTTATAGTGTTCATTTATATGTTTGATTTATTTCTCAATCTATTTCAATCATATTTTGATTGTTTCTTTTTGTTTTGTATTTTCCCTTCTTATCCAAGGTGACAGGTTTTTATTGACTAGCTAATACGATGTCTAGATGCAACCCCCCCAACCCCCCTGAAAATATGTTCCAGTCTTACCTAACAAGAAGTTTTTTTAATCATTTTATCTGTTGCCATGATAAATGTATGTAAAATTGTATAGGTTTATTCAACATCTGTCTTTAAGAAGAGGCCTGGAATATACAAATTGCACTCGTGTTTTAATGGCATTCAGATTTGAATGTACAAAAATAGCAAATCAGACGCGATTATTTTAATGAATTTAATAGAGCAAAGAATAAATAAAGTTGAATAATCAATATTCCATGACGATACAATTTATGCATCTTTTCCTTTATTTCCGAAGTTAAAAAATATTCATTTCCTTTTATTCCAACGTGTTCATAAGTCATTAAAATATTCCTTGTTTAAACTAACAACATGATGAAACAAATAATGCCGAGAAAATCAAAGCGAGCAGGTCATGCCTATTGTTTCGTGCAGACCATTCACAACCCTCTCCCCGCTCAAAAATGTTTCAATCTTTCCTGACGAGAAGTTTTTTTGAAATCATTTTATCTGTTTTCATACACGTACACATGTATATAAAATGTATAGGTTTATTTAAAGGGACTGACTCACGATTTTACCCAAAATTTTGTTTTTCACTTTTAATGATCAAAATCTATTGTCTAATGTGTTTGAAAGATTTTACATGAAAATTAAGGTTATACATCACCACAGAAGCTCATTTTAGAGAGTTTATTATTTGTTTTGTAAACAAAGATTGCGGTATGCAATTGTTTACGAAATTTCAAAAGAAATGGATATCGATCTAAGTATTATTATATCTTTCACATTTCAAGCATTTTTGGGGTGAAATGTGTCATCTAAATTAGTTAAAATTTGTTACTATGCAAAATTAAGATGCATTATATTGCAAAATCAATATTTCACTTGTTTGTTTGTTTACATAAAAAGACTCAAGTCTTTGTTTACATAACACATATTCAAGGCTAAAATATTACTTTTATTCTTGCATTCAGAAGGTCAAAATTTTGGCTGTCAACATTAAATGAGCTATATTTCTAATGTTTAACATAAAAAATGAAAAATATTTTTATCAAAAATCGTGAACCAGTCCCTTTAACATCTGTCTATGGGAGAGGCCTGGAATACACATGTACAAACTGCAAATGTATTTCAACGACACTCAGAATGAATGTACAAAAATAGCGAAACAGACACGACCATTTCATATTCAGTTTCAATGAATTTAATAGAGCAATGGATCAATAAAATTTGATTAATCAATATTCCTTGATGATACGATTTTTGCATATTTTTCTTTTATTTCCGAAATAATTTTTTTTTTTTTTCCCATTCCAACGTGCTCATAAGTCATTGATCTAATATTAAGTAAAAATGCAATTTACAATGCCGTACTTGAGCAATCTTTTCAAAACCCCAGGAAGAACCAAATAATACCGAAAAAATCAAACCGTGCAGGCCTCGCCTACCGTTTCGTGCAGACCATTCACAAAGCGTGCAAGCCACGCCTACAAAGTGGTCAGCATTTAGTGTGAAGCGTTTTGTGCAAACCGTTCAGTTCCATGCTGCGTTTCATGCAAACCGTTCACTGTTCTGTGCAGATTGTTCAGCATTTCCTGCAAATTATACCATTCACCGTTCTGTGCAAGAATCGTTTCGTACCGTTCCTGCAAGTGGTGTAGTAGTACGCTTCAGGGTCTGTAATTTGCATTTTGATTATATAACTTTTCAAAAAATAACTTATGTACACCAGCTCAATCATACAAACCTTGATTTTGTTTGGATATTTGATGTCTGCTTTAAAGCCCCCATCTGAGACTCTCAGCCAGGGCTGGCCTTTGTCCAATGACAGTGTCATTTCATGGGTACATCTCTTGGCACCACATTGTCTGTACCGGTGTACTATCACTCCCGAATCACTGTCAGGTTTAAACAAAACTGACAGTAGTAGATATGGGGTAGGTTTGTTCTGCATTCTGTAGGCAAGGAAACTTTTGCCATGAAAATATATTCCTTTATTTTCAAGGTCTGAAGAAGGAAAAAGTTAGCATTAATTAGGCATCACCAAAAAATATTAATTTCCAAACTCATTAATTCTTACACTTATAATGATAAACAATCATGAGCTTTATTAAGGAAAATCTGTACAGAAACTTGATGTGTTGGCTAGACTCAAATGCCCCCGCCTGCAGTAAAGTCAAATGTACGAAACCCATCGAAATATAGCATTGAATGTGGTATTCAGATTGTATGTTTATACACGCATTTAGTACAATGAAGAACTCTGACAACAACAATCCTTTATATGTTTTAACAACCACAAAATAAATACAATTCCATCAAAAATCACCAAACTGAAACAAAACTCACACTTGATCTGTAACTCATCAATATACATCAGCATACAAAAACTCAGTTCAATATCTCTAGGTGTTTAGAAAAAAGTCCTGGAAACCTGTGTCTTAAAAGTAATTTTTCTAAGTTAAAGCAGCACAACTCCATCAAAAATCAACAAACTGCAACAAAACTCAAACCCGATCTGTAATTAATTCATCAACATACACCTGCATACAAAAAATCAATTCAATATCTCATGGCATTTTGAAAAAAAGTTTGGAAAACTGGGTATCGCGGGAGGATGGACAAGGGTAAAACTATACCATATAGCGTTTTTTTTCTGCAGGTCTAAAATTTAGCAATTTAATGGCTCAAGGGTATGCTAATAATTTTAGTGGAATAAATTTTGGCAGACGGGGAAGAGTTATCTCTCTTGCAAATACTGAAGTCGCAATTGACACTATGTCAAGTTTGATCCTGCCCTGGGATCAGAACCTCTACCCTTGGGATAACAAAATTTTACGATTTTGGTAGAGGCTTTCTTGCTCTACATGACTTTGCATTGAGTTTTTCTTCCAATTGTGTGGGGGTTGTTTTATTTTGAAAATTGGTCAATTTTTGGCAGTTTTTGCCCCCATCCCTAAGGTCCAAGGGGTGCAGAATGAAGTCCTGAAATTTACAATTCATGTCCCATTTGTCCCAAAGATGCTGCATAAAAAATTGAAAGGTTAATTATCAAGAAGTACGTTAAAAGCGTTCATTTATTTATAACTCATGATGGATGTACCGTATATATTCGCCTATAAGTTGGATTTTTTGGAGTTAAATTTTGGTCCAAAACTCTATGTCTGACTTATAGGAGTGTCCTAAGAAGATTAGTATTTTTCTAGATGGTGTAATGTATAGCCTAGTATTTTTTAAACAACAAAAACATAGGCAAAATAAACAAAATAGTAATTGTTTAATTTGTTGAGAATAAGAAGTGAAATATAAATGTCATATCACACATCACAAATCACACATAAGAGTATTGATATGAAATTGATTTGTTGAGAAAAAATATTGAATATCAGCACAGTTCTCAAAATACTATTTGAAACACAGGTAAAAACATTAGAGCATCGATTTGAAATTGTCAACCGATTCTTGAAAAAAGTAAGACCGATTTATAAATGGGTCGATGGCAATTCCCTCCAAAGTAAGCTAAAAACTATGCAACCGACTTATAGGCGAACCGACTTATAGGTGAACCGACTTATAGGTGAACCGACTTATAGGCGAGTATATACGGTAGAGCAATAGGTGACCTAAAAACATGAAGAATTCCATTCCCTTTGTACCCGCCAGGAGCATGCCTAGAGTCATAGTACATGTAGCACACATTACATTGGAATGTTAATCAATTTCAGAATTGTACATTTGTGGTTCATTAGAAGTTATTTTGCATCATATTCCTAGGTAAACTTCCTATTGCAACCCTACTATGGTTTCGATAAATACCCACATAATTGGCAGTTCTAGCATATTTTGCCAACTCTAGTTTAGAAAAAAAAAGTGAAATTGATAAACTTTACCTGCGCATGGCTGTTGAAAACAGTGGGCAGCTTCTGTACCTGAACCGTCACAAATTTTCCCACCATTAGGAAATGGATCCGTGCAAGTTCTCTCGCGCAAATGGATGCCTAGTCCACATGTTTGACTGCACTTTGTCCAGCTTCCCCAATTGGACCATTTTCCATCAACTAATAATCAAATGAGTTTTGTCTAATTCATTGAAAGAATTGTAATCTTGAAAATTCTTGTGTCAAGCAATAAATTTTTGTGGATTTCAGTCAGTGGTGTTTCACAAGTAGTCAGTTGAAATAATATACAAATATACATATGGCTTATAAACTCCAATAAAACAAGAGATGTTTGTAAAACACATATGCCCCCCATGGTGCAAAATTGAAAAGGGTTATACACACACACATCATTTAATTGAGAGTAGTATCATCAATTCAAAATATTGAGCAGACAATATCTTCCTATGTCAAGAGTGGATTGACCATGTGACCTAAAACTCAATAGGGGTCATCAACTCCTGAAGATGTACCAGTGTGCCAAGTTTGATGTCTGTCAAGCAAAGGGTTCTCAAGATATTGAACGGACAGTATATTCCTATGTCCAATTTGACCCTTGACTTTTGACCATGTGACCTTAAAATAATTAGTCATCTTCTCCTGAAGATGTACCAGTGTACCAAGTTTGATGTCTGTCAAGCAAAGGGTTCTCAAGATATTGAGCGGACAGTATATTCCTATGTACAGTTTAACCCTTGACCTTTAACCACGCGACCTCAAAATCAATAGGTGTCATCTTCTTTTGACGATGTACCAGTGTACCAAGTTTCATGTCTGTCAAGCAAAGGGTTCTCAAGATATGGAGCAGACAGTATATTCCAATGTCCAGTTTGACCCTTGACCTTTGACCATGTGATCTGAAAATCAATAGGGGTCGTCTTCTCCTGAAGACGTACCAGTGTACCACGTTTGATGTCTGTCAAGCAAAGGGTTCTCAAGATATTGAACGGACAGTATATTCCTATGTCCAGTTTGACCCTTGACCTTTAAACATGTGACCTCAAAATAAATAGGGGTAATTTTCTCTTGAAGATGTACCAGTGTACCAAGTTTGATGTCTGTCATGCGAAGGGTTCTCAAAATATTGAACGGACAGTATATTCCCGTCTAGTGTGACCCTTGACCTTTGACCATGTGACCTCAAAATCAATAGTGGTCGTCTTCTCCAGAAGTCGTATCAGTGTACCAAGTTTGATGTCTGTCAAGAAAAGGGTTCTCAAGATACTGAGCAGACAGTATATTCCCATGTCAAGTTTGACCCTTGACCTTTGACCATGTGACCTCAAAATCAATAGGGGTCATCTTCTCTTGAAGATGTACCAGTGTATCAAGTTTGATGTCTGTCAAGCAAAGGGTTCTCGAGATATTTAACGGACAGTATATTCCTATGTCCAGTTTGACCCTTGACCTTTGACCATGTGACCTCAAAATCGATGGGGGTCATTTTCTTCTGAAGATGTACTGGCATACCAAGTTTGATGTCTGTCAAGCAAAGGGTTCTCTAGATATTGAATGGTCAGTACATTCCTATGCCCAGTTTGACCCTTGACCATATGACCTCAAAATCAATAGGGGTCATCTACTCCTTAGGATGTACCAGTGTGCCAAGTTCGATGTCTTTCAAGCAAAGGGTTCTCAAGATATTGAGCGGACATTATATTCCAATGTCGAGAGTAGATTGACCCTTGACCTTTGACCTTTTGACCTGAAAAACAATAGGGATCCTCTTCTACTCATAACTAACCCACATATGAAATATCATTATCATCAAGTGAATGGTTCTCAAGATATTGAGCGGACAACACATGGTCTACAGACCGACCGACAGACCGACTGACAGGTGCAAAACAATATGCCCCCTCTTTTTCAAAGGGGGGCATAAAAAAACCAACAACTTAATTCATTGATTATTTATGCATATATATCAGCACGAGACCAAAACTATAAATTGCATGTGTTTAAACATGAGGGACTCGATCATTTTTCACTATTAAAGCAACTTTTGATATATTTAGCTATAAAGTAACCAGAGGTGTCAGCTAAAACAAATTGTTTCTTCAATGATCATGATGATCTGTTTAAACTTTAAAGGAATTTAGCATTGGGGGTATAATTTAGGGTTGGTCAGTTTAATGGAAACTCGGCAAATTTTACTTAGGTCTATTTAAGAAAAATAGACCTACAAGAATCAAGTGAATCAATGCAAAATACATATTAATATTTAGAATAGTAAATTAACGCATTTCTGAGGCCAATTTCTGAAGTTATCCAACATACCTGGACAGGTTCTCACGTTACATCGGCTGACCATCTTTGTTCCATGAGCTGAACATTTTTTCAATACCTTTGCTTCAATCGGAAGATTCAGTTTGCTTGGCATTGGGTGGTGAGCTCTTCTCCTGTGATGAGTATTGTTATGATAGTGTCCAGTTTTCACATCCCGACGAGACAATCTTTCAAAGTGCAGAGAATTAAATCTTTGTTTTATGTGTTCAGGATGAATCTGCTTTACAATTTTCCTCGTTTTACTTTGTTGCTTAGCTAACTTTTCAACTTCGTATTTAGTTCGCAGAAAGTCTTCATACGACAATTCCCCTGTGTGCTTTCCTTGCTTCTTGTGGATGTGTTTAAGGGTCACTTTCTGTTGACCTCTAAATGAATTTTGTTTTTTGGGCTGTTTGTCAGGTACATTGATGGGGGGTGAAAATTCTGCACTTAACACGGAATTCTTAGAAATGTTTTTTGAATGAGATTCTCCTTTTGGTAGAATGACACATCCTCTTATACGAACTCTGGTTCCACTTTGACCACATGGTTGAGAACAAGTGCTCCAAGATCCCCATTCACCAAATCGCAGGTAATTTTCTATAAAACACATACAAATCATTATATCATCTCATCTATGAAATCCATTTTTACAATTGTCTATTTAAAAGTTGCATGGCACATTGTATAAACTCTGATTTTATCTATAATAGACTGTATGTACTTGAACATGGTTTCATGTGGCATTTTCTCTTTTCTGATGAGGACTCTGCACACGTGCCTCCCCCTTGTGGGTAAGGGTTGTCACATTTCCGGTATCTTGTCCTCACACCCTGTCCACATGTGACGGAACAGACAGACCATTCCATCCAGTCACTCCAACCTCCCTTTACTGAAGAAATGCAGACAATTGTACTTTCATATTTATCTATATGTACAATGTATATGCAGAGAAAATTTACATGTACTGTCAATTTTGTGAATTTCAATCTTCCCATGAATAAGCATTTCGCAATGACCTACATACTACAATAAATTTTAAATACTTTTAAGTCAAGTAACTATGCCCTTTTCATTTTTGAAGATTAATTAGGTAACTCATTACAACAAAACTTATATTTCTTATGACACTATGTCATAAGATGGGGATTTAAATGTTTTGTGAAATTATTGATTGTTGATTGATTGTATCTTGCTTAACGTCTTGCTTGAGAATTTTTCACTCATATGGAGACGTCACCAAGGCTGGTGAAAGGCTTCGAATTTAGGCCTATGCTCGGCGCTTAGGGCCATTGAGAAGTTAGGGTTCTTTAGCGCGCCACACCTACTGTGACACGGGACATCTGTTTTTAAGGTCATCTCCAAGGACCCATGACATTCACACCTGATGCCGAGTGTTTGGTGATGGAACTGTCACTACCTGTTTTAACGACTTAAGTCTGCCGTGGCTGGGATTTGAATCCCGGCCTTCCGAATGTGGGGCGAACGCTCTAACCTATGCATCGATCAATTTGTTTGTCTATCATCATAGCTCAGAAGATAAAGTATTGACTTATAGTGACTCACAGATCCTAAGTTTAAATTTGCCAGTATTTTGTTCATATTTATTGAATCAAATTTTTGAAAATGTTATTTATCTAAAATAATTCCCAGCAGGCAAAGTTAGTTGGATTGACGTTGTATTGACGACGATTTCTGACGTTGGATTTACGTTGGATTGTTGTTGAAAATGAAAGTTTTTTAGACGTCTTTTTCTGACGTCTACACAATGTCAGATTTCAACGTCTACACAACGTCAGATTTCAACGTCTACACACCGTCAGATTTTAACGTCTACACAACGTCAGATTTCACCGTCTACACAACGTCAGATTTCACCGTCACACAGACGTTCATAATCCCATGGGGATCCGGGTTATAATAGGTCCTCAATACCCCTTGCTTGTCGTAAGAGGTGACTAAACGGGACGGTCCTTTGGATGAGACCGCAAAAACCGAGGCCCTAGCTGTGTCAAACTAGTTGTGGCATGATAAAGATCCATCCCTGCTTAAAGGCCATATAAGAGCCGAGCATAGGCCTAAATTTTGCAACCCTTCACCGGCAATGATGACGTCTCCATATGAGTAAAAAATTCTTGAGCAAGACATTAACAATATACAATCAATCAATCGACATCAAACTGACACCATTTTTGCAACATCAATAAGTTGAAATGTAATCATTTGAACAAGAGAACTCTTATTCTTGTCATTTTCCTTCTTTATTCATTGTTCATGAAATAATATTCAGTCAGTAACACTATCAAATATCAGGGCGTCAAGTGAATTTTGGTCCAAAAAATATAGGACAAACCTCAGAAATATAGCACCTTTTTGAAGTAAATGTTGTATAGTTACAAATAGATGACACAAATTGTTTGTAATATACAGTACTGGTTTTGCTTCAGAATCCAACATTTTTCGCTTACCCTAAAATATAGGAATTTATAGGAATTTCACAGAAATATAGGAATTTTTGTGGAAATATAGGAATTTATAGGAATAACCCCCAAATATAGGAACTTAAAGGAAACTTGACGCCCTGAAATATAAATCAAAGTTATCATTTGATTCCACTAATTATTTTTCGACCCGGCCACCTCCACCTCTCCGGTCTGATGCATATTTAAGGTACTTCGCAACAGCCTCTTGGACTTCGTGTTCCGTCGCATTAAATTGATGAACTGCACTTGCTACAAAAATAAAGAAGTATTTATTAAAAATCATCTTTTACAATATCTAGTGATAACAAGTTAGAAATTTAAAAATTCAAAATTTATTATCAAGGTTAAAGTTTCAGACAGAAAGACAAGTGAAAAACAAATTCATACCCCCTATTTTAGTTGCAGGAACATAAATTTTTTAATGACATTAGATTTAATGAAACTGACATAGATAAACATACCTATCACTGCCTGAAACACTGATGTCGTGCCAAATGCCATCTTCCCTCTTTGCCCTTTATATTCATAAGGGACATTACATCATTTGTCATTATCCTGAAAATGTAATTAAAATATACAGTCCATGAAACACTCTTTCCCACATTAATAGTGAGTGAATGGGAAAGTAGATCGTTACAGGGGCTTTGAAGTTACACAGGTACAGCTGTACATATAAAATCGATGTGCACATACATGTGAATAAAATATCCATAGTGTCAGAATTAAAATGCATAAATATTACTATTAATAGTGTATGTGCATCGGTAAGGTGTTCATTTCATAAGCTACAATTCAATAAGCTATAGAGTGAATAAATTAAGCGATATATATATATATATTTTACAAACGAGGACAAGAGTGATGTACATATACGTTTTAGTTTATTGTTATTTTTTATTTGATATACCAAACTTGTATATTGTTTAAACTTACTAAGTATGATTTCGTTCTACTCAAAAATTCAGAGTTATCAATCAATATAACCATGCATATCATGCTAATGTTGCATACTTTGTGTATTAGTAAATGATGTACATTTGATGTTATAGTATTTCAAAATTAATGTTCTTAGAATTTGAATTTCTTTTGTTTACAAATCAAATTATACACAGGTCTTACAATTGCCAAATATACAGAATGAATCATTTACATGTCGATGCTGGCATTTATAAGATATTAATATTAACTACAAAACTATACTCACATTACCCGACTGTTCACCAGCTCTCAGACTTTGTGTTACAAGAATGGCTTGGGTTTTCCAAAACTTTGACCTACACAGCATATCAAATCCCGAAAAAATTGCATAACTAGGATCGGCTGTATGAGTCTTGGCCATAGCATCCCGCTGTGCCATTCCTCGTTAACTCTCGGTAAACACATTGCATGAAAGGGGGATCCTTAATTAGAATTCCCAGAGCAGAGCATGCACACCCACAAGCAAATGAAATGAATTCATTTGTTCAACATATTGTTGAGTTAAAAATACACTTTTATTATTTTTTTTGTATATTTTAAAACTGATATAAGATATGATTACCGGTATACGGTAGATGTCGTAATTTTTCTCTCTGTAGCATGGCTTTCTGCATGCATGCTGCACAATTTACATGGGTTTGGGCAAATGCGATTACTTTTAACTTTTCTTTCACAGTAAACGACCGACTGAAAATAAGCAATTGAAATAGGCCGACTATTGTCTGGCGTTCTCTGTTGAGTATAAAGATTGAACCAAAATTCTTATCGTAGTCGTAATCTACGTGAAATAAAATATCCGGAAAGTTATGGTTTAAAATAAATATTACAACTCTAATTTGAATATAGGCTTTTGCCTATTTTAGACGACCAGACAAAATCAATTAATTACTATATCACACGCAGTTTCATAATTTCCACAACGTTGAAGAACTGACGTCGGGATATCGTCGTTTTCCCACATCAGACTGACCACAACCAATTATCAACGTCATAACGACGTCAATAGCCGACATTGATTAGACGTAGCAATTTGACGTCCATCCGACGTTGGAATTTAGTCATCTGACGTCGCGACCTAAATTCAACCAAAATCCGAAGTCGATTTGACGTCACGTGTTTGCTGGGTTGCATTATATTTTCTGCCTTTTGACATACTTATTACATATCATCATACTTTCATGATCAAATCATTCTGTGCTGATTTCAGAAGCTCTTTCAAGGTGTAGGGCCACCTTAAGGCTGGTAAATCCTTTCATGCATCCAGTTTGAATTTTACATTCCAGCCATGAACTTTCACTTATCATTTAGCGTTTTCAGAGTCAGCATGTTATAAATGAAACCTGTACAAGTAAGCCCCCCCCCCCAGGAAAAAAGAAAAGTTTAAGAAGTCAACAACCCTTCATCCGCGCTAGAAATTGACAATGGAGAACTTGTATTTCAATACACTGGCTTTCCCCTTTTCAAGTCATTGACTTGAAAAGGGGAAAGCCAGTGTATTGAAATACATTAGTTCTCCATTGTCAATTGTTATGATTGCTTCCACTCCCTGTGCCAACAAGCTGTGTTTTTGCGTGTATCTAGATTGGTTATTTCATTGAGACCATATATGTTACGTACATTGCCTGGTGTTGGAAATGAGGACATGGTTAATGACACCCCCCCCCCCCTTATGTGAAAATACTCTAAATATTTCATCCATCTCATGCCCTGTAGTAGAAGCATTGAGAGGAAAGTTTGTGGTGTGTTGGCAGGTGCGTGGTTGAGCTTAGCATACTTGTGGTCAATTCAAAATAGGTTTCATCCTGTGTGACAATGTGTATTTTCTCTCTTAAAGACAAGTAGTCAGGTAAAAGACAGAAAAGTTCAAAAAACAAAAACCTGAAATATTTTGAAAAAGGTTTGAGGGGATCGAGGTCCCCCCCCCCCCCCCCCCCCCCCCCAGTTAGGACCAAAGTTGCAGTTTCTGTCATACACATGTAGTGTTTTGTATTTCATTATTCCTCATTGTAACATACATATCTGCTTTGTTAATATTTGACTATATTTTCAAGGTTTGCTCACAATAACTTATAAAACCTGACAACATTACTTTTTATGGGGGTATACATGTATATGTTCAAAAGTCTATTATGCACAATATCTGTGGACAATCATGATATTTTAGTTAATTTAAGGTATCATTCTGAATAATCTTCAAAACATTAAAGAATTAAGATTTTGAAAAATTTCCAAAAATGAGACAGTTAGTGATTTATTCTGAAGACCACGTCAAGCCGCTTGCACATCAGATTATACATGCTTTCCTTTGTAATTCTTTTAAAATGTTGTTCATAACAAGTGTATTATATTATAACTTAATATGATGTGATTTAGCAAATAACTTGATAAATACGGAACTTTCGGGATGTGCCGGAACGATCGATTAGAATTGATGTTTATACACCTCAGTCACGTAATAGTAACCATTAGTAGCTAGGGCAAAGTTGACATCATTACAAATGATGTATTGCTTGCAGACAGTCCGTAAAGAGGTACTCATAGTCCTACGAATGATCCAAGTCACTATTGGTGCTTAATTAGTACTTGGTTATAAATTATATGGAAGGAAAAAAAACACAATTAGATGCATATTCTTGAACGCAAAGTGTGAAGTTTTACCGATATCCTCAAGATATTCCCTCGATTTATTTCCCTTGCCAACTCTCGTAATTTTATATAATAAAATGCATTTCCCTATAAATGGTTGTAGTGATTCCTTTCTTTGAAAGATAGCATTTTAATGCAGGAATTTGATAGCAATTGATGTATTCCATGCTTGTTTACTTAGTAATTATTGTAATCCGGAAGTGACATGCCTTACAATGAACACGCGATAAAAGTCAGAGTGGTTTCGAAAGTCCCACATCACGAGATATCTTTTTTGTGTCAAATTTTGGATCTTTGATTTTTGGGTGCATGCATGTACTCTAAGACACATCATAGGAAAATAAGCATGACAAGATATGTCAAATATGAGCTTTTTAATTAGATCAAGAGTTGTTTAATCTATCAAAATGGAAAAAAAACCCACCAAAAAACCCAACCCAACATTTGCTTGACACATACAGTGATACCCCGCCATATTGCACCCCTCCCCCCCCCCCCCCCCCCCCATTATAATGCCACCCCTGCATATCCCCAAAAATGTTCAAAGTCTCGTTTTCCTTGCTATGTAAAACCCCGTTATAACGCAGTCCCCTTCTTACCACCATCCGTCAACCTATTTACAGGTACGATTTGGTCAATTACCATTATAATCACCCCGTTAATTATCGCCAATTAACGGCAGGAAAATTTCAGTGAACAAGCTTAACCAATTATCCGCCGTTATCCTCCAGGTATCAAAGTTTGGAGCAGATAATAAGTTACGTAAATCATCTGAGTTCAAATATGCATTATTGCTTTTTAAATTTGAGTGTGGCGGACACACCAAAATCTAATAGCACATTGATGTAGAAGATAAAATTTGTTTGATTTCTTATGACAGCTGTACACATCCCCCCCCCCTGATGTAATGCCACCCACGTTATAATGCCAAAATTGCCGAGGTACAAGTGTTGGCATTATGATGGGGGGATCACTGTATTTTTAAAAGGCTGCGCATGAATCTACCTTTAATTCTCACAAAAATGATTATTTAGGATGAGATCAAACTGATACCTGGACATTTGGCTGTGTTACACATTTGTCTTTGAAATATTTCTCCCAAGCATTGTCCTGCTGTTTTACAATTTCTTTCCCTCCATCTGAAGCCCCCTTCACATGACTTGGTACAATGTGACCACTTGCTCCACACAGTGTAATTTGCCTCCTGATTTTTTATCAATGGAACATTGAATGTGTCTCCATTGGCAGGTGTGTCCTGAAACAAAGGTTCTAGTTATTATAACATTTAAATTTTATAATATAACGTTTCAAAAATTTTAATCTATAATTTTTCAGATATGTCATGCATTCATGTGTGGCAGTCAGACAGGTTCGATTGCCAGTGGCCAGATACATTGTACCTCAGTTGGTAGAGCACCTGACTAGAGATTCAGGGAGCATGGGTTCAAATCCTGGTCTGTCCATTGCATTTTCTTCCTTCCAGTTACATTTGTTGCCATAGACCAACCTCTGGAATTGACAGGTGATATAGATCCTGGGTTGATGTCTTCAATGAGGGAGGAAGGTAGTGGCCAATGGGGTTCAATCACTGGTGGCCAGATAGCTCTCATGGTAGAGCACCTGACTACAGATTCAGGGGGCCTCCAGGGTTTGAATCCCAGTCTGGTCCATTGCATTTTCTCCCTTCCTCTTACATTTGAAGCCATTGACCCCTGGATTTGCAAGTAAAAGTCCTGCCGAGGGCTAAAAATCTGGGTTGTGTGTCTTCAAGGGCAGAGACAGTTTGGGGAGGGAGGGGTGTGGTGGTCAGCCAAGTTCAATCTCCAATGGCCAGTTAGCTCAGTTGGTGGGGCACCTGACCAGGGATTCAGAGGACTTGGGTTTGAATTCCAGTCTGGTCCATTACATTTTCTCCCTTCCTGTTACACATACACAGAACAGGTACTTTGCCAATAGCCAGACTGGAAATTTTAAGGAGGAATGCTACATCAGAGAAATTTGATATGGATGAAAAGTGGAGGATCTGTGCAGCAATATTTTAAAATTGAAAACTTTCAAATTTACTTAACTTATTTAAAAAAATGCAGTTTTAGTAGAAAGTAATCTGAAAAAAATTAAAAACTCTTTTCAGCAGTTGACATGCTAACCTATTGAGCTACTCAGCTTGGCAATGCTATTTGAAATGAATAGACAAATATTGCTGATATTTATATTTTCATCCAGGTTTTAAAAGGAAGTCAGCCATTATGATGATGTAGAGTACCTCCTTAAATAAAATGTTGATGAATGTAAATTATTTTACCTCTGATCTTGGTTCCATTTTGCTTTGCAGTCCTGTCTTCTTTATGTCTTTGACAACTTTATCCCCTAAAATTTTTTTATTTATATTCATACAATATAAAACTGACCACTTTGTCGAATGCTAATTCATAGTTGCCATGAACACTTCATATTATGCTAATGCTATAGAAAAACAAAACTGTTAAACACATATTCACGTTAGTTTTCATCTCTTTTGATTCAGCAGACAACTGACCACAACAAGAGTTGTCAGAAAACAACATAGCTCGTCGGGAAGCATGACTCTACTTTAAACCTACCCCTATACTTCAAAAGGCTAACGTTTTTGAAAAATAGCTCAGAGTCCAAGCTAAATAGGTCAAAAGTTTTTATACCATATCAAAGGCCTGTTCATGAGGCATCTAAATATGAAATATCAAATCCCTATCCTGTTGGTTCAAAAGATATAGCCAATGTTAATGTTTTTGAAAAGAAGATCAGAGTCCACAGTCAATAGTTCTGAAAACAGAAGAAATATCTTCTAATAAGGCATCTATATTTGAAACATTAAGGCCCCATCCCTCTTGGTTCAAAAGATATAGCCCAGGTTAAAGTTTCTGAAAAGTAGGTCAAAGTTCAAGGTAAAGACCACGAGGTCAAATGACTGTACCTAAACATAGGTCTCTTCATGAGGCATTTATATGTGAAATATCAAAACCCTATCCCTCTTGGTTCAAAAAATAAAACCAAGGCTAAAGTTTTTGAAAAGTAGGTCAAAGTCCAAGGTCACAGGGTCAAAAGTCTTGGTACCAAACCAATGGTCTCTTTAATATCAAACTCCTATCCCCCTTGGTTCAAAAGATATTAGTCAGGTTAAAGATTTTGAAAAGTAGGCCAAAGTCAAAGGTTACAGGTTCAATAGTCTTGGTACCAAACAATGGTCTCTTCATGAGGCATCTATATGTGAAATATCAAAACTCTATCCCCATTTGTTCACAAGATACAACCCAGGTTAAACTTTTTTCCTTAAAGTGTGACGCCGACATCGGGGTCATGGTGATAGCTCTCCGGACAATCGTCCCAGCGAGCTAAAAATCATTTGATAATGATCTTACATGATTCATCACAGGGGCCTCTACAGATTTTGGTCTCCACTTCGTTACCAATACAATAAGCACTTCCGGTGGGAAATGGAAAATTACACGAACGGATTCTGGTCTTTCGGCCGACACCACAGCGGGCGGAGCAGAAATCCAATTTCTGCCAAGAAGACCAACCTCCTTTTGCTAAAAATAAATTTCTTGTAAGGTTGAAAATTAAATAAACAGAAAATGCAAATTATAGATTCGTAGGTTTTACGATGATTGGTAGATTCTTTGGAAATATAAGAAAATTGTTATCTTTTATTTTCACCTGGACATTCTCCATTATAACATGGCTTGGTGATGTGAATTTCATTGCTACCATTTTCCAACTGACGGGCACAGTGATTTGGCTTCAGACATAGTCTCCGTTTCCTTTGAATTCCATATTTACCACACGAAACAGAACATGGCGAAAAGTCAGACCAGTCGGATAAGTAATGTCCAAAAATTAAATCTTGACAAACAAAAGATAAAATAATATTTATCAAAGAGTTCATTGTTTCAAAAATTCATAATCATTCATATCAAGAAATATACACTTATATCAAATTGACATCTTAATATGAAAATACAGTCATATCATATTGTATACATGTATTATACAGGAGCAATACCTGCTTTGGTACAATCTGTACCAAAACAATGATGATTTTGGTAGGTGGATCCAATACACTGATAGCCCCCATTTTTCGGGGTAGGACTACTACAGGATCTCTCCCTGTGGCGGTTCCCCAGCCCACACACTGGCTGACATGTTGTCCACTCTGTCCAAGCTGACCATCCTCCATCCACTAGACATTCACGATCATTATATATACACTGCATACTGGCCCAGTATTTCTCCTTTGTATACATATATATGTATAAATTATGAATTTTTCAACTACTAAATGTACAAATGTGTAGATAAACTAGTTGCAGAACTGTAGCTATCCGAGAAAATATTTCTCAGAGATCTATATATAGTTCTACTGCTAGTCTAAACTTAAATCATTTACACGTACTTTATCATTACAAGTTTCTGATTTGCAATATAACATTATCTGAAACCAAACAATTGCATCACGCCTGCATGGTTGCTACAAATTCAGTTGTTACAACCAATATCAAATCCTTACCTAAACAAATATTGTCTTATCATCTCAAAATCTCACAGGTGTTGAAAACATACCTTTTCTTTGCCCCCGAGGTAGTGAGACAGGTCATCATAAGTGCAGTGTCCAGATACACACTCCTGTTTCAGTTTTGGAAACCCGTTATTCATAAAGTCCAAATAGGTCTGTGCCTCCTTTCTGCTACTCACTGCAATAATGTATGTGTATAAATTGTCCAGAACATGAACTACAAGACCGTTCAGAGAAAAAAAAGCCCCTGCCCAGTCTAGTATTGTTATGAGTATATAGATATCCTTGTCACAAACTAAGCATACCACCCCACCTTCACCCTTAGATCCACCAAAAAGATCACAATTCCTCCATTCAAACTAAACAAATAATTATCCTCCTTGGCAATAGTATAAGATTCAGCAATCAGCCTTCCAAACAACATCATTCTATGTGCAGTACATATAGCTTTGTTACATTGACATATCATCTTCAGTTTCCTATATTATTACCTTTCTTTTTGCAGTGTCTGATGCATTGTCTTCTTTTGTTATTGGGACCAACACAGGGTTTGCCAAATCTTAAGGGCAGTGGATTGTTGCATAATCTGGTCCTGTTCTGTCCTCCCTCCAGACCACACTTCCCAGAACACTTGGACCAGGCTGTCCAGGCTCCCCATGCACCATCCACTGAAGTCACACCACAGAGTACAAGATCACACTCATTGTAAATATTAAAATCTGCTAAAAAATTCGGAATGTAAAATATCAGTGTTTGAAACTCGTTTTAAAATTAGCTAGACTTGCAGGGCTGATAATTGTTTGTGAAATCTGTCAGCCCTGCATGCCAAAGACCTGGCTACTAGCCCTGAGGAAATAACCCAGTTTTTAAATTACTTTTATTAATTAATAGCTATCTTCTTATTAAAGCGATTATTTGACTACAGGACTCGGTTCCCATAACTTCGATCTCGATCATATACAATTCTATAAAGCCCTTGGCTTGTTACTACTTCGTAACCGATATGATAAGTAGATTTGATACATCTAAATTCTAATTAATGGGAATTTCAACATGTCTGGTTGTGTGTTTCTACAATGAAATTTGTTCGCTTTTCGCAAAATTTATGCATCTAGGGCAGTCTGGGGCACAGTTATTTCAAACACTGAAAAAGATCTAGTTTGTTTTACTAAAAATTACAAGCAGATGTATGCTACTGATGGCATGTCTCAGCATCCTTTACTCAGGCCCGAAGCAACATTTCCAAACAAAATAATGATTACAACTGTAAAAAGAGACATGTACAAAAATAAATTTACTTACATGGACACACCTTGACTTGTTTGAATTTATAGCAAAGATAGCTTTGATAGAATCTGTCCTGTTGAAAAAATATAAAATAAATGTTTATTATTTCAATTATATAACATTACTAATAATAATGGAACACATCACTTTGTATCAAAGAACAAAAGGCCCATGGGCCACAATACTCACCTGAGTCACATTGGCTCTGTTCTTTTGTCTGACAGTAGATTTGTAAAAAAAAATAAAAAAAAATTACCACTTTCCACAAAAAAAAATTGACCCCATATTATGACTCTACCCTTGCCCCAAAGGACATGAGGGTCATGACTAAATTTGAATTCAAACATTACATAGGGATGTATCAGTTAAACAATATATTACTTACTAGTCTTGCTGTTGTATACCACAGGCAAAGACAACTGAAGTGTGGATAGCATGTACATATATCTTCTGCACATACCCCCACCCCCTTCATCCCAATGAAACAATATATGTAGAACCAATGGTTTACCTAAAACACATGTATGTGATTTTCCCGCCGATCAGGCGATCACCTTCATAAGTCAATCTAAATTGACAGTTTCTACTTTCTGTAGGCTTTTGAGATGACCACTTGTGAGATATCAGTATCTCACAATTATGAGATATTAATAGTATCTCAGATATTTATATTCTATATCCATATATGGTTAACACTCTTGCTTCTCACTGCTGCAACCCAAGTTTGATCCTCAGGATCAGCAGTAGTTGTAATGTGAGAGGGTATTGTGGTTGCCCATTCAGACAAGTGGGTTCCTCCGCGTACTCCCATATCAATGACCCCTTCAGGCCAAAATCTGAGTCGACGAGAAGCATTAACATAATTTGTAGAACTTGTTTGTTAATCATCATAAAATAAAGTTTAGACTTTTTTCTTATTCTATATTCCCATGTCAAATTCTGATTCATATTGTGGCCCCAATTCTGCAATCTATACCTCCCTGCTGGGAACCATTCATGGTTCAAACAAAAACTGGAATCTGCACTACCTGAGGATAATTGTATTTAATACTTATTACTGTTTCGTTTTTAAGATTTTGAATTTTCCTCCTCATATATATATTCCTATATAAAACTTATATAAAACCTATATATTCCTATATAAAGATTGCATTGTGGCCTAAACCTACCCCTGTGGCATTGATTTGATCAAACTTTAATATTGCACTACCTGAAGATGCATGAATATGACCCCTAAAATTTTCAAATTTAAGGTAAATTAGAAAAATGTACTAAACTATAAAAGAAGCAATAATTTCTTCCACTCCCGGAGAAATGAATAACAAAATCTTTTAATTTCTTGAAATATTTTATTGGGAGAACTCAATTTTTTCCAAAAACCCTTAAATTTTTGTCATTTTCATTCATTTCACATTATAAAAAATGATAGAAAATAGTACAAATGACTAAATAGCAATCTGATTAAAACCAGATCCTGAGATTCGCTCACTTAGATCGCTACACTAGGATCTGACGTAACCCCATATAGGGTTACGTCCTGTAACCCCATATAGGGTTACGTCCGCATGACCTTTCGTTAAGCCAATCAAATTGACCCTGTCGATTTATACCAACGGTAATTTTTCTCCCATGAACCTTTGCGTCATTATTTACGTTAGAGATGCAAAAAAAAAAAAAAAAAAAAATAAAAAAAAAATGGCTGCGCGTTTGACAGACGGCTACACACCTGTCAAAACATGCGATTTAAACAACTTCTGTATTCTCTGCGGGATTTCTTTCATTCAAACGCTAAAAAATCCCGTGGAGTTCACAATTCAAGGAAAATGGCTGCGATTGTTTGGTTTGAAAGAAAACATATCGCAGCTAGATGCGACGTCACAATGCACCGTTTACGTTGACTGGCGTTATATTCCTCGCGTTATTTAAGTAAACCATCTTGAAAACTATTCAATTCGTACCCGTCCCTATTCATACATATATCTGAATTCACTATTAATTTAATTTGGGTATATTTCATATCGTACGTTTTGTTGTTTGAATGAACGGAATAGATTAGGCATTATTGTGAAAGTTTAAAATTCGTTATGCGAGATTATACAACTTTACAGTGTGGAATAAACTTCGTGGGAGAGAGATTACGGCAATTTGTTTACGAATTGCCAGGAACCGCCTAAATAGCCATCATTGTCTGTATGGCGCAATCTGACTGGCTGATAGTTCTCATGAATATTCCAAGCGAAAGGTCATGCGGACATGACCCCCTATGGGGTTACGTCAGATCCTAGTGTACCGATCTAAGTGAGCGAATCTCAGGATCTGGTTTTAATCAGATTGGACTAAATAGGAGACATATTTCAAGCTCTATAAAACCTGCAAAATCCAGTGGCCTCAAGGCGGCCCCCCAGACCCCCTGCCTCATAAAATGGCACCCCCCGTAACCACAATTCCGGGATCTGCCCCTGCCTGCTACTCTTGAGAATCATTAATTTTTAAAAAAAAGATTTCCATCATATACTGTTACGTAAGCTTTGAGCCCATATTTGATATTGAGCAGACAATGTATTCCTATGTCCAGAGTAGATTGACCCTTGACCTTTGAGCTGAAAAACAAGAGGGGTTCTCTTCTACTCATAACCAACCCACATATGAAATATCATTACAATCAAGTGAATGGTTCTCAAGATATTGAGCGGACAACGTGGTCTACTGACCAACCGACCGACGTACCGACAGACAGGTGCAAAGCAATATGCCCCTCTTTTTTGAAGGGGGGCATAAAAATATTTCCCATATGTTGCCATGAAAATATTGTGAGCGGATCAAGATCTCCTTCTGTCACCCCACTCTACCCTCCAGGGCCATGATTTGAATAAACTGTAATCTGTAGTACTCAAGGATGTTTGCCTATCAACATGACGAATTACAGCTTATCAATTCATGAGAAGACTTTAACTAATGTAGCAGGAAGGGAGAAGAAAATGCAATGGACCAGACCAGGATTCGAACCCCGGCCCCCTGAATCTATTGTGAAAATTAAAGTTTACAAAGCTAACAATAATTACAGTCTATGCCAATGAAAGATGGAAAACAAATTTTGATTAGGAAAGCTCACATAAACCTTTAGATCAGGTGAGCTAAGATAGACTGCAAACTTTCATCAGCTCAATACATAAAGCAGAACTATACTTTAGTTGTTGGTAATATGGTTTTTTGTTTATGAAACACTGATGCCCCTGTACGATCAAAATCCAGGTCAAGATGTCAAAACATTAGTACAAAAAGAAAGGAATACACATCTGAAATACGAAAGCCCTAAAACGAACAATTCAAAAATTATGGTCAAGATTAAAGCTTTTCAAAAGTAAGTTAAACTCTAAGGTGATGAGGTCAAAACTTTTGCTACATAAAAAAAGGTCTTGTCGCAAGGAATTCACGTGAAAATATGAAACCCTATCACCATCCATTAAAAATTGCCATGTTTAATAAGTTTCAAAAGTAAGTTAAACCCCAAGGTAAAGGTCACAATGTCATAAATTTTAATTTCAAAAAAGGTCTTGTCACAAGAAACACACATGTGCAATATAAAAGTCATATTACCATCCATTCACAAGTTATGGCCAAGATAAAAGTTTTTCTAAAGCAGGTCGAACTCCGAGGTAATTTAAGGCAGGCCAAGCTGTTTTAACCCCTTCTGATTTAGTGGTATCAGTATTTTAGAAGCAAATGTCAGTATTTTGAGCACTTTGTCACTATATGAAAGATGAAGAAAACAATGCAACTCAGTCTGTTAAACCAATCAATTCAGATATCACGCCTCTGCTCGTTATTGCATGCTGTTGTTATAGGAACATCTATGACAATTTCTGCTTCAACAGGTCTTTATTAAAGGAGATGTACTACATCTTCATAAAACATGGATGAAAATATAAATATCAGCAATATTTGTTTATTCCTTTTCAATTCAAATGCCTAGCTGGCCAGGTTCGGGTCCAACAAATTTTAAACTTTTTTCAGATTACTTTCTACTAAAACTGCATTTTTTTTTATTAAATTAAGTGAATTTGAAAGTTATAAATTTCAAAATATTGTTGGAATCAATTCTCCACTTTTCATCCACATCAAATTTCTCTGCTGTAGCATTCCTCCTTAAAATGTATACTCTGAATGTGTCTGTAGCAGACATTTCTGCCAGCGTGACCGCAGATAAAGTCTAAGATAGAGTCTATATGTTTCACATGCTGCAAAACACCCATGTAATCAGTTTCTTTGACTGTTGGAGGCATGACCAAGGCACTCAATCCATATGAGTCCTTGTAGTTTTGGATATATATTTTTTGTTCTTTTGAACCTCTGATAGGGTTTCATCTCTTTTTAGTTTGGATTTTCGTTTGGATTTTCATCAATATGACACTCAACCTCCATGCTTTTTCAAGTTTGACATAAATCAATGTCAAAAAACTTTATGTGCTTTAATCAACAGTGACACTTCAATATTAACAAGTTTCTTTTTCAAATCAATCGGCCAATTCTGAAAATAACTAAAGAGTATTTATTTTTCGGATTTGTGGGAAATGTTAGATTTTCAACGTGAATCCATAGCGCATATTTGACTAGAAAATCTGTAGAAAATACAGACAATCCATACAAGTAAACAGCTCTGTATTTAGGGCACAAAGTCAAAAATTTTGGTATCACTGGTACCAAAAAAGTCTTGTCATGAAAAATACATATGTGAAATATGAAAGCCCTTATCTATCCACCAGGGATCCATGGTTTTGCATACAGACAGACAGACAGACAGAAATCTATCTGTCCCCCAATTCTACAATTACAGGGGCATAAAAATACCCATTCCAGTTATGCTTTAAACTCCTACCCCTAAATTTGTACCTTTTCGATTCTTTTCTCCCCTGGTCTGAATAACCGTTGCTGTATATTTGTTGAGAAGAGCCATTTCCTTGGACACAGGGGGTCGTCTTCATCCCCACAGTTACGGCGAAAAAAGTCTCTTGCTTTTGGCAAAAGCACATTTAGAGCTCTGAAGAAGACTCTTTTCAAGTATTTTTCATCTTCTTTCCTCAGTGCTGCTTAAGGGGGAAAAATTCATGGATTTTATTTCCTCAACACAGTAATGTACATGTATAACACCCATACAAGGTCACTTAAATCTCCTTAAAACATAATCATAGATTTATGACAGATTGCAGAAATTTTTTGATATGCATGCCTTAATCTCATAAAAAATGCATGTCTCACCTTGTCCACACTGAAACACTAGTGGGAGAATCAAACAGGTCCAGAATGCCTTCAATGGAAAAGGTAAAAAAAAAAAATTAAACAAAACTCATCTGCATGGCAGATCTATGCAATTAATATCACAAAAATTCTAATTTACAAGTAAATCCATTCTTTACAGTTGTGCATTATAATCTCAAAATAATTAGGCTGAATGAGAATAAAAAGCAAAGTAAGAGTTCAAGGAGAGGGAGTGGGTGGGGTTGGGAGATAAATCGAAGAGTATCTTGGTTTCCCATTCGAAATTTCTTCCTTTGGGTCTAGAATATGCTCAGAAAAAATTGAATAGTGTAACTGAAAATATTTTATTTTTACATGCCATAATAACTCATCTGCCATACTTCAGAACTGTATAGAACACCATGCACACCTGCAATTTCTCCCTCATTTCTAACCACTAATACATTAATTATGTGTGCATGTGTTTACAATACATGTTTAACCGACACTGTGGACATTGCTGATTACACAATAACCCTAGCCACTGAAGGCAGTAGCCTATAACTAGTGGACATGGCTTTCGCTTCACAACCGGGAGGTCCAAATTCAATTCTCGATCCTGTAATGTTTCATATAGGACTAAGGTAGTCACTGTTCCTTTGCCAAATACCCAGCATCAGAAATTAAAGAAAAACCAAGTGTTTAACCTTAATAACAAAGATCTTGACATGTATTTGTAAGCATTAAGCCCCTATAAAGAACCCCAACTGTCATGGCTATGAGAGCCATGCTAAGGTCAAAATTTGTAGAACTCCACTTACAGGTGGTGACATCTTTACACAAGTGAAAATGTTTTGAATGGGATGTAATTGAAATTAGATTGATTGATTGTTTTATATTGTCTTAACATCCCTCTTGAGAATTTTTCACTCATATGGACACATCATCATTGCCAGTGAATTGAAGGGCTGCAAAATTTAGGCCTATGCTCGGTGCTTATGGCCTTTGAGCAGGGAGGGATCTTTATCATGGCACATCTGCTGACATGGGACCTCAGTTCTTGCAGTCTCATCTGAAAGACTGCCTCATTTAGTTGCCTCTTACGACAAGTAAAGGGTACTGACTACTGAGGACCTATTCTAACCCAGATCCCGAAAGGATTTGAGATCAGAACTCACTTTTGGCAAAGGGGGCGTCAGTGTACTGTACAACATATGTATAAAAGGATTACATTGAATTGCACATTCAGAAAAGCTGCTAATCAACTATGGTGAGTCTGATTACCCCCTCCCCTTCTCCTAATACACTCTGATTAAAACCACCGGCACCCCCGTTTCCTTACATTTTGTCTGTAATAATAATTGTAGGATCTATACCATACCACCCCCTAAAAATGTTTTTATTAGAGAGTGGTATGGTATAGACTCCTACTAATCTCAGCTGAGATTAAGACCCCTACTATAGTTAAAACAAACAAAATTTATCAATTCCTAGCGTAATTCACTGTTTTCCCTCTACCAAAGACGAAAGTGAAATTGAATTTGCGAATACGCCGAATAGGCCCATTTTGTTTCACATGTTAACTCATAAACCACAGGAACCGGTAATTGTGTCTGTAATGATAGCAGGGGTCTATATACATGTATCTAGGTGGGTTGTTTTTCTTCAAAATAAAGGAAATGGTATGTTATAGACCCATACTATTATTACATAAACACAGTGCAGGATTTTGAAAAACGTAAGTGCCATCACAGGAGTCGGCAGTCTTATCTGTAAAGGTCTACTGCAAAGCTCAGTGGTTGTTGTTTACATTGTAGACCTTTACAGATAAAACTGCCGACTCCTGTGGTGCCACCTTGGCCAAGCAGCAAAGTTACAAAGATCTTGACCTTTAACTTCTGTAAACGTACAAATCCAGGCCACGTTTAACCCGTCTCAACATCCTTGGCCAGCTTTATACACTGTTATACACATACAACCCTCATCCAGAACTTCCCGGTGAATAAGCTGAGGACGATTGAGGAACATAACCTAAGCCAGGCCAGAGTGCAGTGTTTGATCAACCGTCACGGGATGATAAAGTTTTGATTTTAAAAGCCGTAGTAAGAAATAAAAATTACATGTGAAAATCACTGTACTGTACCTTTCTCAACAAAAACATCCCAATATTCAACACATTATATTTTCTTTACATTTTTTTTTTTTTACACAGGAAGTTGTAAATCTACCATTGCAGAAAATGGCACACGTCATCACTCTTTCATTATGACGTCATAGATCCAATCCATGGTGCGCGGATCTAGTCTTTTTTAAACGCCTACACCGCTTCAGACATCCACCTAGTATGGAACGCCGTTTCTGCCTTATAATGTAATTCAGCCTTACGTTATGTCGATACATCTTTATGTTATGTGGTTACATCATTACGTTATGTGGTTACATCATTATGTTATGTCGAGATATTTCTTTATGTTATGTGGTTATATCATTATGTTATGTGGTTACATCATTACGTTATGTGGTTACATCATTATGTTATGTCGAGATATTTCTTTATGTTATGTGGTTATATCATTATGTTATGTGGTTACATCATTACGTTATGTGGTAACATCATTACGTTATGTCGATACATCTTTATGTTATGTGGTTACATCATTATGTTATGTGCAAACCCTATGTCCGACTTATTTAATTGTAGTATTTTTCTGGATGGCGTATACGTACGTAATTTATAGCCTAGTATTTTAAAAACATGGACGAAATGAACAAAATATTGTTTAATTTATTGAGAATACAAGGGGAAATATCGATGCCATATCCCAAAACATTATTGGAACACTGATAAATATATAAGAGTATTGATATGAAAATGTCCATTGTTACGTATTAGCTGGTACTGACTGAAACCCGGTCTTGGTCCCGGTCTTCGGTCTCGGTCCCGTGACTAAAACCCGGTCCCAATTTTTTTTATTCGATAAAAACAGAATATATCAGGATATTTGAGCCCCATTTCTCGTTAACTTAGGTATGACATCTCATGCCTACATTCTGATAATTAATTGATCATATTATTTTCTTCTTTCGTAAAATAATATGTGAAAACTCCGGTACCAGTGGGACCGAGAAATAAAAACAATGCTAAAAGCCGCGCCGGTTCCGGTCTCAACATTTCCCCTCAATAGCCGTTTTAAACTACCTTTTCATAAAAAATAAATTGACGTGATACTCAATGAAATTCCTTAGTATACATATATTTCTGATTTATTCTGTGTGTAGGTTTTTTATTTCAATTTTCTTTATATTTACGTCAGAATTAATCGAACTCAACTACATGTTCGTGACATTTTCTCCCAAATGATCGCGTTACACTACCTTTTCATAAGAAGATAAGGATGTAGAAGAGAAATAATATATATGTACTTATCCTGGTGTATTTGTTTGTAATTTACAGTTGGTTTATTTGTTTATTTATTTCATTTCTTCTATTCAGGTCAAGATTCATGTTTTGTATTCCGAATCCGATCTCTTTATATGGATATGCATTTTACATATATATGTATATAACCAATGAATAATAACTATAAAATATTTCTTCCCTTCTTATTGATATTTAGTTTTCTTTTTTTCAGTTGTGGTTGTTTTTAGATATAATGCTTAAAAAAAAAAAATCCACCTAATATATCTATAGTATTTATAAAAGTGTTTCATACATAGATCACATGCTCACCAAAAATGTCAGAATCTGTATACTTATACAGAAGATACCCTCTGAGTTTATATGATCTTCAAATAATCTATGGTATATTTTTACTGTAATATTATGTGGTAACTATATTTATTGTGAATAGTTATGGGTTTATGTACAAACATATTAATCATACTGCACAAAAACTGTTTGTTTTTTTATCTTATATTTCAAAGTGCATAAATTTGACATAAACTGACAAATTTACATACAATGAAATCTACATTTATAAATATGCAAAACATACATGTAAATTCATTTAAGAAATAAATTTCAGTTTTGAAAATATGTAAATAGGCCTACAGTCTAATTAGACATGAAAAGTATGTCTGCGTGAAGCATTTCAAAAGTTATGGATAAGGTTAAAGATTTTCAAAAGTAGATCAAATTTGAAAGATGAAGAATTGCATGTAAAAAAAGGTCTTGTCACAAGGAGTACACATGTGAAATATGAAAACCCTATCAACATACGCATTCAAAAGTTATGGCGAAGGTTCAAGTTTTTTGCTGACAAACACACGGATGTGAAAAATTGCCTCAGTGTCCGGTAATCAATAGGTGAAATACTAAATAATTAAAGATTTTTTTATTTTTTGAAGATTTTTTTTATATATATATATCCGATTACGGGGGCATAAAAATGAAATTGAACATTTTCTTTTCAAAAGCATTATTCTTGTATTGATATTCAGAATCTTTCCGGAAGGGGGGGGGGGGTGTTGACGAGAGTGCACAATAATTTTGTTTCGTTATCAACAATAATTATTCATGTTTCAATAATCATAATAAAATTTAAGGACAATATTTGATTTCTTTTTCATTTCACTCATGAACATGATTTTTTTAAGTACTTCATACATCGTACATTCTGGACTCATATTTTGCACCATCGTCGCAAACCACGGTTTTGCGTCCACTCACGCTCCCTCATGATGGAGAGAATCGAATAGAAGCGCCCGTGGGTACCCAACGATGATTTTGCACGTGCACTCTACTTTGTATTCTAATATATATATATATATATATATATATATATATATATATATATATATAGGGGCTTTTCTTCCCTGATTAAAACAACTAATATAACGTCATAATTTAGCAAGTTAATGCGATTCTCACGATACACTCAAGAGAGAGAGAGAGAGAGAGAGAGAGCAGTCATCCGTATACGTACATGGATGTACTGAGACCGGGTTCGGAATAAACCAACATTGAATATTGAATTCAATCGTGTGGTCAGGTGTTTGACATGAATGAAAAAATGAATTAATTTTGTAAAAACTATATGCAACAGTTTACAAACAAATACACCAGGATAAGTACATAACTATATATATTATTTCTCTTCTACATCCTTATCTTTTTATGAAAATGTAATGTAACGCGTTCATTTGGGAGAAAAAATCACGTAGTTGAGTTCGATTTTGACATAGAAAGGAAAATTGAAATAAAACACAAACATACAATAAATCAGAAACATACATGTGCATACAAAGAAATGTTATAGAATATCACACCCTTATCTTTTTTAATGAAAAAGTAGATTAAAGCGGCTATTTAGGAAAAATGTTGAGACCGGGACTGGCTTTTAGGTTTGTTTTTATTTCTCGGTCCCACCGGTCCCGGAGTTATCACATCCTATTTTACAAAAGACGACAATAATATGACCAATCAACTATCAGAATGCAGGCATGAGATGTCATATCTAAATTAACGAGAAATTGAGGCTAAAATATTCTGTTTTTATCGAATAAAAAAATATGGGACCGGGACCGAAAACCGGGTTTTAGTCACGGGACCGAGACCGAAGACCGGGACCGAGACCGGGTTTTAGTCAGTACCAATGGCAAGGCATACCATGATTTTCTACTTTCTATCATGTTTATGACGTGACCTTTTGCGGCCACAATATGTGGTTAAAAAAATCACGTGAATAAAGATTGAAAAAAAAAATAAATCTCAAAAATCACATCAACAGGGCCAATGTGACTCTGGTGAGGGATGCGGCCCATGAACTTCTTGTTTAACTTCTTTTCAGAAATATATTGGACAGTACTGCGGGACAGGTGTCTACATAAAATGTAGCAGAAGATGAATTGTATAACATAATCATGTTATATAGGTCTCTGTTCATTGTGACAAATTAGTCAACAAAGAGAGAAATTATTTAAATTAGCACATTCGAAAGTGAACAAATTTACTGATGTATTTGACGAAGATTTTTTAAATATTTTAAATTGCGAAGATATTGAAATTATGAAATCCTTAGGAAAATTCCTCAGCTCCATTTGTTTACTTGAACTTAACCATATGAGGTGCAGTGACTCCATCCTTATTGTCCAATGTCATTTTGTCCTGTTTCAATTCATGTTAACTCTTGTCTTTTGGTTTTTCCTTCCTTCCTTATGTATGTAACATCTCCTATTTGGGGCTCTGATTTAGAAATAAATATATTCTATTCTATCTATAATCTATATGCACGTGCGCTGTCTTTCTATTGGGCTTTAGATAGCTGTGACTTTCTTATTATTTCTATCAATGAATGTAAATAGAATCCCTACGTAGTGAAATTATGAAAAATGCACGCATGCGCGCCGAACTCCACTGAAGTTCACGTCACAGGCGCTGTGGTTTTAGCCTATACTCCCGTTATCCACTTCATGTGCCAAACAAAATTGATAATAATGCATTTCATGTTCATTGAATCTGGATTTTTGTTAATTCCAAATGCTCTTTTCAATGGATCAAACATAAAATAAAACACAACGATTCTTGAAGACTGATGAATATTCTATGCGATATATGCGTGCATGCAGACGAACAAAAATTATCCTATCGAACCAGTAGACCTATTGCATGCAGTTTGAAGTGATTTCCGATGGATTTTAATTTAAACTTCCTGCAGTTTAATAATAGTTCAGTTGAACATGCTCAACAAAGAGACAGTCTCCAAACGTGCTGTTTCTAATGGAAGGTATGTTAAAACTTGAATGTTACTCTCTGGTTTACATATAACCTTCATTGTGGTGTTCAATTGAATTTTAAGGTAAACTCATGATGGGAACATGTTATCCTAAGATGAATAAATATCTACAAATAACGAATGAAATGTTGAGTCTTTATTGTTTACAGGTGCTAGTAGAAATCTGTGGACAGACGATCCACATCTTTCGCATCTCATTGCTGATAATCTTCTGAATGCTGTTGGTGACCCACAAAATCAGCGACTGAAAAGACACATTTTGGATGTTCTGGATCGTCTGAAATCGGTTGGTAACCAGGTTGAAATCATAAGATCTGGAAGTTGTGCAGAAGGTTTTCGTATAAAAGGATCAGACGTTGACCAAATGTATGTCGATAAATTGACTAAAGTTGTAAGTGTTACTCCAGAAAATGTGGGAAAATATCTTGCTGTGGTTAAAATGGTAAACCCTCCAGGTATTCCCCCGGGCTATTTCAAACTTATTGTTCTGACACCTTGTACGCCTCTTTCGCACATTCGGGATGCAACGAGGAAGATGTGTGGAGAGTATTATCTATCGAATGAAGCATTCTTACAAACCTTCCAACAATCTTCGAAAGGTGGCGTTCGTCACGGACCCTGTGTATTGGAGACGGACGATCTAGGAACAGATCACGATAGGGCCTTTTGCTTGGAATACAAAGAATGGCCGAAATGCGCAGACGAATGGATCATCAGAAGAAGAGCACATGGATGGCCCTCTGAAGAACTAGTCAGCAGGATAAAGAGCAATGGATGTCATTTAATGGCAATAGGATCAAAGCAACTTCATGAGAACTATGCAGACTGTACTATGTCTGATAAATCAGAGTGGATACAAGACCCATTACAATGGAGATTATCCTTTTCCGTCGCTGAGAAGACATTGGTGTACGCCTTCAATGACACTCAGTTTTTGACGTATGGTATATTCAAACTTTTGAATCAGGAGGTCTTCTCAAGAGATCCTATCCTGAAAAGCGGTCTTTGCTCTTATTTCCTTAAAACTGCCTTGTATTGGACAATTGAAGAGACACCATCCGACTATTGGACGCCCGAGCATCTAGTGTTTTGTGTTGATATTTGCTTTCAAAGACTGATTTCATGGGTGGAGACTGGATTCTGTCCAAACTATTTCATCAGAGAAAATAATATGTTTTTAGGAAAAGTACAAGAATGGCAGTTGGCATATATATCTTCTCGGCTATCTGAAATACACAACGAAGGCTGGCGATGCTTGCTTAAATGTCATTCTCTGTCTCATCTTAAAAAGGCTTTGGAATGTGCTAGACAACAGATAACACCACATTCTTTTCCAATTTCGAACCCAGAGGAAGACTATAAAATTCTTGTGTCATCTTTCAGCAGATCTGTAAGTAGAACACGCAAAGAAGATATTCTCGATTGTGGACTGTTTAGTGAAATATTTGCACTACATCCAAAAATGCCGTCTTTAGATATACTTGAATTAGAACTCAAGAATTCCCTGACATTAGAAATAAAAGAAAATATGGATTCTTCAGATATGGACATTATAAGGTTACGTCGCTACCAAAATCTTTCACAGCTTGCATTGATATACCTGAATATTTCACTAACAAAATGTACAACTCGGGACCGCTATAAATACATTAGGAAAGCATTTTGCTACTTGAATCACGCCCAATATGCGGATATCAGCAAAGGGAATCTTACACTAGCTACTGCTCATTATTGTCTTGGAAGATTTTCAGCAGCTCTAACATGTATCAAAGAGTATGACAAAGTTTTAGAAACTGGTCTGGGATACATATACTGCAGCAGTCGTCACGGTGTCCAAACGTTTGGGAATTATGAGGAAAATATGTGTGGACAAGGATTCAGTACCATGGAAAAAGCATCACTTGCAGTTTCATATGATTTCGAAATCTTTAGGATGATGCCTCTCGTACCAATTGAAATAGCCCTGGAAGTGGTCATGATGAAAAACACAGATTCTCGTGTTGTCATCCCTCCAAAACTGTACTCTGTGTTTCTGAAAACACTTTGTTATTCAAACATGAGCAATCTGAAGGTGGTGGAGGAATTGTCACTAACATTGAGAGACTGTCTAGCGTTCACTAACCGGATCAACAGGCATTTAAACTACATCATGCTTGCAGTTACAGCAATCAAGTTAGGCAAATATGAAGATGCGTTGCGATATTACTGTTTGGCCCACAATTGCAAGCGGATCCTCATCATGAAGAATTCTGGCTTCCCCGAGTGGTACTCCAGGACCTCCTGTTTATTCTACATTGCACAGTTGCTTAGAATGTTGGTATGATACCGCTAACAAGACGGAAACTATCTACAGTGACAGATACTCTTTACATATTTATAAGACGGAAACTGTCTACAGTGACAGATACTCTTTACGTATTTATGACGTAATGTTTATTATGGGACTTATATTTAATACATAAGGTGAAGATAACGAACAAGTGATCAATCTCATAACTCCTACAAGCAATACAAAATAGATAGTTGGGCAAACACGGACCCCTGACACACCAGAGGTGGGATCAGGTGCCTAGGAGGAGTATTTAATACATAAAGTAACATTTGCATTTTGTAAACAATCGGCACTAAACTAGGATTTAACATTTAACCTGCAAATATTGTCAACAACGAAAATCCGTATTTACTCGCTTTCAGACAATCGATGCTGATTTTGTAATATTTACAAAGATCGATGAAACAGAAAATATTATTTGTATTAGGTAAATATCAGAGAAATACATGATTTCAAAATGATAAACTTCATTTTGATTTGACAAAGAAGAGAACAAGCAACTCGACTTCTGGTAGCATTAATGCTGCATGTAGCTTCAGTTGCGTTTACTAGCATTGACCCAGATTAATAGGATAGGATCAGTATGGCTAGCATTCAGTCAGCAGGCTTCGTTATCATTCAACATCAGCAAGCAAACCATTGTAAAATGAGATCAGTTGGTTGTTCTTTGTCGTCCTGTCAAAAATTTACACTCATATTGAGACATCACCAGCTGTAGATCAAGTACCACAAATGTAGACCCATGCTTAGCGCTCTGGGACGTAGCAATGAGGGTTATTTAACATGCCAACGCCTGCCGCGACAAGGGACCCCTGTTTTAAGGTCATATCCGCTCTACCATTGAGCTACCGCGACCTAATGCTGTAACAGAATTATATCCGTGCATTGTAAATGCATCTGGTGGTTATGGCAATGCATATAGCTATCGAGAACAATCAGAGTTTGTTAACTTCAACTATCTGTATCCATATACTGGAGAAAACTTCATGTTTATACAATCTGAACAACATGAAAATATCTAGGATTAGTATGAGGAAGTTAAGGTTTATATCTATTATCAGGAAACATTGATAAGCTGGATATTTTTGTAACTGTTGGGCAAATATTGTAAAATAATTTTATTTCAAGGAATTTTGATATTTCTAAAAAATAAGGTTTAATGTCAAGAGTGATAGTTTTTATTGAGAACACATTTAATTTAGTAAATTCATTCTGGTCGCTAGCTAATGATGCACAACATCAGGAAAATATTTATGTGTATGATTTTAAATTCTTGCTGTGTTGCAAAATATAAAGCAATAATTTTCCAAGAAGCTCCATCAATAGTTGTAGCTTTTCCTGAAAGTGAAGTATGTGATCTCTAGGAATGTCTGAAGAACCCAGCCATATTATTTCGGACATTTAGATATACCTCATTACATTTCTGGAATCCAGAACGATTGACATAATGTAGTCTTTGTTTCCAGCGATACATCGAATGAATGCTAGCGGTTACTTCAATGGAGAAATTAAGTTCGTAAAGTTCTGGAAACTGGGAGTGGAATCAGAGTCTCAAAAATAACAAGAACTAGTAATCCTAATTGTTCGCGAACGATTACAGGTCTTTCCATCGTCTTGGGGTTTGAAAAAGTGAAAGAATATTTCACATTGCGGAGTCAGACTCTCAAAAATACAGAGAATTAGAAATGGTGAGAGAGAGAGAGAGAGAGAGAGAGAGAGAGAGAGAGAGGTTATATTTACAACATTATTTTTAGCTCTTCTGAGCCGAAGGCTCAAAGAGCTAATCATATGGTCATATGTCTGGCGTGAGGTGTGCGGTGTGCGTCAACTTTTTGGAAAAAGGGCTATATCTCTAGAACCCCTTGGCCAATTTTTGTCAAATTTGTCACAGGGTATCCTTGGCCCAAGGGCTTTCATTTGTACTCAAAGTAGGTTGTGACCCTTTAACAAGGGGATATAATTAGGAAAATGCAAACAAAAGTAGTGGTTGCTAAAAAATCTTCTTCTCAAGAACCACTGGGCAAATTATCACCAAACTTATGCATAAGGATGAGGATATGTTGTAGATAAAAAAAATGTTCAATGCATCATCCTTGGGAAAAGGGTGTGGTCTCAAGGTCACTTCAAAGTGTTGTCTCAAAAGTAGGTCATAGTGACCTACTTTTTGAATTTCGCAGGTAATTATTATTAAATGGATTTTGATGCATATCTTGGACACTTTTGAGCCTATGATCATCAAAAGTTGTCAGTTGATGGATCATGGGACCTTAAACTGCGTCATGTGAAAAGTATGTCACCATGACCTACACTCTGAATTTTATGGCTAATCATTTATGAATACATTTTAGGTTGTTATTTCAAATACCGAGAAGTTTGGAATCATTAAACCTTGTAAGTTGATGCGTCTAGAGGCCTCAAAACATATTTATAAAAAAAAGTAGGTCACAGTGACCTACTTTTTGAATTTTGCAGACATTCAAATTTCACATTTTCAATTTTAGATGCATATTTTGGACACTATGAAAGCTAGGATCATCAAACTTTGTCAGTTGATGCATCTTGAGTTTTCATAGTTTGTTGACTAAAAAGTAGGTCACCGTAACCTACTTTTGGAATTTGACGGCTATATTTTAATATTTCAGATACTATTTGATTTACAATTATCAAACTTTTTCAGTTGATGCATGTTGAGTCTTCAGAGTGTGTTGACTAAAAAGTAGGTCACCATGACTTATTTTTGGATTTTGACGGCTATATTTGAATATTTCAGATACTATTTGACTTACAATCATCAAATTTTATCAGTTGATGGGTCTTGAGTCTTCAGAGTGTGTCGACCAAAAAGTAGGTCACTGTGACCTACTTTTGGAATTTAACGTTTATATCTAAATATTTCGGATACTATTTGACTTCAATTATCAAACTTTGTCAGTTGATGCATCTTGAGTCTTTGGAGTGTGTCGACCAAAAAGTAGGTCACTGTGGCCTTCTTTTGGAATTTGACGGCTGTATTTGAATACTATTTGACTTGTCAGTTGATGCATCTTGAGTCTTCAGTGTGTCGACCAAAAGTAGTTCACCATGACCTACTTTTGGACAGTTACATTAAAATTTTTAAGTACTATTTGACTTAACATCATCAAACTTTGTTAATTGATGAATCTTGGTTTGTGAGAATTTTTGCCTGTTCTACAATGTATCAGAAGAGCGATTCTAGGCCCATGGGCCTCTTGTTAGAGAATGCATAGCGATTAGTAACACCCTCGACTAGAAGTACTAAATTGATGAATGGGAAGGTTAGATACAAAATGTCGAAGCTTCCCTAAAATGTGTTAAGGAATTCGATATAAATATAATTAGATAAA
Organism: Ostrea edulis; assembly: GCF_947568905.1. NCBI lineage: Eukaryota > Metazoa > Mollusca > Bivalvia > Ostreida > Ostreidae > Ostrea > Ostrea edulis. The sequence goes on from NC_079167.1 coordinate 63,787,885, forward strand.
AGGTTGAACATTTAGTTACGCTTTTGTCGTATAGTGAGAAGAAAGACTTGTAAAGTTACACTCTACCTTCGTGATGTTCTTACCTAGCCTGCACATGATATTTATTCTTGTAATATTTATTTTGTAAATCATGTGATGTTCAGTTCATTTTCAAGAATGTAAGATATAGAGTCGTCAATTACCTATATATGAACTATTAAATATCCAGTGTGATGCCCCTATGGCCGCCTCTTGCTTACAACACTCTGTACCAGCATTTCTGAATTCCACTGGAAAAAAATCATGATGGAAATCGGTGTAAATTATTTGTTCCGAGTACAGAAGAAACTGGAGAATAATACTAGTCATGTGTTCTTTAGAATTGAAGAGCTGACCGTGGTCTTATTTCTGCAGTCTGCTGTTTAAGACATATACAATACCCTATAGAATCACTTCATTCCCGAATGATTGACGTTTTGAATCGGGAATCTCATGATAAGTTTCAAGTAATTCACTGAGAAAAGAGATATTTTTAGGGGCTTTGTTAAAAAAAAGTTTATACGTTGAACGGAAAGCTCATAGATTAATACTTAACCAGTAAGATTGAATATGGGTACAGAACCAGTAAGTCTGAATATGGGTACAGAACCAGTAAGACTGAACATGGGTACAAAACCAGTAAGACTGAATATGGGTACAGAACCAGTGTACATGTAGACTGGAATATATATATATATATATATATACATGTATATATATATATATATATATATATATATATATATATATATATACATGTATATATATATATATATATATATATATATATATATATATATATATAAACTTCTCTAAATCGGCCGGCTCTCGAACCGAGAAAAACGGCCGGTTTGGAGGGATGGCCGGTTAACCGAGAATTTAGCATTTAGAGACATTTCATCTCATTATTCAAAAAGTAGGTACTGTTCCCTTTCTTCTAGTGATTTATAATCAATTATCGGCGGAGATCAAATTAGTCCGCTTGTACCTACAGGTAATTATGCATGTGTAATTAACACGAAATATTCTCATTGAAATCATCTAATTTTAAATTTTAAACTGAAGATCTATAACAGGATTGCGATACCGAAAGAAAACACAGAGGAATATTGGAATTCCTCTTGCCTTATAAAAACTCTGTTTACATGCATCGCTTATATCATAAACAAATTTGTTTTGAAGTTTTTAAAAGTACGGTAGTAAATATGAAATTTTGATTTGAATATTTCTTAGGAATTTTAAGTCTATGGAAACCAAGAAAATAAGTTATCTTTTAATAATTATCATTAACAGACATGGGTTTGTTTTCTTCATTAGCTACCGCTTATATCCAAACAATAGAATGGTGCAACAATATGGCGTTTGATACTGTATTGATTCAATATGTTCCTAACTGTTTCTTACATTTTGTACAGAATTTTGAAGGGTCACTTGGGTTACCGGTAGCCAAGTGTCACTTAACACCCTTGAAAGCACAGGTAAACAATAGACATTAAAAAGGCCACTCGTGTTTTTCACACCTCCGGTCGATGATTTCCCACCGGGCCGGTTGGTCACCCTCTGGCCAAAATTTTCTTGTCTTCAAAAAGTGACCGGTATGATAAGGGTAAATTACACATGTCTGTTAACAAACGTACTTTAAAAAAACGGCCGATGTCCAGTTTTCAGGGGTGGCCGGTTTTGTATGTAAGACTTTCTTTGTAAGGAAATGTTAAGATGTCTGCCGGGACTTTAAAAACCGGCCGATATTCAGGGAAAACCGGTTTTCTTAGGGGCCGGTTTGTAGAAGTTTCACTATTTATATATATATATTTGGAGGGTAGGATATGTTTGTTTCTGTACCAGTCATGTATGAGGAACCCGGTCACTTTGATAGGAAGCTGGTATCATATAAAACACGTGTGTACTAGCTATAGTAATCTTTAAAGGCTACAACGCGATTGGAGCAAGAAATGGAGCCCCTAAGGTAGTTTTTTGAACTTCCTGAAACCCTCCGGTAGATGCTCTGGTACCAACTATATTTGCTGGTATTTTCTGATGGTTCCTGTGTGCAACATCGAAAAGGGAAATTCTACACTTTGGACACTCCAGGATCCTACACCTAGGCATGTTCCCTAGAGTAGTTATTCTATTGTCGCTGTGTCCGAACAAAATATACATGGGAGACAGCAGTCAACTAGTTATAAGCTTAGAGTGGATTGGCAGATTGGCGCTATGGGTTGTCCTCGACGATGGGAGGGATCGTCACAGTCCCACAGGTCAACTATCACCCGCCTTAAGCCGTGGAACCCCCAGCTAGTAAAGTCTTGACTCATCATAGTCTGTCGACTTCAAAAATTGTTTGGAGCTCAGGTGAAAAACCGAAAACAGCTGTAATCACCATGCCAAGAAAACAGAGAACAAGAATAAAAAACTACCAGCATTGCGACTAGTAACTTTGAACATCAAGACAATGTGTCCTGCTACATCTGACAACCTCGTGCTAGTTTACAACATCGGAAAAACAACCATCATCGACCACGAGCTATCCAGGCTCAACATTGACATTGTCGCTCTACAGGAGACACGTTTCCTCCTCCAACGGCAGCATCAAGGAGTACACGTCCTTTTGGCAAGAACTGGAACCAGATATATGCTATTTGAATGCGCTGACTTTGCAGTACGCAATTCACCCCTTTCCCAAGTTGAATCGCCTTTCCAGGAGTCAGTGCGGTTCTTTTCCCTGTCTCATAACTTCTTCTGGACCTACAAACATCATTGGCGTCTTACGCCCCTACACTCTGTTCAACTGTTGAGGTTAAGATTGTATTATGTGAGAGCCTTGCATTGACGCTAATGTCATATATATATTAGCGAATGAGAACTTATTCCTACTCGGAAATTTGAACACCGGATTTGCGCCTGGCCCCGCTGCTTAGGACACTTCGCTAGCTCAATAAAAACGCACAGTGGCTACTTGAGATTTGCACTCATCAACACCTTTTTTGCCAACCAATCTTGTCATCGAGTTTTCTGGAGGCACCTCAAATCTCTACATTGGTACCAGTTGGGGGACCTCCGACCCAGATATTTCCTTAAGGGTCCGGATTACAATCCGGATTACAATAGGTCCTTGCCTATCATAAGAGGCAAATAAATGGGGGCGGTCCTTTAGATGAGACCGCAAAAACCGAGGCCCTGTATCACAGCAGAAGTGGTACGATAAAGATCGCTCCTCGCTCAAAAGCCGTAAAAGCCGAACATAGACCTAAAATTTGCAGCCTTCGCCTGCAATGGTGACGTCTCTATATGAGTGAAAAATTCTCTACGGGATGTTAAACAAGCAGTGCCCCGGAACCGTCCGTGAAGCCATGTACCATGCTGCCCATGATATATTTGGAAAAAAGGAAAAGCGGAGGCTATTTTGAAGCAAGGATTTGAAAATGGCGTCTGATAAAAATGGTGTTACGAAGCGCACCACACAAGAAACACCCGATCGAAAAGACGATCGCTGCACTCCGCTGCACCCGCAACTAGAACACACAGGGCAATGTGGAAGGTGGGAAATAGTTAATTTGTCCTCTTTGAAGAATAAACACATCCTTTTGACATGAAGATTGTTGAGAGCAATTAATGTTAATTTAAGACTATATATTCTGCTGTAGAGTGTTACTTAGAATATTGAAGATATGCTTAATATAATTGCTGATCATGAATAATATTACATGGATATCTACTATTCAGCGTACATGAGCCAGAAAACGACACATCTCTTATTAACAAAATCATCCATAGACAGATGGACAGACAGACATATGACTGATGATTCCATTATACACTACATTCTCCTAATCTAATCCAGCAGCCTTTGTGAAAGAACAGGTCATTTCAAAATCTAAAGGAAAATGACTAAGTCAATGAAGCTGAAAAACCATCCGTAAAATGAAAATATCCATTATTTTCTTGAATGTTAATGAATCTAAAAAAAAGTCAGTGGCACAACTTCATTATATACATACTCTATTCACAAAGTTTGAATCAAATCTGTTCATTGGGTTTTAAAATATACTCTGGAAACTAACAACACCCCCTCAAAATGAGAAAAACAAAATTCCATAAATTCCTTGCATGTTAAAATATCGCAATCAAAATAGCTGGTGAACAACTTCATTATTCATATAATATATACATAAAGTTTTTATGAAATCTGTTCAATGATGTGAAGGATATCCTCTGAACAAATGATATATACGACAAACAGACGGACAAGGTGATTGAAGTATACGCTCAAACTTTGTTTGCGGGGGTATTTTAACACCCAATGGATCGCCCTCAAGTGTGCCAACGACTACTGAATAACATATACCGAGGCATACAGACCTCTGCTTACTATAAAAATACTCGCACCATGTATGAGAGCTTTAAGAGAGCATTTGACTCAAGTGTCATCAATATTGCTCCTCTTTAAATCTACGTAAAGCAGCGTCATCACAGATGGTAGCAATCCTGGGAAGGAAGCATAGTGCCTCACAGTATGCGCCATGCTTGGATAGTAGTTCTATAACAAAACAAAGGAGACTGAAGTAATTGCATAAACTATCGCGGCATATCCCTCCTCAATATTGTGGGAAAAGTATTCCTCCATATCATCCTCAACAGGCAGCTGCTACTGGTAAAATACATGTACCCAGAGACACGGTGCGGTTTAAGAGCTGTGAGGTCAACAATAGATATCATGATATTCTTCCTTACGTCGCTAAAAAAATTGCCGCGAGCAGAATATCGCTTTTAACGACATGATCAAGGCGTTCGACTTGGTCAGTCGAGAGAACCTCTTCGCAAAGAATGGGATGTCCTGAAGCTTCTCAAGGTAATCATGTCATATCCTTCCATAACATGATCAGCGATATCATACACATGACAGATTATCTTTGATGAGTGCATTCTGTCCCCAATACTTTTCGGCATCTTCTCCCTTCCGCTGCAGTACTTCTTTCGACAATCTGAAGATGGCATCTTCCTATATTCTAGAGGCAATGAAATCCTATTTAACCTCGGCTGCCTTTGCGCAAAGACCAAAGTGCACGAAGTGCAAGTTCGGTCTTGCCATAAGCCTGATGAAGACCAACGTTATGCTCCAAGATGTCCACAGCACTCAACTTATTTCCATCAGTGGCAATGCCGTTGGATTGTTGAAAATTTTACCCACCTAGGTTCCACAACCTCCAACAACTTTTCCTTGAATTCTGAGTTGAATGTGCAGATCTTCAAGACAGCCACAGTCATGGATTCAGGAACAACAACATGCACTCGACCAACACCAAGATGATTAGCAAGCTTGAGTGCTGACTACTCTTCTCTTCAAACGAAATTTGGACATCGTACTCTCGCCAAGAACGCATATCTGACACTTTCCACCTGCGCTGCGTTAGGGCTGCATACGAACAGGGGGTCTTTAACCAGACTGGGATGCCAAACATTCACCATGCTCACTAAGGGACAAGTGACGCCTGTGCTGCCTTGGCTGGATTACGCATGGATAATGGCCGCATCCCAAAGGACTTTCTGTATAGCGAACTGGTTGTGGAATCCATACTTACAGAATTGATTTATTGATTGCATATTGTTTAATGTCCCTCTCAAGAATTTTTCACTCATATGGAGACGTCACCAAAGGATCTTTATCGCGCCACATCTGCTCGGGACCTCGGTTTTTGCGGTCTCATCCGAAGGACCGCCCCATTTAGTCACTTCTTACGACAAGCAAGGGGTACTGAGGACCCATTTTAACCCGGATCCCCACGGGACAATACTCACAGGACACCCTGCACCACTTTATAAAGATTATACCTGAAGGCAGATCTAAAATCGGCAGTCTGACCGTATCACCTGACGAAAAAAAAACCCTAGTGACAATCTGCAGAAATGAAGCAAAACTCCAGATGGGAGGAACGTTGGCTGATTAGGCAGCAAAGAATACAGTTAGTGCCTACTGTTACCCACACTGATGTTCACCTGCGGCAACTACATGTATGGCAAATACTGACATTCAAGGATTGGACGTCACATCAGGCACTAAAACAACAACAACAGACAATTCAAGACGCAGATATCATAATCTTTGGAGACTGACGGATGCTAATAAGCAAGGGGATTGATTTAACGCT
>NC_079167.1:64106548-64124048 GCF_947568905.1 Ostrea edulis
TATATAAATACAATGTGTTGTATGAGATCTTGAAAATTGGCTACTAGTAACCGACTACAACTGTACTTGAACCAAGAAAAATTAGCTACTCGTAGCCAGCTGCTACAAGATAGCCAGCTGCCAGAAGGTAACTGAGTTTGAAAATTATTATCTATCAGGTTTATTTCTAAACATGGCGATAAACTTAGATCTTTTCAATCAGCGCTGAGTTAACATCTGCCCGTCGCGCTGTGATGTCAAATGTTTTGACTGTAACAGATGAACACCACAATTAAGGTTGATCGATTCTCATGATTGTGATGTCATAGGTTTTTGCAAAAATCGTTGTTAAATTAAACTTTGCGTATGATAGAAATATATCTTTCAAAGGAATTTTAATGACTGCATAAAATAAAAAAAAATAAAAAAAATGGTAATCTATTGATACTGAAAAAGTTTATATTTCCCCCCAGATAATTATCAAGGGCAATAACTCCTATACTGGTATTTCTTTTACTTCATGTCTATTATACATGATTTCCCTATTATCCACAATCAATTTATGCATATTTATAAATTGACAATTTTTTTAAAACTGTTGGCATTTAGAATTTGTCATTTCAACAAGTTTTTATCTATTTTAATTATTCTGTATAACAAAAATGTGTGATTTTCTGATGTTAACATATATGTTTTTGTATGTCTGACATGTGGCAACATACACATTTTCTTTTTTCTTTGGTTATTGATTAAATTTCACTATACTGAATGGAAATTAATACAGTTTTTGCACTTTTAACCATCAATATTGATAAATCATATGAGGATCGATCCACCTTAATGTGCCCCCGTCTTAAATGTGTCCCCATGTGCATGTACTTTTTTTCAGTTGGGGAAACATTTGGGTCACGACGCCACACTACTCCATCTTGCTACACAGTCGCTAACACAAGGTTTGTGTTTTCATAGTTGCAAATGACAAGGAATTGACATCAATAGAAATTAAACAGAATACACACAGTCAATGTAAATATTAAGTTGTAATGGTTAGAGAAGACGTTTATTAGGTCCATTGTTTTTAAGATAAACATGAACATGTTATCTCCAGTTAACCGTGGATATTGACCAAAACTCGAGTCCGTTATTGAACGCATTGTGCATTACCTGATGAATACAAGTCTAATTCAGATTGATTATAAAAATAGCATATTATACAACTTGAGATTTTCATTCAATTTGTCCAATATTCAGATGCAATGCACATTGCTCTCCGATATGTGCATTATCGGATGAATACATTTTTAATTTAGATTGATTATGAAAATAGCATAATTACTTGAGATTTTCAATTCGTGCACACATACCGGAAGGAAATGTGCATTACAATTAAAAAGCCATTCTCTGTAACCACTTAAACATTTATATAAGGGGTCCGGCACGCACTGTCACCGATTTTTTTTTCAAATTTGGCACATCGACTTAATCTGGCATAAGTAATGTAAAACCATCATAATTTAATTGCTATGCAACTCTGTTGCCATGGTAACACGTGCATGCCATTCAGGCTGGATCTAGCTACAGAAACATGGTACAGGGTACAGGGTATGAGGTGTAGCACCTGATGACGACCTCAAAATTCTTGCCTAATGACGATCTCAAAATTGTTGTATGGCAAAATTTATAATTAATAACTAATAACTAGTAGCACTCTATTATCAAAATTTTCTTTGGCGACCCTACCGTAATTCTTTTCTGTATATATTTTAGTTATTTCACATGTATATACATACCTACATCCCTATTACTATTACCTGTTACTAATATTACTAATTATGTAATAATTCTGGTATATTTATTTCGGTGTATCTTGATTTATTTGGGCGAAGGACGGAGACTCGTGCGATTACTAATTATTACCTTCTATTAGAATCCAAATAAATAAAAAAAAAAAAAAATATATTTTCAATATTTAATTTTATATTTACTTATACAAAAATAATAAATTAAATATATAAATAAAAAATATAATTTATTATAAATAAAAAATATTTTAATTATTTAATTTTAATTTACTTAAAAAATTTTTTTTTAAATTCTAATTTATTGAATAAATTAAATAAAAGTTATTATTAAATTTATTATATAAATAAAAAATATAATTAATTTCTTACTTTTTATTTAGTTTTGTAAAATATAAGTTACTTCTTTATTTCATTATGATTTATGACATACGACCACATGTATGTGTCCGGCCATCAAAAGACAGTACCGCAGTCATCAGACGTGTTGGTACACGATGGTCCTTATTTATTTATATTTATTTATTTTTAAAACCATGGGACAACCCATACGTCCCATACGGAGCATATGTATGTTACTACAACACACTTCAACTTCACTATGTTGGTGCATTTGGGAGGTGTTGGAGGGTGAGGCTGGATCGCAATGAGATGGATAGTATTATGGCAGATAATACAGTCACCAATCGGTTAACGATATATAGTTAACCAATCCTACGAATATCAAACAAACATGACATTGCTAACACATGTTCTTAAACACGTTATCAAAAGCACATTCAGTGATAAATACCGCCGCTGAAAAAAAAAATGAAATCAGATATCAGTAAAAAAAATTCTTGTCATTCAAATAGTTAACTTAGTTATTTCCAACTAAATACGGGAGTTATATTAGAACTGTTAACCGTCAACATACCTTTCATTCAAACCCTATATCATATTGTGATGTAAAAAATATATGTCACAGGTGCTCACAAAAAAAAAGAAAAGAATAAAGACACCTCCTCTCCTGTTCTCAGGCTCTTTTTCGAATTTGCCTTGAATCAAATTATATAATAAATATCTGGGCTCATATAATTATTTATGAAAAACCTTTATCATCAATTTCTATATTTAAAAAGCACGTGCTGTGAAAATACATGTATATGTAGTATACGCGTTAGTGTTTAAGTTTCGGTTCATTATAATACAGGTAGAATAATAAACCAAAAGATCTACATGCCATGTGTAAAATTTTCATAAGAGAGTAAAATCATACTAGTGCATTCCACTTTGCATATAATGTAAACAAAGAAAATATATAATTATTTGTTTAGAAAACTAGATTCGTCAACACATTTCTGATAACGATATCTGCACGTGTATCTAACTAAATACAATTTTTCAAAATCTAGTATATTGGTAAATAGATTACATATGTATACCGTATTTATCACGCCTCAGACAAAATTGTTGAAATCTAATTAGTCAGATCTTGGTCACAAGACGCCGTGAAAAAAAGCCGCATCATGCGAGAAAAATCCATGTTGAGCGAGTAATTTATTGTCGGGTTCGGCTTGCAGCAGTGACAAAATTGGCGAAGCGATAAAAGAAAACCAACAAACAGTGGAAATGCTGAATTGGACTTTATCATGGTTTCTCATTTTACCCATTCTCTATCAGTGAAGAACTTGCCTTGGCTCAGTGAAGAATTTTTAGAGTCTCCATTTTCTCAAAGTTGTGAACCACTCCATCGTCGTCACGGTAACCATAGACAATTGTAGGAATACCCACCAGGAAACTCTGGGCCCACCACTTTATAACTTAAACTTGTAAGTAAAACATAGACTTAAACATTTTCTTGATTTCAAGGTTGATAGTTTCAGAAGTTATGTCCCTTATCACAGTTCAAGCGTAACTATATCTCCTCCTTACTTTATGAAATTCCTCTCTTGTCTATGACTTTCTAGTTGCCGAGTTGTCTTAAATTCTACACATTTACAGGATTCTTTGGCATGAAGGTCAACAGCATCAACTTCTCCGGAGAACACTGCATAAAGAAAAACAATTTTATATAATACTTTATAGTTTTGAAATAAATAAAAAAAAAACCCAAGAAATGTTTGAGAAACATATATGACCCTGTGGTACAAAAATGAAAAGAGTTACACACGTGACATTTAATTGATAGTAGTGCAAAAACAATTCAAGAAATTGAGAGGACAATATCTTCCTATGTCCAAACCGCCGCGGTGGTCTTGAGGTAGAGCATTCGCCCAGCATGCGGACGGTCAGGGTTCGAATCCCGGCCACGACAGACCTTAGTCGTTAAAAGAGGTAGTGACAGTTCCATCGCCAAATGCTCGGTATCAGGTGTGAATGCAGTGGCGTAGCTTCCATTGAGGCAACTCGGTAAAAAAAAAAAACCCAGCTTTTACGTTGTTAAAATGTTGATAGCCTCTGGGGGGCTCAGCCCCCCAGACCCCCTGCCTCGGTAATATTCGATCCCAAGCTACGCCTATGGAATGTCACGAGTCCTTGGAAATGACCTTAAAAACGGATGCCCCGTGTCGCAGTAGGTGTGGCACGCTAAAGAACCTCGCTGCACAATGGCCGTAAGCATCGAGCATATGCCTAAATTTGAAGCCCTTCACCGGTATTGGTGATGTCTCCATATGAGTGAAAAATTCTTGAGAGGGACGTTAAACAAACTACAATCAATCAATCAATGCTATGTCCAAAGTGAATTGACCCTAGACCATGTGACCTCAAAATCAATAGGGCTTGTCTACTTCTTAGAATGTATCAGTGTACCAAATTTGGTGTCAATCACGCAAATGATTCTTAAAATATAGAAGACAATATATTATTATGTCCAGTTTCACTTTTGACCTTTGACCATGTGAACCCAAAATTAATAGGGGTCATCTACGTCATATGGTGTACCATTGTACTAAATTTAATATCCATCAAGCAAAGGATTCTCAAGATATTTAGTGGACAGTATCTTCCTTTGTCCAGAGTGGATTGACCCTTGATCAATAACCTCAAAATCAATAGGGGTCATTTACTCCGTATGATGTACAAAGTTTTATGTCTGCCAAGCAAAGGGTTCTGAAGATATTGAGCAGACAGAACATTCCTATGTCCAGTTTGACCTTTGACAATGTGACCTCCAAATCAATAGGGGTCATCTATTCCATATAATGTACCAAGTTTGATGTCTTTCAAGGAAAGGGTTCTCAAGATAATGAGCAACGTCGGAAACCCATGGTTGGTCGCATGATGATGGATAAGAAATACCATTACGATCAAAAGAATGGTTCTCAAGATATTGAATGGATAACGTTTGGTCCACCAACCGACATACAGACTGACTGACAGGTGCAAAGCAATATACCCTTCCTTTTTGACGGGGGGGGGGGGGGGGGGGGGGTAATAACATACATGTATATTGAATTGTTCCTTTGTAAACCTAATGGTATTAGAATTAAATCTGGTCATGTGTGTGTCAAAAGATGGTAAGTGTAGGATATGCCTTTATTCCTATTGTATGAAATATGAATACTTTTCCCCGTACACAGGTAGTGCTTTTCTAGTCTAGATCTGACCACAGTACAGTATGCCTCGCAGTTGTTCACTGGGTCTTCTGTTCTTGATACTCCATCTGGTTTGTCTAAAAGAGGAAAAAATATCTAAGCAAAATAAAATTATCATCTTTTAAGCTTTGCAGTGAAACCTGCATTCCTCTTCTGCACGGGTGATATTTTAATCAAAGAAAAATTGTGATTATCGATTTTGTTAAATTGATTTATTATTAAATACTAATAAACTTACTAATATTGTGTGTCCCTGTAGTTTGGGTGGTTGCATGATGTCTGATAATCGGCCTTTAGGCGATATATGAAGACAGCGATAAGCATTTGTACCCACCGCGTGTGGACGATAGTATTTTTTGTGTCTCACTGTGCGTAAGAGTTCCAGAAAGGGAAAGAACTACGCAAGATCGTAAATACCGAGTTAGCGGAACTCTCTTGTAAAGAAGTCCGAAAAAGCGTGTCGATCTTGGGCATTTTTTGTTTATTCAAAACATGGCATTGGAAGACGATTTAACCTCCATTTGCTTTCCACAATTAAAAACATTTTTAAATGAAAGGTGTGTAAAAACGTCTGGATACAGGAAAAATGAACTTCTGAATTTAGCTCGGCGAAGCTATATATTTTGACGCAAACTCTTCGCAGCTTTGGGAATTTCCTGGCTGACAGCAGTGGGGAAACATCCACCACATTTCCATTAAAATCTATCAGTTGTGGATATTTCTGCGTATTATGTTTCTTTCTTGAATCATTACTACAGTCTAGTGCAATGCAATGATAGTACACCATTGTTAAAATCGGGTGAATCGATCACGACAAAAGTTGAAGAACTGGTTTTATTTACCAACATGCCCAAATTCTCGCATACTCTGGGTCTCGCGAGACTTTGAAAGGGGAAAGTAAAATTTAAAACCAAGACGGAAAAGTAGTCGCGATCTTGCGTAAGTCAATATGACGTCATGGCAGTTTCCAAAAACATTGGTTTGTTTGTTTTTGCTACGAAAAAGGTGAGATGTTAGGGATATTCTAAATCTATTTTGAAAAAATATTTCAAATATTTAGTTTGGTGTTAACGGATTAAATATATCAATTAATTGCTTTGAACACAGCTCAATAAAAACTTGTCTGCGCATCGTCATGTTTACATGTGTATCGCACTCGGAATACAGACAATTTGTTTATACTGAATGACAAATGTTTCTCAGGCATTTATGAATTTGTTCTACAACATATATTGATTGATTTTTATGATTATGAAATTCAATTATCAGTCATCGACTTTATTGTTGCATTCGGAAAACTCAAAGCGCAAGCGAGATGTATATCAATTTTCGCATAATCAGTCAATACTTATGAAGGTAGAAGGCGAATAAATGGGGAAATCCTTCGGATGAGACCGCAAAAGCCGAGGTCCCATATGTCACAGCAGGTGTGGCACGATAAAGATCCCTCCTTGCTCAAAGACCATAAGGGCCTAGCATAGGCCGACATTTTGTAGCCCTTCACCGGCAGTGGTGACGTCTTCATAAGAGTGGAGAGATTCTCGAGAGAGACGTTAAGCACGATACAATCAATCAATCAATCTAAGGAATGCCGCGGTCATTATCATATTGATTGATTGAATATTGTTTAACGTCCCTCTCGAGAATCTCTCCACTCATATGCAGACATCACCAAGGCCGGTGAAGGGCTTCAAATTTAGGCCTATGCTCGGCGCTTACGGCCATTGAGCAGTGAGGGTTCTTTAGCGTGTGACACGGGACATCCGTTTTTAAGGTCATTTCCAAGAACCCGTGACATTCACACCTGATGCCGAGCGTTTGGTGATGGAACTGTCACTGCCCGTTTTAACGACTTGGGTCTGTCGAGGCCGGGATTTGAACCCCGACCTACCGCATGCGGGGCGAACGCTCTAACCCCTCGGCCACCGCGACGATCTTTGCAATAACCGTGGTAGAAATGTATAAAAACCATAAAGCCTCGTTCGTGTATTAAATAAGCTAGTTTCCTCCTTATCATGTATGTGCCAAGTTTGATTGTTTAAAAACAATTACTCTAAAACAAATAATGCACTTTAATTTCATAGGTCACAGATCCCGCACCCTACCACCATAATCCCTAACCCAAGGCTTTTAATTAAAATTTCACTTTTTTAAATGAAGTTTCTCTCCTCAGTATACACTGTTTAAGACTTTTTTGGTATATAACACATTTTTGTTGAATATTAACCATGGATTCCTGTTCTGGTATCGGGTCTATGATGAAATTTACAGGATGAATAATTTCATAATTTATGTAAAGGAATTCCTGTTCATCATGATTATCAACACAGTTTGGATGTTAGAGAGGAAGATTCTGAAAGACTGCACTGTCTTTATTTAAGCTTTGGTCTCGAGTCTCGGTGTCTCCAGTGGGGCAGGCAGTCATGGAATTTATAATTCTTGTTCCTCTAGCCCGAGCAACTAGAACATAACTATTTTCATAAAAGACTCGTATGCGATAGCCGAATGTTATGTGATTGAGATGAAATCAACAGCTAAACAAATGAGCATGCACCTGATAAATCCAGTTGTATTATTGCTGTGGTGTTTTTCCTTTGATGATCATCGAAAACCATAGCTGGGGGCGAGCTTGCTGTCGAATGTTCTGTCTGTAGAGAGACTGGTGGAACAGGACAACGAGAGGTTCACAATTGTACGAAGCATTGATGCATCGCTGACCTCGTCTGGGAGGTTCTTACGTACATTGCTTTAGGAAAATCTGACATTAAAATAAAACTTGGAAAACATGTACAATCACGACATCTCTGCCATGAAGCTTGCATGAAATCGATTCATTGGATAATATTGGGTGCGGAGTTTTGGGGTCAGAGACACAGTCGTAGGTACAAATTCTGTTCGTCTAAGCCCAGATAAGAGTCGTGAATTACGGCATTGATTGTGAATAGAAAAATAACGAAGCTTGCAGGTCAGTAGTGGTTAGAAATTATAAAACTCTAGAGCATTTCAGTACCAAATTGATATCAAACTAAACTGCGATAACATCTTCGTTAGATTCACAATCACGTGACTTTCAGTTCTACGAATGAAATATAATCGTCTTGATCTTCCAGTACACTTGTTCCGTGGGGATTCGGATTAGAATAGGTCCTCAGTACCCCCCTTACTTATCGTATAAGGCGACTAAATGGGGGAGTCCTTTCGGTGAGACCACAAAAACCGAAGCTCCGTGTCGCAGCAGGTTTGGTACGATAAAGTTCCCTCCCTGCTCATTGATTGATGTGAATATTGTTTAACGTCCCTCTCGAGAATCTTTCACTCATATGGAGATGCCACCACTACCGGTGAAGGGCTGCAAAATTAGGCCTATACTCGGCGCTTACGGCCATAGAATAGGGAGGGATCTTTATGATGACACACCTGCTGTGACACGGGACCTCGGTTTTTTGCGATCTCATTCGAAGGACTGCCCCATTTAGTCGCCTCTTACGACAATCAAGGGGTACTGAGGACCTATTCTAACCCGGATCCCCACGGGACTAGGCCTAGATTTTGTAACCCTCCATCGGCATTGGCGACGTCTCTATATGAGTGAAATATTCTAGAGGGGAACGTTAAACAAACAATCAATCTAGTACAATTGATGGAAAAGTTGGGTAAGATAAGTTGAAATCAGATTTTGATATTCAAAAATCATTAGCACAATTTCAAACACTTTTGTGGATACACGAGAACAGTTAGATAAATGATTTAGTAAAAATACTAGTAGACACAAGAGACTCAAATATTTTTAAATTACCTACTCGACTACCCATATCAATTACCCAGAGAGAAAAAATCCAACAAGAAATTCAAAAGATGATTAAAGACCTTATGTATCCTCTGTGTGTTTAGTGAGTAAATGAGATGGCGATATCAGATTTTGTATGAATTATCGCCGCATAAACGCCCAAACTAAGAAAAATCGATGCATCCAGTCTCTGACAGATGCCCGTAAGTGTCTACCCTAGACATGACTAGTGGGTATTGGTACTAAACAATGTCAGAAAACACAGAAAACTGCGTTCTAGTATATTTATTCACAACCCGATATGGAATTTAAGTTAAATTTGATCTCTCATCTTCTTATCAAAAATGTTTTCCAGCAAAAATGTAACATTTCACATGTATTATACATTAATAGAATTGTCATTGCTAATGCCAACATTAATAGTATTATCATTGCTATTGTCACGTACATATGTACATGTATTTGAAATATACGGACGTCAGTGGACATACAGACTGTTACAATGGAGTGTTTTCCATATCTTTCATTTTATTTAGAGATTATTCTGCTGAAGTGCCGAATGAAAATTCTACGGTAGTTGTTTATAATCATACAAAAGGAATGTAATTCCTACCTCTATTCCCAAGCGGAATGCAGACTTATGCATGCTGTTTTTAAGTCTGTTTACAAATTGATTTCTCATAACAGTGACTACGGTATAGACTCCTCCGTAGGATTCTCACTGTAAATTATTATCGTACAAAAATCATTATCACAACTAATGACGATGGAAATGTTGTAAACTACAGATATACTGCATTTTTTGTTATTTGTGAATAAAATATTACCTCTTTGAAGAGATCTTAAAATACTAACATAAGAGAATTAAGGACAACATACTAGATTTGGAGATGCCAAGATGGAGTGAG
The DNA here is from genome assembly GCF_947568905.1 of Ostrea edulis. Lineage (NCBI taxonomy): Eukaryota > Metazoa > Mollusca > Bivalvia > Ostreida > Ostreidae > Ostrea > Ostrea edulis. Next base: position 64,116,600 of record NC_079167.1, read on the forward strand.
CCTCCCATGTCAACCGATCACATCCGCCGTGAGCCCTAACTCTTGATCAGGTAAATGGAGTAATCCGTGGTCAAAATCAGTATGTAAAGAACGGTCCAACAATCGGTATGAAACACTTCAATTAGCATTCAACCCAGTGATACATTTAACTTGTATTTGTAAATTTGCATATCCTTACAGAAAAACCTCTAATAGAGTTAATTCTAATGCTGTGAATATTATTTTGGGTGATATACAATTGAATCAGAGCAACGAAGTAGAAAACTTCTCATGTTATACAGAAAACAGTATATATCTACTTGCTTGTTACAAAATAAAATCCTATCATAGGGGGAGTGATATGTCATTTAAAATTGAAATATTGTATTTTAAATAGGTGTTTATGAATACACAGCTCTAAACTGCCTAACGTTTAAAAAACACTGCCTAACAATGAGATGAATATGGTTTTATTCGTGGTATCTCCTTTGTTTTTTAATGCAATTGATTATAAACGAAGGATGGGGTCGCCGGCGTTGGGTCCGCCTTTGGTCATAGATACGTTGTTTCAAGAAGCTGGTGTCTGAGAAAGTTGTAGTATAATATAATATTTGATTTTTTCCATTATTGAAAGTACTCGCACCTCAGCAGTTAGAGATCAAATAATGGGAAAAATCAAATAGTATATTATATGAATGCAATTCGGTAAGAAATATATATACATGTATTATTAAAAATTATTGTTGATATGTAATAAATCTAAAGATAACTCTATGCATTTGGGGTGTTGCTAAGACGGGGAATTGAAAACGGGGCGGAAAACGGATATTTTTAATGCAATAATATCAGGAGGAGGTCAGCTTTTTGTAAACTCAAAAGGCTTATGAACAAGGGAGGCAGAAATTACAAAGAGAACGGGAAGACATACTCAGAATCATCTTCACAAGTCAAGGATTACTGGTTAGTGCGAGGTAACGAATCAATAACCCTTGACTTGTGAAGATGACTTAGAATCCACCGTCTGATATACTACATACAGATACACAATATCCACATGTATACATAGATTTGTCTTTAGAGCAAAAAATACTGGAAAATGTAGTTATGCCCAAAGGCGGATCCAACGCCGGCGATCCCACCCCTCGTATAGTGTGTTTCCCCAGACCTCTGAGACTGTAACCCTCCGTTCTGATGGATTCGAAACTAATTGCACATCAGTGGCGGATTTAGAGGGGGCGCAGCCGGCGCCCCCCCCCCCCCTAAAATTTTCAAATTTAAGGTTAATCGCAGTATCTTGTTTCGGAAAATGTACTAAACGTTAAAGGAGCCATAATTTCTTCCACTCCCGGAGAAATAAATGACAAAATCCTTTGATTTCTTGAATTGCTTTATTGGGAGAACTTGATTTTTCCCCAAAACTCCTTAAAATTTGGGTCATAAGATAAGATAAGAAAACTTTATTTCAACTCGGCATGTATAAAACACAAATAACATAAGCTCTATAGAGCTTTTTACCGAATATAAAACATATACATCAACATTAAAATAATAAAACAACATTTTATTAATTTCACCTTATTAAAATGATAGAAAATAGTACAAATGACTGAATAGGAGAAATATTTCAAGCCCCATAAAATCTGTAAAATCCAGGAGCTTCCGGGGGCTTCGCCTCCCCCCTGGACCCACTGCCTCATAAAGTGACGCCACCCGTAACCACAATTCCTGGATCCGCCCCTGGTTACTATCTCCGTATGTTTAAGCTACATGTATGTCGAGCAGACCACCAAGATAACTGACCCCATCCTTCTTTCCATTTTAATCGTCAAAAATTTTAGATTAACACAGATAAAGTTTAAAAAGTAGTGTAATGTGAGGATTTTGTAGCAAGTTTACACAGCATTTCCTCATCATGTGACAGGACCGAAACTGCAATGACTATTCCGCAAGCTGATATCCTCCACGAATAACTTATCCTAAGGGAAAGGTGAAAACCCTGTGTGAGCAAAAGATCTAGACCGCAAAAACCGAAGCTCCGTGTCGCAGCAGGTTTGGTACGATAAAGATCCCTCCCTGCTCATTGATTGATGTGAATATTGTTTAACGTCCTTCTCGAGAATCTTTCACTCATATGGAGATGCCACCACTACCGGTGAAGGGCTGCAAAATTAGGCCTATACTCGGCGCTTACGGCCATAGAATAGGGAGGGATCTTTATGGTGACACACCTGCTGTGACACGGGACCTCGGTTTTTTGCGATCTCATTCGAAGGACTGCCCCATTTAGTCGCCTCTTACGACAATCAAGGGGTACTGAGGACCTATTCTAACCCGGATCCCCACGGGACTAGGCCTAGATTTTGTAACCCTCCATCGGCATTGGCGACGTCTCTATATGAGTGAAATATTCTAGAGGGGAACGTTAAACAAACAATCAATCTAGTACAATTGATGGAAAAGTTGGGTAAGATAAGTTGAAATCAGATTTTGATATTCAAAAATCATTAGCACAGTTTCAAACACTTTTGTGGATATACGAGAACAGTTAGATAAATGATTTAGTAAAAATACTAGTAGACACAAGAGACTCAAATATTTTTAAATTACCTACTCGACTACCCATATCAATTACCCAGAGAGAAAGAATCCAACAAGAAATTCAAAAGATGATTAAAGACCTTATGTATCCTCTGTGTGTTTAGTGAGTAAATGAGATGGCGATATCAGATTTTGTATGAATTATCGCCGCATAAACGCCCAAACTAAGAAAAATCGATGCATCCAGTCTCTGACAGATGCCCGTAAGTGTCTACCCTTGACATGGCTAGTGGGTATTGGTACTAAACAATGTCAGAAAACACAGAAAACTGCGTTCTAGTATATTTATTCACAACCCGATATGGAATTTAAGTTAAATTTGATCTCTCATCTTCTTATCAAAAATGTTTTCCAGCAAAAATGTAACATTTCACATGTATGTATTATACATTAATAGAATTGTCAGTGCTAATGCCAACATTAATAGTATTATCATTGCTATTGTCACGTACATATGTACATGTATGTATACATTAATAGAATTGTCAGTGCTAATGCCAACATTAATAGTATTATCATTGCTATTGTCACGTACATATGTACATGTATTATACATTAATAGAATTGTCAGTGCTAATGCCAACATTAATAGTATTATCATTGCTATTGTCACGTACATATGTACATGTTTTATACATTAATAGAATTGTCAGTGCTAATGCCAACATTAATAGTATTATCATTGCTATTGTCACGTACATATGTACATGTATTTGAAATATACGGACGTCAGTGGACATACAGACTGTTACAATGGAGTGTTTTCCATATCTGTCATTTTATTTAGAGATTATTCTGCTGAAGTGCCGAATGAAAATTTTACGATAGTTGTTTATAATCGTACAAAAGGAATGTAATTCCTACTTCTATTCCCAAGCGGAATGCAGACTTATGCATGCTGTTTTTAAGTCTGTTTACAAATTGATTTCTCATAACAGTGACTACGGTATAGACTCCTCCGTAGGATTCTCACTGTAAATTATTATCGTACAAAAATCATTATCACAACTAATGACGATGGAAATGTTGTAAACTACAGATATACTGCATTTTTTGTTATTTGTGAATAAAATATTACCTCTTTGAAGAGATCTTAAAATACTAACATAAGAGAATTAAGGACAACATACTAGATTTGGAGATGCCAAGATGGAGTGAGCCTCCCATGTCAACCGATCACATCCGCCGTGAGCCCTAACTCTTGATCAGGTAAATGGAGTAATCCGTGGTCAAAATCAGTATGTAAAGAACGGTCCAACAATCGGTATGAAACACTTCAATTAGCATTCAACCCAGTGATACATGTAACTTGTATTTGTAAATTTGCATATCCTTACAGATAAACCTCTAATAGAGTTAATTCTAATGCTGTGAATATTATTTTGGTGATATACAATTGAATCAGAGCAACGAAGTAGAAAACTCCTCATGTTATACAGAAAACAGTATATATCTACTTGCTTGTTACAAAATAAAATCCAATCATCGGGGGAGTGATATGTCATTTAAAATTGAAATATTGTATTTTAAATAGGTGTTTATGAATACACAGCTCTAAACTGCCTGACTTTTAAAAAACACTGCCTAGCAATGAGATGAATTTTATTCGTGGAATCTCCTTTGCTTTTTAATGCAATTGATTATAAACGAAGGGTGGGGTCACCGGCGTTGGATCCGCCTTTGGTCATAGATACGTTGTTTAAAGAAGCTGGTGCCTGAGAAAGTTGAAAGCAGGAAGAGCTTTTAACCTCTTATTTTATCTCTAACTGCTGAGGTGCGAGTACTTTCAATAATGGAAAAAATCAAATAGTATATTATATGAATGCAATTCGGTAAGAGATATATATACATGTATTATTAGAAATTATTGTTGATATGTAATAAATCTAAAGATAACTCTGTGCATTTGGGGTGTTGCTAAGACGAAAACGGGACGGAAAACGGATTTTTTAAATGCAATAATATCAGCAGGTCAGCTTTTTGTAAACCCAAAAGGCTGATGAACAAGGGAAGCAGAAATTACAAAGAGAACGGGAGGACATACTCAGAATCATCTTCACAAGTCAAGGATTACTGGTTAGTGCGAGGTAACGAATCAATAACCCTTGTGAAGATGACTTAGAATCCACCGTCTGATATACTACATACAGATAGACAATATCCACATGTATACATAGATTTGTCTTTAGAGCAAAATATACTGAAAAATGCCCAAAGGCGGATCCAACGCCGGCGATCCCACCCCTCGTTTAGTGTGTTTCCCCAGACCTCTGAGAATGTAACCCTCCGTTCTGATGGATCCGAAACTAATTGCACATCAGTGGCGGATTTAGAGGAGGCGCAGCCGCCCCCCCCCCCCCTAAATTTTTCAAATTTAAGGTTAATTGCAATATCTTGTTTCGGAAAATGTACTAAACATTAAAAGAAGCAATAATTTCTTCCACTCCCGGAGAAATAAATGACAAAATCCTTTGATTTCTTGAATTACTTTATTGGGAGAACTTAATTTTTTCCAAAAACCCCTTAAAATTTGGGTCATTTTATTAATTTCACCTTATTAAAATGATAGAAAATAGTACAAATGACTGAATAGGAGAAATATTTCTGGATTTTCTGTAATTTGTCTATAATGAATAACTAAAGAACCAATTGTGGTAATGAGTGCTTTTTGTAATAGGAACATATTTTCGTCATTTTTTTTTTCAATATCACCAGTCAACATACAAAAGGCCCTTAGGTCACAAACTCACATGAACTACAGTACTGTACTTTCCAATGTAAAACAATGAATACAGTACGGATGATGGGCCCCTTTCTTGTGAATCCCCCCCCCCCCTTTAACCTGTGGGTTTTGTAAAAGCAAACCTCAATCTACATAACATAAGCATGATTGCATATTGATTTGAAAACTTGTACAATAGTAGTTATTGAAATGAGTATTTTCTTGATATTTTCATTTAAAATTCAAATCTACACGATGTGAACACATTAAATTTGCACTTAATAAGAATATTTTCATATTCACTTAACTAAAGGAACCATTATGGTTATTTAAGATATTTCATATTTTTATGCCCCCGAGATCGAAGATCGGAGGGGGGGGGGGGGGCATATTGTTTTTGTCCTGTCTGTCATTCTGTAATTCTGTCATTCTGTCTGAAACTTTAACCTTGCTAATAACTTTTGAACAGTAAGTGATAGAGCTTTGATATTTCACATGAGTATTCCTTGTGACAAGACCTTTCCGTGGGTACCAACATTTTTGACCCCGTGACCTTGACCTTGGAGTTTGACCTACTTTTTGAAAACTTTAACCTTGCTAATAACTTTTGAACAGTAACTGATAGAGCTTTGATATTTCACATGAGTATTCCTTGTTACAAGATCTTTCCGTTGGTATTGAACCTTTTGACCTTGACATTTGACCTACTTTAATTTTTTTTTTTACATTGGTCATAACTTCTAAATGGTAAATATTAGAGCTTTCATATTGTACATGAGCATTACTTTTGACAAGATCTTTCTACTGGTAACAAGATACTGTGACCTTGGCCATCTTCGGAATTGGCCATTATCGGGGGCATTTGTGTTTCACAAACACATCTTGTTTCTATATTAATGCATTCTTATTTTATAAGATCTTGAACTCTTATCAAAGTCCCACCCAGAATCTAGAAGTACTCTAGCTGTTCTATTGGTTTTCCTATATAATTCTATGCTAAACTTTGAACACTCCTGTCTTCTTTAGCACCGGTTTTCATGATGCGATCAAATTTACATCAAAGTTGCATAAAGATACTTTCATATGAATTTGATATATTGTACATCAGTGGTTTTTGAGAAGAATAAATTTACATGTATAAAAGAATGTCTCCATATGTACAAAGACACCCTCATGTTGCCCTACCATGTCTTTGGAATACGTGGTTTGAACAAATTTGAATCTATACAAATGCCTTTTATGTTTCATCGCTTCTTACTTATATATATGCCCCCTCCTACCCCTTGGAAAATAGTAAGTCGCTATATTTGAACAAAATTGAATGCCATTCTCTTCCAGTTCTAGCAAAAAATGTGAAAAGATAACAAACCACATGATCATGCATGTATACAGGCATACGGACGCACAGACAGACAGACTACGACCGAACTTCAATCAGAAAGCTCGAATAAAACTACATTTTACAAACAGCGCCTGGAATAACGAATTTGTGATGCCATCAGTATCTGCTAAACTTAGAAATAAGATAAATGATACATATTGAATAAATGTGTAGAACCAGAAAAAGATAAATAGGTAGAACCAGAAAAAAATAAATGTGTAGAACCAGGAGAAAAGAAAAGAAAAGAAAAATGAAACATTACACGGTAACTTGTACACAAGATGACAATTTTTTGATATCCCGATAAAGTAACCATAAAAATGTAGAAAAAGGTCTGTCTGAAATCTATACCATGGCACATATTCCATTCAGGTTGGACCAGACTAAAATTATCCAATACAGAAATTGAAGCCCATTTGTAATGGTCTAAAATTTACTAGAATTTCCGGGATATTATATGTCAAAACATTTCTTGCAGTAAAATTAAGCGCGTTACACTATTTATGTGAAAGCACACACTTTGCTATGCATCAAAAGGTACACCTATACGTTAAAATCATAACATGTACAACAATGAAGAAATGTAACATTATAATTACTCAATTATATGTGTTCCGAGAGAGGGGGAGCCAGGTCAATTACGCCCGACTCAGGCCTCTATCAACCATTACCTGACCAGATTTGAGGCTATTAGGCTTTTGGAGGGCCTGTGTGAACTCTTTGCACCAAACTGAATTCTACATTTTACACATACAATAATTATGTTCAA
>NC_079167.1:64129048-64287050 GCF_947568905.1 Ostrea edulis
AAACTCGAGTCCGTTATTGAACGCATTGTGCATTACCTGATGAATACAAGTCTAATTCAGATTGATTATAAAAATAGCATATTATACAACTTGAGATTTTCATTCAATTTGTCCAATATTCAGATGCAATGCACATTGCTCTCCGATATGTGCATTATCGGATGAATACATTTTTAATTTAGATTGATTATGAAAATAGCATAATTACTTGAGATTTTCAATTCGTGCACACATACCGGAAGGAAATGTGCATTACAATTAAAAAGCCATTCTCTGTAACCACTTAAACATTTATATAAGGGGTCCGGCACGCACTGTCACCGATTTTTTTTTCAAATTTGGCACATCGACTTAATCTGGCATAAGTAATGTAAAACCATCATAATTTAATTGCTATGCAACTCTGTTGCCATGGTAACACGTGCATGCCATTCAGGTCACAAAAGAGTTAATTTTCGCATGAACAATGACATTTTTCATTCAACTATACTGGATTAACCTGTTTGAGTTCTTATTTAGTCAATATCAAATGATACTATATAGCATTTTTATTATTTAGTTTGATATTTAGTTAAAGGTTTGAATAATTCTGTTATATTTTCATTCTGTCTGGAAAAGAGGGTTGTTTGATACATTCTGAAAAAGCTAATTTAGAGGCAAATTTGAATGATGGATAAAAATTCCCGCATTCAGCTTGAAATCTATAAATGCTTGTACAACATACATTAGATATAGTACTATCATATAACAATGAGACATGTTTGGGAATCTACCATCTAAGCTGTGTTTCCATGGAAACAAAATGATGCATTTCGTCATGATATGACAGTAGAGATGCATTTTTCAATGTAATTCAAAATACAATTTTCTATGTATTCAAAGTATATAATCTTAATAACCGATTGCTACTGATGTTAAATTTTAAATTTAACAAGTGTAATATGAGAATTCATGTTAGTTGCCATGGAAACGAAAATTGCTATTTTTTTTTCAAATTCGAAATCCATGCAAAATAAATAAATTTTTAGACCCCCCAAAAAATAAAATGCTTTTATAGACAGATTCAACTGAAGTCAATATTTATAGTTGATAAAATATTAATACTGATAGATAATTCATTTTACATTGTTGCTATGGTAACAAAATATCACAAAACAGCAAACTTGATGTTCACATTCTTTTCAAGTAAATATCATTTTGTTATACATCATGCATGTTCTTCAATCATAAACACTCTTAATTTGTAACAGATAATTAAATCAATGCATAGTTTTTTGTTTTTTTGTTGTTGTTTTTTTCCCCCTTCAAATGTGCATGATTTCTATTTGTGTATTGTACATGTATCACAAATTGCAAGTGTATATCTTAAGAATTCATCAAAATAACTACCATATCTAGAAAATGCATATTTGAATATTTCAGTTATTTCAAACTATCATGTACATTTTTTCACTTTGCCAATCGAATTAAGTGTGACATTGAAATTGAATCATTGATCTTAAAAATTGTTCAAGTTAAATGAACTAAATAGGATACATAAAGATTGTAATTTATCATTGATTCATGAGGAATTACCCCCCCCCCCCCCTCTCTCTCTCTCTCTCTCTCTCTCTCTCTCTCTCTCTCTCTGCAGTTCAATATTAGCTCTGCTTACTATGTATATGCAAGAAATGTTATGCCAGTACCATGTATGAAATCTATTAAACTAACATTTTTTAATACATGACTTGACAATTTACAGTTACTTATGAGAAATAATTTTGACCTTGACTCGTGACCTTGGCATTTGATTAAAAACAATTGAGGGCCTCTATTTTCTAGAGTCTGGACGTTCATCATTGTCACTCGTTTAACGTATCTTTTTAAACATAGGTATGTGAATTCAACATCATAAGAAGACCTTACTTGTAACTGTAACATACCAATGATGGTCATATTGAAGTCATTTAGTATGCTGGGAAAGTCAATATTTTTAATAACCCCCAAAAAAGAAAATATTGTTGCAGTTACGTCCAGGAAGGTTGATTCTATGTATTCACACAATTAACAAGTGAAATACTAAAAATAAACAGCATAATCAACACTTTGATTAATTGGCATGCTATCGCGATCGGAGAATTTTGCGTGTCCAAAACGGATATATTGTTATTTTCATCGATGTTGTGAATGTTGAGATTGACGAAACGATACATATTATATACTGCTGGAAAGGTAATTTTATTTTATACACTTTCGAATGCAACTTTACTAAACTTAATTACAATAAATTCTTTGGAGTTATTAGCATATTTCTTACCCCCTTCGATTTGGTGTATTTCGGGTCACGTGCATTTTAAAAGGTACATCTTCGTCGAATCTTTGCTGTGCCGCATGTTGATGCTTACAGTAAAATTTTCATTCTTGTTTTTGGAAAATGTGTTATCATTAATTATAGATTGTAAAATTGATTAATTACGATTGAATTTTGGCTGTTCAACGTAACAAAATACATCTTATCGCTGCCACGGTTCACTTCAGCCTCTTTCTTTAGCAATACAGCTATACAATATATCTTTATCAAGCCTTATAAAGCATTGTAGAATTTTTAAAAGTATTTAAAATGCCTTGTGGAATTTCAACTTCTAGTTGAATTAATTGAAAAGAGTATAAACAGTGATTGACAGATAAAATAGTACTGGAAAGATCCATGCATAGATCTATGCCCGGTACATGACAAAGTAAACAAATTGTTTCTAAATCTATATAGCTATGAAGGTACAGGTAGCTTATGGACAATAAATAATACTACACATGAATTAAATATTTGTAGAATAATGGGAAAAACTAAGAGGGAAAAAGAAACTCAAATGTAGTTTGGATTCCAGAAAATGTTCCAGAACACGTTTAAAATGTTAAAACTGATGAAGAGAGGGGTCTCAAATTACGCGATATAGAAGGTCTTCCATGTGGACATGTTCCAAGAGGTTTGGCATACATGTATGTGATGGGTGCTGGAGTAGATATTTCTGCAATCGTTACTGGTGAACCAAAGCGAAGTTTTCCACCCTGGCCCCCTATGGTGAAAAAAGTGGGAGGTGTAGGAAGTCCTTGTAAATACAACCTTTAGTATGACCCTAAAGCTTCCATGGTGCGTTGACTAAACATTATTCAACAGCATGTTGAAAATATGCCTAAAATGTTGGTAAATGATGTATCTTTATCACAATTCATATTGTCTCACGAATGAGATGTTTTTATCTAGATTATATATATGCTGGTGAAATAAAAAGTATTGTATGCATATAAAGAGAAAATCAATTCCTAAATGTCCAAAATAGACTACATGTTCCATTTTTTAAATATTTTTTTATATACTAGGCCTAAGTATATACTTTGTGTCTGTTTTTGTGTTTCAAAGCTGAACAATTTATTAAAGAGAATATACAACGTATACAATATTTTAGAGAGAGTGGGAGCTAGAGAGACTGTTTTAGATTTATAATGTCCAGATAGCAACATGTTCCATAATTTGTAAGAAGAGAGAGAGAGAGAGAGAGAGAGAGAGAGTGGGAGCTAGAGAGACTGTTTTAGATTTATAATGTCCAGATAGCAATATGTTCCACAATTTGTAAGAAGAGAGAGAGAGAGAGAGAGAGAGAGAGAGAGAGAGAGAGAGAGAGAGAGACTGTTTTAGATTTATAATGTCCAGATAGCAACATGTTCCACAATTTGTAAGAAGAGAGAGAGAGAGAGAGAGAGAGAGAGAGAGATACATGTATATATCTATCACTATTTTATATGAGTCCAAATAAGGCAATGTTCCATTTTTGTTTCACGTTAGTTTTAATATTATTGTTATATTGGGCTTTACATACTAGTCATTTTTTTTAATACAGACATCTCCATATCAGCATAGGAGTGAAAGATTCGTTAAACAATATACATTCAATCTTTTAATACAAAGGTTTTGTATTTTGTTATGTAATATTACCTTTTTTATTGTTACTTTAAAAGATATCTTAGTTGTCATTGTTTCAAATGAATATATAAAATGACTTCAATTATTTTTTGTGAAATAACGAAAGGTGTCCTTTTTTTTAAATTGGAGGCGATAATTATTTTGGTCCGTCTGCTTGATCCGCACACGTTACATCGCGTGTGCATACGTGTATCAACTTTTAAACGTAAGCCGTTTGTCCAGTAAAAATACATTTCTGACAAAACTTAAAATAAATTATAGCAATACTGCCTAACCATGGTCACAAAACGATATTAGCAAGCCTTTAATTTAGATTTTATAATCTTTTACGAAATGACACGAAGTAACCGGAAGTGACCCGCAATACCCCAAATTGTTGGTCCAAGTAAAACTCCCGTTAGAGTTGTTTTATCAAAGGTAAACCCAAATCGATTTATAGATCTATTCACTCAGAAAATGTACTTCCCAATAATACCCAACAACCAATAATAACCATGTTTGTTTTATTTACTGCAGTAAAAATGTAAAAAGTGACCCAAAATACCTTAAATGACTGTACATAAAACAAATTCTGAAAGACACTCTCTTGTTTGTCTTTAAAATTATATCAAATTTTATAAAGAGGATGGTTTTGTTCATCCTTAGTGATGATGTTGAAATGCTTATTTCTTTTGTCAATTTCAATACCTTGGAATTAATGTATTGCGTGTAACTAGTGAAATGTCAAACAGAAATTATTCGTTTCCTGGGACTGTGTATTGTTGAACAGGGTATGTATAGTAGATTTAAAAGGAGAGGAAAAAAAATATTCAGAAGTGGTAAATAGCACATGATTGTCCCCTAGTTATTATCGGGAAGACTTTGTAGCCGCTTTGGTATACTTATACGAGTTAACGTTATTTTACTTACTAATTATAATTATGGCTTACTCAAACATATAATTGTATAAAATGAGGTACAGTAACGGTTTACCATCCTTCGAGGAGCATTTAATATATATATATATATATATATATATATATATATATATATATATATATATATATAATATTATCAAATAAATTTGACGGATATGATATACGTTAAAAAATATTCAAATATCCCACCATCTATCTAAATTTAGCGATTTTGTCACAGCTCAAAAAAAAAAAAGCCAACAAACAATAAAACGACCCCCCCCCCCAAAAAAAAAACCACCCACGTAATTTCTATGACGTCATAGCGTCAATTTGCCGCCGTGCTCTTTCGACCAGTTTCATTTTATCTTTTTATATGCTATAAACTTTTCAAAATCATAAGTTAATTAAGAACAGTTTTTGTTTGCAAGACAGGTGAAATTATTGATGAGAATGCAGTTTATACCGATTTCATACCAGAACATGATGCATGCTCAAACCCACAATTATTTTCATCAGTCCCATTACAATTAACAAATATAGCAAATGAGTATATACATGCATGTATATTTTGAGATGCTGTTAGTAGATGGTGACATTCTTGATAAACTCTTAAATACTTTTTTAAAGGCCTAAATATTGTATTTTGTTTTTGGATAAAAATGTCATTTAATGCTTCAAAAAACAAACAAATAAATAAATTTAAAAAATCAATAACATTACGGTACGTCAATATGTACCAGCACCAAGCGCAATACGGTAGTTTAATTATGACGTTTTGGAAAATGTGTGTCGCATATATTTACAAATGCACAACTTTCAAAGGTTTATGTGATATGCTTCAGGACAAACTGTTCAAAATTTCGATGAATTATTCAAGACCATTAAAGCGATTCTCGAACGTATATCAAATGAACACCGATTTCCCCCCCGGAGAATCCGTGTGCTGTGAAAGACATTCTCAAACCCTCTGGCTTTGATATTCTGTCTCGAATATGAGATGACTCATAAGCAGAGACTCTCATGATCTATGCCAATTAACTTGAATTATTTGAATTCAATTGAATTATTTGAAGTTGAATTATTTTCATGGGTTTAGCATGCAGTGGTTCTGAGAAAAAAAAGCATGGTTTTATTTCAACGATTATACCTCTGATTTAAGGCAAGCCCAATTCTTCGGAATCACAAGGAATATTGATACCAAGAATGGTGTTTTGCAGCGCTCCTAAAGACATTGTAAAACTTAGTTTGGCTCTATCAAAGTCCATATCATCGTCGGAAACCCACGGTCGGTCGCTCTAGATGGGTTAGGGTCCTCTTCTGTGTCTGTCTCAATTTTTTTCTTTTTGGAACCGTATTTTCTTAAATCGTAGAGGTGTTGTTGAAGTCTTTTCCTATCAATGCTCATACTTTGCTTACATTCCTCTCATTAACTACTACTGTTACATGTAGCAGTGGGGGTGGGGGTATTTGCATTACAAAATAACAAATAATGGTTATTGTCAAAAAGTGCCCCCTTCTGATTCTATGTGCCTATCAATGTCCATAGGTTCAGGTGAAGGCTTCTTATCGAAAGAGGGTATTTCTCTTTGAATGGTTCTTTACCCTATGAGTGTTGCAGGCCCCCAAAACATAAGAATATAAAGGTTTCCCTGAAACTATTTGAGTCCTACTAAAGCTTGTTGTAGACTAACAGAAAGTGTGTTTGTGTTCAAACAGCTTACTTTGGCTGGTTTTATCGAATATCTGAAATACATCGCAAATGTCCCATTCAGGAGAATCAATAGAGTTATTTGGAAGTTTCGAGGGTTTTCTCTCTAGAAAATTGGCACTTTCATCGAGTTTTGTTGCAGACAGACTTATTTTTAATCTGCATTCTGGGCTTTTTTTTAAAATTTGGACTGTCTTTTAATAAACACGTCCAATGGGGATCCAGGTTAGTAAAGGTCCTCCGTGCCCCTTGCTTATCGTAAGAGGTGACTAAATGAGGCGGTCCTTCGGTTGAGACCGCAAAAACCGAGGTCCCGTGTCACAGCAGGTGTGGCACGATAAAGATCCCTCCCTGTTCAAAGGTCGTAAGCGCCGAGCAAAGGCCTAATTTTGCAGCCCTTCACCGACAGTGGTGACGTCTCCATGTGAGTGAAATATTCTCGAGAGGGACGTTAAAAAATATTCAATCAACTGCACCAAATTAGATTACGCCTTGTAGCTTACATGTACGTTAAAATTAGTTTCATTCCTTAAACAATCGAGTTTCCTAGCTGGGTAACTCAGTAGGTCACCATGTTGACTGCTGATCTGTAGATTTCCTATAGCTGGGTAGTTGGTTAACATGTTGACTGTTGATGATGATCTGTAGATTTCCTAGCCTGGTAGTTCAGTAGATTAACGTGTCGACTGCTGATCTGTAGATTTCCTAGCCTGGTAGTTCAGTAGATTAACGTGTCGACTGCTGATCTGTAGATTTCCTAGCCTGGTAGTTCAGTAGATTAACGTGTCGACTGCTGATCTGTAGATTTCCTAGCCTGGTAGTTCAGTAGATTAACGTGTCGACTGCTGATCTGTAGATTTCCTAGCCTGGTAGTTCAGTAGAATTTCCTAGCTGGGTAGGTGATTGATTGATTTATTTCATTGGCAACCAAATAGTTAAAAGTACAAGTACATGGTATGCTCAGAATACTCTAATCAAAGTTGAAACAGACAAATACATGAAAACATGCATAAAACAGATTTATACGTACAATGGTGTTTTCAAAGGAAATTTATCATTAATAATTTGGTTAAGACTTTTTTTAAATGCTATAAAAATTTGATATGATATGGGTCATAAAAAGTAATTTTGATTAAGATATATATGTAAATATTTTTATTTAAAAAGCGTTAAAAAAAACGATAGTGTGTTCAAGATAATTGTCTAATACACCATGGCACAAAGCTGTTTTTATAGCGATGTGTCCTGCATTTCGGTAAGGCATACTTCGATGAGTTTCGTAGAGGGTACTTGTTTTCCTGCAGTTTCGGGAGAAGATCATGGTGGCGATGTGATGGATTTTCCATTTCACTGAAAAGTTTTAGACATATATTTTTCCTTCTGGTAGCAAGATTTTCAATAATGGTATTTTCCATTGCATTTTTATAGGAGTCACATGGTCGTACAATTTTTAAAGATCTCTTTTGGATTGATTCTATTTGGTTACATTGGGAAGTCGTAAGCCCTGTCGACCACACCGGGCACGCATATTCACAAATTTGTCTTATGAGTGATTTGCAAACCTTTATAAGGTCACTCTCAGATAACCCTGAATATTTGAGTTGACGTAGGTAAAATAAGAGTTTCGATGCTCAGTATATAGGTTAACATGTTGACTGCTGATCTGTAGATTGCCTAGCTGGGTAGCTCTGAAGGTTAACATGTTGACTGTTGATCTGTAGATTGCCTAGCTGGGTAGCTCTGAAGGTTAACATGTTGACTGTTGATCTGTAGATTGCCTAGCTGGGTAGCTCTGTAGGTTAACATGTTGACTGTTGATATGTAGATTTCCTACAAGTTCAAGTTATGTAGATATGTAGATTTCCTAGCTGGGTAGGTCAGTAGATTAGCGTGTCGACTGCTGATCAACATGTTAACATGTCGACTGCTGATCTGTAGATTGCCTAGCTGGGTAGTTTAGTAGGTTAATGTGTCGACTGATGATTTGTAGATTTCCTAGCTGGGTAGTTAATTAACATGTTGACTGTTGATTGTCTAGCTGGGTAACTCAGTAGGTCAACAGGTTGACTGTTGATCTGTAGATTGTCTAGCTGGGTAGCTCAGTAGGTTAACATGTTGACCGCTGATCTGTAAATCGTGGGTTCGTGTCTAGCAGTTTTTTAATCACCGATTACTTTCTACTAAAACTGTATTTTTACCTAAATAAATTTGAAAGTTATCAATTTAAAATTTTTGTTGTTAATACATGTATCTTTATTCTCATTAAATGCTACGTATCTTTATTCTCATTAAATGCTACACATCGCGCAAATAGCATAGCGCTTACTGAAAGATCAGCTGTATTTTATTCAGATTAGCATACCCTCCACTTTCCCTCCATATTTTTACACTTTCCATCCATATTTGCTCCCGTGAGGATCCGGGTTAGAATAGGTCCTCAGTACCCCTTGCTTGTCGTAAGAGGCGACTAAATGGGGCGGTCCTTCGGATAAGACCACAAAAACCGAGGTCCCGTGCCACAGCATATGTGGCACGATAAAGATCCCTCCCTGTTCAATGGCCATAAGGGCCGAGCATAGGCCTAAATTTTGAAGCCCTTCACCGTCATGGGTGACGTCTCCATGTGAGTGAAATATTCTCGAGAGGGACGTTAAACAATATACAACCAATCAACCAACCCGACGACCATCAATATCTGATTTCTCTGGTGTGTTATTCCCTCTTAAACGTATACGTACCAGTGCACGCCCTAACGGTAGTTAACACCGTTAACATATTATCATAAACTCTTTAAAGTAGTGTTTTTGTTGAAGCCAAGGAATTTACTTGGGGGTTGTTTTGTTTTGTTTTTGTTTTTTTTCATTTTTTTCTTCTTTTAGAATTAAAACGCGATATGATTATATAAAAGAAATCTTTGCAAATCAATATGTTTGTGTACAATCAAACTTCTAAAGAATATCAATATTAAAATTGAAATGTCAATCGGAAATTTCTGTCGATAAGACATTTTCATGTGTACATCAGTTTTGTATTAAGGATGTCCTACTCATATTTATTGAATGTCTTGAGATGTTATATTTTATTTTAAGCAACTAATAGAATGTAGACATTCTTTTGACATACAGAAATTGGACGTGTGGTTCTTGTTTTTGTGTCAAGGTCATTTCAAGGTCACACTCTTTCCAAATGAAACAGCCTTGAAATCCCATCAGAACACTCGTATATATAAATTATATGTAGCGGTCAGCAGTCGGGTTCGATTGCCGGTGGCCAGATAGCTCAGTTGGTGGAACATCTGACTGGATATTCTGGGGGCCCGGGTTCGAATCCCGGTCCGGTCCGTTGCATTTTCTCCCGATTACCTTTGGTGCCGTAGACCACCTCTGGATTTACAGGTGAAAGTCCTGCCAAGGGCAAAAATAATCTCATTCTGGGTTGTGCCTTCGAGGGTGAAGACATTTAAGGTAGCTCATTACACCAAAGTTTTATTTCATAGCTCGTTAAAGCACCTCTTATGAAGTATGATTTCACCATCGGAAAAGTGATACAAGCTCTCAGTTATTTTATATGATTTTTTTTTTTTTTTTTTTTTTTGTGATTTTTCCCGGAATGATAAAAAAAGTGTTTTGCTTGCAAATAAGATATTCTAGGGTCCAAATTTCGCTGTGATTTGGTGTAAGATATGAATATCTAACAAAACATGCGTAAAAGACTCAGATTAAAAATTTCCTATTGATGAAAATTTAATAAGTTATTTGTTGATACTTTTTTAATTTATGGATAAAATCTTCAAATTAAAAAAACCAAATAAAAGAAAAACAAAAAAAAACAAAAACAAAAACAAAAAAAAAAACAAAAAAACAAACAAACAAACAAACCAAAAAAAAAAAAAAAAAAAAAAAACCAACAAAAAAAATATGTCAGTTAGAAAAGAGATATATCAAAGAAGTATATTATAATGAAAAATTAAAACAAAATGACCAAATTTCAGATATATCACTATATTCAAACGAGAGAAAAAAGTACCGATCCCGATCAAAATTGACAGAAATTACTAAAAATAACCATATTGTTGCTAATTGCATGCACTTTTCATTAAGAAGTTAGTTTCCTTTATAAATTCGTTTAATTTGTAAACCATTTTACGTCAAGGGAATGTAGTTTTCTGATTACAATGTTCTCTATGACGACTTTTTTATAATTCCGATCGGGCTTGGTTCAGTTTGAAAAATCTTTAATTTTGTCCATTTCATTTCAATTTCTTTATTAAAACATATTTCTCTGATATATCTTTTTTTCTAAATGACATGTTTTTTTTGTTGTTTTTAGCTCTTCTGAGCCGAAGGCTCAAAGAGCTAATGCTATGGCCATTTGTGCGGTGTGCGTAAACTTTTTAGAAAAAGGGCTATAACTCAAGAACCCCTTGGCCAATTTTTTTCAAATTTGTTACAGGGTATCATTGGCCCAACGGCTTTCATACATACTAAATAGAGGGATGTGACCCTTTAACAAGGGGAGATAATCAGGAAAATACAAACAAAAGTAGTGGTTGCTAAAAAATCTTCTTCTCAAGAACCACTGGGCAGATTATCACCAAACTTACACATAAGGATGAGGATCTGTTGTAGATTAAAAATTGTTCAAGGCATTACCCTGGGGCAAAGGGCGTGGTCTCAAGGTCACTTCAAAGTTGACCTAAATTTATATTTCCTTAAATCTTTGATATTTTAGTCATTATAAGGACTAGGATCATAAAATTTTGACAGTTGATGCATCTTAGGACCTTGTGTCAAGTTGTCTCAAAAGTAGGTCACGGTGACCTACTTTTTGAATTTTGCAGGTATTTATTTTAAAATTAATTTTGATGCATATCTTGGACACTTTGAAGCCTATGATCATCAAAACTTGTCAGTTGGTGGATCATGAGACCTTGAAATGCGTCAACTGAAAAATAGGTCACCGTGACCTACTTTCTGAATTTTATGGCTTATCATTTATAGATATATTTTAAGTTGTTATTTCAAATACCGAGAGGTTTAGAATCATCAAATCTTGTAAGTTGATGCATCTTGAGGCCTTGAAACATATTTATAAAAAAAGTAGGTCACAGTGACCTACTTTTTGAATTTTGCAGATATTCAAATTTCACATTTTCAATTTTAGATGCTAATTTTGGGCACTGTAAAACCTAGGATCATCAAACTTTATCAGTTGATGCGTCTTCAGTCTTCGGTTTGTGTCGACCAAAAAGTAGGTCACCGTGACCTACTTTTGGTATTTGACAGCTAAATTACTATATTTCAGACACTATTTGACCTACAATCATCAAACTTTGTCAGTTGATGCATCTTGAGTCTTCGGAGTGTATCGACCAAAAAGTAGGTCACTGTGACCTACTTTTGGCATTTGACAGTTATATTTATATATTTCAGTCACTAATTGACCTACAATCATCAAACTTTGACAGTTGATGCATCTTGAGTCTACGGAGTGTGTCGACCAAAAAGTAGGTCACCTTGACCTACTTTTGGAATTGGACGGCTATATTTATATATTTCAGATACTATTTGACCTACAGTCATCAAACTTTGTCAGTTGATGGGTCTTGCATGTTCGAAGGGTTTCGACCAAAAAGTAGGTCACCTTGACCTACTTTTGGATTTGGACGGCTATATTTATATATTTCAGATACTATTTGACCTACAGTCATCAAACTTTGTCAGTTGATGCGTCTTGCATGTTCAAAGGGTGTCGACCAAAAAGTAGGTCACCTTGACCTACTTTTGGAATTGGACGGCTATATTTATATAATTCAGATACTATTTGACCTACAGTCATCAAACTTTGTCAGTTGATGGGTCTTGCATGTTTGAAGGGTGTTGACGAAAAAGTAGGTCACCTTGAACTACTTTTGGAATTGGACGGCTATATTTATATATTTCAGATACTATTTGACCTACAGTCATCAAACTTTGTCAGTTGATGGGTCTTGCATGTTCGGAGTTCGCTGACCAAAAAGTAGGTCACCATGACCTACGATTGGAATTTGACAGCTATATTTCAATATTCAGATACTAATTGGCTTAAAATCATCAAACTTTGTCAGTTGATATTTCTTGGGTTCTCAAAATGTGTAAACCAAAAAAGTAGGTCACATTGACCTACTTTTTTTGAATTCTTAGGATTTAACTAAAGATTTAGAATACCAAGAGGCTAAGAATAGAAATGGTGGGGTTGTACAATTTATCAGAAGAGGGATTCTAGGCCCTTGGGCCTCTTGTTTTGTTTTTGTGTGTTGTTGGTTTTTTTTGTTTTTTTTGGTTTTGTTGTTGTTGTTTTTTAAAGATTTTATCCGTAGATTTAAAAAAAAGTTTATTAGCAAATAAAGTTTTCAATTTTCATGAATATTTGTTTGTTTGAAAAAAAATAGAACGTCTATATCTGCCAGCGAGTTGTTTAGACATACTTTCTTAGATATTCATAGCGAGTCACGTGATTTGCTCTTCATCAGCTGAAAAAAGATGAGTATTATCCATAATGCTTCTGGAAAAATGTCGCCGTCACTGCGGTATACTTCATTGACAAACCCGTAATTAAAATAATTAGATTGTTTAGAAAGTACCATGAATGGTTTTAAATTCCAGACAAGCTTTCTCATAGCTTCAAATGTTTTGTTTTTGTTTGGTTTGAGAGAAGAAAAAACATTGCAGCTAATATGACGTCATAATGTAACTGTTTACATCCACCGCGTTACATTTCCCGTGTTAAATGAAAAGGCGGATAAAATGTCTATAAGTCGTGTTGCAAGACTCGCTCGTCTCAACGGTCACACCGTACAACATATTATGCATTAGCAAAGCACCTTTTTATCATTCCGATGCAAAATATTTGATAAGCAAGATTTGTCTAGTATTACAAGCTATTATGGTGAATCTCATGTGAAACCTCTTAACCTTTATATTTAAGAAATAAGATGTTGTTGGGATATGACATAAATTTGGTCACGTGATCAAATCCTAGGGCGTTATAGTAGATTTGATCACGTACCAACTTCATGTCATATCCCAATAACATTCAAAAATGATATTTTATTTCTTATATTTATATTTTCTATTTTGATTTGTGTTCTTACCGAGCTTCCATGATTATGTAGCAGATGACCAAAATAACGATCGTAGAACACAACATATAGTTCGTTAGAGTTTTATCGAATAAAAAATTAGGAACAATATCAAAGAGAATATAAGATATAGATATTTAATTGAAAATGTTTAAAAAAGACAAAACATGTGTAAAATAAAAGTAATTTAGAGCCTAAAGTTAACTGAAATGACGACAGGAAGAGTGGAGTAAACTACATCCGTGATGTGATGTGGTCGCGATCAACGATGGGGAAACTGGCGTCGGTCTAGTTTACTAAGTTGAAAACGCAATTGTTGATCACAGATTTCGACAGAAATTCAAAGGATCTGATAGAATTGATGGTGGATATGATGGGTCAAGTTAACGTTAAGCTCTTAGTCAGGTTTTTTGGAAAGAAACAACGGTATGTTCATCGTTAGGACTCGCGGTTGTAGCCATGCAGGAGACGATATAAGACAGTAGGACAGATTTAGACAAAGTGCAGGTAGGTTGCGTCTTTTATTTACCTTCAGTGTGTGTAAATGAAAATAAAAACGAACTGACGGAGTTTTTGTTCACTTGAGAGATTTCTGTTGTAGGATTTTAATGAAGACTCGCACCGGTACCCTGACAT
Organism: Ostrea edulis; assembly: GCF_947568905.1. Taxonomy (NCBI): domain Eukaryota; kingdom Metazoa; phylum Mollusca; class Bivalvia; order Ostreida; family Ostreidae; genus Ostrea; species Ostrea edulis. The sequence continues at coordinate 64,143,370 of NC_079167.1, forward strand.
GAACATGTAAATTTTTCGAGCCTCGAAACCAGCCTCGCTTATGATCATGCCGAGTCACAGTCGTGATGGAAGTTGCCAGGAAACAACACGTTAACTTAACTCTGCCTACATGTTTTCGCTTCCAATATCATATAACTTTATTTTATAAATTCGCCATGCAGAAGTTGCAGACGGTATTTAAAACTGTATAAAATGAAACAACAGAATGATATGTTTAATGTTTCTCTTTCATAAATTGATGAAATTCTTGTTTGTTTACAAAATAAACTGTATAAATATCCTGCTGCGTTTGTTTCTGTTATGATGTCATTGCAGTGGCGGATCCGGGGTTTACGAAAGGGTGTGTGTGAAAGTCAAGTATTAGCCAAAATACTCAGCCATTTTTGGTGCCAATCTGGAATTTTACTCACACTATTTCTATTATTTAAATTTGTGGCGAGAGGGAGAGGGGCTAAATCCCCCACTGCATTGCATAAACAAGAAGCCAGGTGAAAATACGGGAACAGACTTTTGAAGCGGTGATTGTATTTATACACAAGAACAAACTGATCACGTGACCAAATTCATGTCACACGAAATTGAACATCGATTTCATTAGTAATGTCATATAAGGAAGTGCATTGGCAAATGTAAATATTAAATGATGACATATCGGACAGACAGAATATTAGAAAGTGTATAGAACCATAGACGTAAAACTTTTACGCGTATGATAGAACTAACTGCGCACAGTTCACTCCTTCGTTATGCTCTTTATGACGTCATATTGATCAAGACGCTACAGATTTTGACACTAACATTATAACGTCATAGTAGGGCAGTGTGACGTTATATTTTGCGTAACCGACACTCGGAGTCAAAAGTGTAACATGCACCCGTGGAGCCAATAAAAATAATGGATTAAAAATGATATCGACTTGATGGTTTATACAGGTGAGTAATTTCTTTAAAATGTTAAATATGACAAGGTTTATACAGTTACATTGTAGTGCCATAAATGAGTCAACTTTCATGTTTTACGCTATATATTTCATTGAAAAATATCCTTTGTTTGAACAATCATTCTTAAAGTTTTATGGTCCGAATTTCGACAATTTTTTCCGCCTTATAAAACGCTGTTAAATCACGTATTTATGAGGCTGTACGATATATCATACATTACTTCATCTGTTTTAACCAGAATTATTTGATTTTAAATCGGTATTTACAAACAACATTCACTCAGCCATTTCAAGTCGCAGTCACGTGGCCAGTTATTATAAGACTTTTAGATCATCAATGATATTATCTGTTAAAGCTGTGTATTTGGTTACAACAATACCGTGGCATAAGTTTAATACAAATAAGATTTATATCAAATACCTCATAGTAATTCGTTGTTTTACGCTCTTTCAGCCTTAAAGTTAGACAGTTGCCTTTGATTCCCCTGACCCGCGTGGGGCTATTTATAGACACAAATCTATGCGTTCCCGCTACTATTTACTTTTTAAATAATCTTCTCATCGTTTTCTTTTACATGCAAATGTTTTCAAGCATGTAATTAACGGGAAGTTAATGACTTTAAAAACTAATTAAGGTAGAGATTGATAGGTTGATGCTAAAAAAATTAACCATTGAATTTTTTTTATTTTGATATATGTTTATGATGAAGCTTCGATATAAAACATAATAAAAAATCAATGTAGGTAATCGACCTTGTTTTTGAGAAATAGGGCGATTTTAACAACACCTTCTTTAGTCCCTGTAAAGCGTAAAAAGTGAAGAAAAATAAGTAGAGAGCAATATACAAATAGAGCTATAACATTTTTATTGTAAAGAGGATCATAACTTGTCATATATGGTTCCAAACAACCTTTCACATAATTGTATATTACACATCAATTTCAAGTTCAGCAATCATTATTAACATGCAACAACATTACTTCAACACAGCTACATTGGCCAATTACCTTAAAACAGTGTACAATATTTGCACACAGGGTCATACCTTTGCTTAAGCTGCAAAAAAATTACCCATCAAATTTCGTATTTTATTTCATTAAGTGGTCAGTCTATTAGTAAGTAAAATATATGAAAAAAATTATACACCATAATGGGGTTCAATATGGAACTAGCAAAAAATTCCTAACCCCACCCCCTTTTAACAAAGTACACATTTTCTTAAGAAAAAGGGTTATTAAAAGATGTTGTAAACAATCCATCAAAAACAGCTTGCTGAAATTCGAAGATTCTTTGTAATACCTTTTTTAAATTAATAAATATAATACAGAAAGTATGTATTTCAAATTTTAGCTTATATTTTGTTGTAGTTCTCGTTGTTGACCTTTGTGCACTTACACTCAGAATATAGATTTATCATACGTCATCATATTTGATGATTAATATCAAGAGTTTTCCCAAATAAAAATCCCCACAAAAAATTGAAATACAATTTATATTTGTTAAAACAAATGTCTCCATTACATCCCAACCCCTTTAATATACTGCATGGTATGGAGGAGAAAGAATGAGCAGGAACATAGACGTCATGAATTGCACTCGGTGCATTGAGAAGAAAGATTCAGCCAGCAGAGATAAACTACTGACCTTTTTATAACTTAGAATGTTTAAGCATTCCCAAATTACCTCTTTGAAAATTGAACATGACAATAAGAAGGTTTCTATAAGCTATTTCAGGGGCGGATCAGGAATTGAAGTTGGGAGGGGGGGGGGGGTGCAACTGTATGAGGCAGGGGTCTGGGGGCCGCCTTGAAGGGGGGATTCCCCCAGAAACTCCTGGATTTTACAGATTTTTTAGGGCTTAAAATATGTCTCCTATGTAGTCATTTTGATTATTTTCTGTCATTTTTAATAAGGTGAAATTAATAAAATAACGCAAATTTTAAGGGTTTTGGAAAAAGTAGCAGTTCTCCCACTAAAAGTAATTCAATAAATCAAAAGATTTTGTCAGACATTTATTTCTCTGAGAGTGGAGGAAATTATAGTTTCTTTTATCGTATATATTTCTCTAAACAAGAGACCACGATTTACTTTAAACTTGAAAATTTTAGGGGGGCTCGCGCCGGTTATTATACAATATTATTGTCTTTAAAAAAGACATGTAATACATGAGTACATGTACTTGTTTTCCATTAAATTCACACTTTAGTATGTTGCACAATATATCCATTGCTCTGGGCTCACAAATACATTATTGATTCTATCCAAGTCCCACATTTTGCAGAAGTTCTTGAATTTTCTCTGTAACCTGTAAAGTTGTGGGGTCCAGGGGATATGACATCATCAATGTAAATGAAGTACCTGTTATAAAAAATATATTCTGTATATTCAAATATTGAAAAAAAGATGAATATCTAATATACTAAGAATTGTCTTTATAAATGTCTGGTGTTAAAATGAAAAATTCTATCTTACTAAGACAGAAAATATTGTACCTTTCTTGCTGATTTTCATGGCATATTGCTGTTGAAGTTGTTGGCTGGAAGCCCATTTCAACTTGCACTGGTCCTTAGGATGATGCTTAGAAAAAAATCATCATAATTAATATTTGCACAGTCAGTATTAATCATTAATTATACTGTGTCAGACAATGTCAATTTTAAAATTGTGTGTCTCAATGCATGTTTAGTGAACTTTAAAATGCTGATATATTGAAAATTACACACATAACATGTATTTTATTATGTTAATTTTTAAAATCTTGTCTGAAATCAGTATTACATATGTAACACTACATGTATGTTAAATGTGTGCAGTGCAGCAATGTGAACTCTTGCAGTAGTAGTACATCTGCATGATTGTTATTTATTTCATATTGTTATAGTTACCTTCTATTTAAACTGTACATACCCTCCCACCCCGGGTCCTTAATGAGGTGAATAAACATCATAATTATCATATTACAATATGAGATGACAGATATGTTTTCATAAACTGCCAGTTCATTCTAATAATATCAAAACAAGTCAACTCTAGATTTATCAGACCTGTCTCCTTTACAGAGTGTGCGTCAAGAGGAGGACATACATATCTTATTTTCATACAATACATTTCTTTGCCTATGAGGGGGGCTTGTGATTTTACAAATATTTTAAATAAAGTTTTGTAGACCTACATGCTTGCATGAAACATGAAACCCCAGATTTGAAATATCTCTTAGGTCAATGAAATTTCAAGATACTATAAGTACTATCATTTATACCAAATAGAATTTTAGTGCAACACCCCCCCCCCCCCCCCCTCAAACTTGTGAGAGCCCTATTTTTTTTTTAAAATCTGGCATATACATGACATCCATTTACAATTACATGCACATGTAGGAGTTATATTTTGGGCACATATGGAATACATAAATGCACAAAAAATGAAACAGCTCCAAATTGTGCGTTTATAGATGTTATTATAAAATCGCGTTGTGAAATAGCAGAGGAAAAGTGGGTTGAATACAAATTCAATTTGCCATTTTTTTCACTTACCAAACGAAATTATGATTTTGTTGTCCACGTTGAATGCATCCATCGAATTCCTCTTCTCAGAAGAAACTTTGTTTAAACTCTCAATGACTACATAAACAGTATTGAAACTCGCAGCACTCGGACATCACGATCACGCTACATCAACAACTTTGTTTACGTAGCGCAGCTATGCATAGTGGTGAATTTCGTGAGGTAAAAAGTGCCATTCTGCACGGACGAAACATTTAGTCCACTATTATTACATTGACGTATTCCTAATCTAAATTATGGCCAAATTTCTATATCTTTCGTCGAGACGACCCTCTCAATCATCGATTCAGTCACAGCAACAACTTTTACTTTCGGAACCCCTTTTTGTTTTTCAACTACTCTATGGCGATGTACGGAATTCCGAAAAATAATTTCACGTGAAAATACACGATTTTTACTGATCACGTGGTTGCTATCGGTCTCTACCTTAACCTGCTTTAAAGTAATTATGTACAAAAATAATATATGAATTTTAACTCAGTTTTGTACAAAAATAATATATGTACTTTAACTCAGTTTTGCTCTAACTTTCTTAAAATCTAAAACATTTATTACAAAAACTGGACATAGATTTTATTAATGACTTAAAACTTTTACCAAGAATTAGGCCTACAGAAAAATGATTAAGGAAACTTAAACATCAACTTTTACCGTTCCATACCATTGTATGAGTGGAATAAAAACATTGAGTGTGGTGTATTTACAGTCATATAATGTGTGTATGACTGTTTAGGGAAAACACCGAGACCATAAACTGCAGATATTTGTGCTGTTCATGGTGTAAATGCTAGTACTATAAATTGAATTTTGATAAAGTTTATGAAAATTATAAGAAAAGAGGTTGTTTTCAATGAATATAATATAGTTTTCGCAAGCTCGGTCAGTCTACGCGCCAAAAAAAACGCGGTCGCCATATTTTCCCATACAAAGTCTATAACCTATAGATCTAATTATTTTTATTATTTACGTAATCTCGGAATATAATACAAATTTTTTATTGATACTCTGGCATGATAAAAATTTTGCAGAGTTTTTTTAGTCATAAGTTTGTTGGACGTTGTTCAATTTGGCTATACTTTTAAAATTGTGCAGAGATTCTGATCAACGTGTTGCGACCCCGTCTTTCATCTCTATTTTGAATAGAATACACAGGTCTAGAAATAATATGATAACATTTCCTCCGACCAGAACCCATATATGCGGTACCGTGACATCTGTCAAACTCTGTCTGCTGTCAACGTAAACAACGTAAATATGGCGTCGAAAATCACACGCTTACGTCGTTACCTCATATTTGCTATCGGGTAAAATCACGTCATAAATGCATTCATACCAAATTATTTAATTTAAAAAAAAGGCCCCAACCGTTATGATTTATGGTTTTGTATTTTGAAAATATAACTTTAGTCAAAGTCATAATCAATGTATGTCACGACAATCATGACCTAAGTACGTTAGCTCGAGTTGCGCAGTGACTTCAAAAACGTCACAATCATATACTCGAGATTCAATTGTTAGGCCAATTTTAAGCAAACAAAACAATTTTATCCTCATTTAAAAGGAAATCAGGTGTCCAAATGGATGGCAATGCTCCTTTCTAAGGTGAGATAAAATGAAAATGAAAAAAATCTTCAAGTGAAGAACCACTAAATCAGGATTCAAATGATGCATGCTAACTTCCTCAAATTGTTTGATAATGTATCGTGGGTTAATATGATATTAGGTGCTTGAGTACAGAATTACATATATCAATCATCATTTATTTTTCGTGCGCAGATCTAGGAAAAATGGAAAGGATTTGCAAAAAGGTTTAGGGGGGGGGGGGGCAGTCTTTTTCACCCACTCCCCAAGGATCCACCTTAGTTTTTTTTTTTTATGGATACACCACAAGGGAAACGGTCCCACTTCATAGAAGCCGTTGCTTTCAATCCAAAACTTTTCATTATTCTTTATCAATAAGTTTTCAAAAACTTACAGGCACCCGAGCGTTCCTTTAATTTCATTTTGTGTTGTAGGTTAGATGGAAAGAGCGCGTATTTTTATCTGGTGGTTTGAGGGGTTTCACCCCTAGGAGATGTTGGATCCAGCAAATATTCATAGCAGTTCTAGAAATTAAGTCCCCTCACGCCCTCCTTCAAAGTTTCATTAACAGGGATGTAGGTTTCGTGATAAGAACTCTTCTGTGTAGGAGATACATTTAGTTCTGCTCAGAATGCCTGGGAGTGGTAGAGAGCAATGACAGTCAGCTAGAAAGACGATAAATATATGAAAAGGGGCTTCTGTTTAAAGATGTAAACTCTTTTTAAGAACAACATGTGTAGAATATATATATATAAACCGAGGTCCCATGTCACAGCAAGTGTGGCACGATAGAGATTCCACCCTGCTCAAAGGCCATAAGCGCCGAGCATAGGCCTAAATTTTGCAACCCTTCACCGGCAATGGTGACGTCTCCATGTGAGTGAAATATTAAACAACTTACAACCAACCAATCGCATACGTGTCACCTATAGAACCTTGCTTTGAGGACGGACCAGCTTCGCTTGGTGTAAACACGAATGAGAAAAACCTCTATGCTTATCAGCTTCTATCACCCAAACTCTCTGCTCACCTTAGCTCGTTTTTGCTGTCATATAATATTTGAACAAAAACATAAGAGTGATCGAGATTGAAAATTGTAATTTATTACTTACCAAATGACGAAAGAAATCTTCAACAGAAGATTCTAGGGGGAAGGGTGGGGGGTCAGCTAATACAATTCAACATCAAACTGAAGTACCTGCAAAGGTAACGTAAGCTGTTGTATATATTGCAACTTTAAATTCGTTTTAATCGTGGTCCCTGTGGTGAGGGTACGGTTACAGTAGATATTTTATATCCATCTTCTTCTCAAGAACAAAGGTAGAATCTATCGAGTATATTCAATGTATTATTAATATCTCATTATTAATATCTCATCTTCGGCTGTATGAAGTAGCTCGATAAAAACTGTCTGGTGAATGCTTCCCTGGAGAGGATGTTAAAACTGATTTAGAAGTTTCCAATATATAAGTGTCTTTGTCAAATGTAAATAAGTACTAAATTTTGTATGTGACAGTGTATCTCTTATATGTATATTAAAGTCTACCGTAATACAACGAACACCACCTCCTTATTTTCGGAAGCGTTGTAAAGAAAAGTTCAATTTCCAATTTCTTTTTTTGTTGTTGTTGTTTTAAAATTCTACTTAAAAGTTTAGAGACTAAGTCTAAACAGCAAGATTTATTTCTTAAACAAGGAAAATGATTGATTACATTATTGACTGTCTGCAGTCTGATTAAAATCAAATCTTCACTAGCTCTTTTTATTTTGATCGTCACGTGAAGGCCCTTAACATAAAAAGAGCCGGTAAGCCTTGAGGGCCCTTCATTGGAAAAATAAGATATGTTCGTGTAACCATGTTCATGTAGAGTGTAACATGCATTAGCCAGTCTAATTAAAATCAGTTCTTCTCTAACCGTTACATTGGAGAAGGTAGAGAAGATCTACTTTTAATTAGATTGATGCATTAACCTAAAACGTGTCGAAGGAAACAGCTGATTTACCGATATCGATTTAATTTACGATTTTTTTTTCAAGGGGGTGGGGGAGCTGCCGGATTTTAAAATTCTTAATTGATACAAATCTGAAAACCTATCGACTTCTTAAATCGTATAGTGTGTGTTTAAGAGAGAGAGAATGGGCTTGTCAATTAATAACATCCCCACTCACTAAGTAACTACTAATAGTGGGGGTGGGGGGGGGGGGAGTCACACATTATATAGTTTTTTTTACTACGTTGACATGGACATCATTTTAAATAAAGCCGCCGTATTTTAAAATTCTTGACAATTATTAACTAGGATTTTTACTTTTCTTTTAATCGTGGGAGGGAGGGGGGTTAGTCATTTGTAAAGAAACTCATTTTTTTTTTTTGCTGGTTATTACAGTTATATACTGTACAACACAATATAATGGGACTTGTAACTGTTGAATCTCCAATTTGCATCAACAACCTGCTGTATGTGCTGTTCACAACTTGTTTTAATGTTTCCATGCTTTATAGCTTCACCACGATTGACACGTATGACGTCACATACTAATGGCGCGAAAATCTCCAACGAGAATATGCATATATATCTGGCGTCTTGCAATTTCGATACAAATTAACCACTAAAACACGCTTTATATCGGAAAAATAATACCAGCAATGAGCACAATTTAAAACACCACATTTTCATATATAGATATTTACAAGCAATAAAAATAGTGGTAAAAATCCATTAGTGCACAAGATTACCAAAGGAACATTCTTCCTGCAAGTGTTGTGCCTTATTTGATAATCACCCTCTTCGACCAAGGCCAGTGTTCATGGATTGAAATGCCAGGTCACATGGTGTTGTAGGACTTTTTAGTAGGGAGTCAGTTGTGACACTGTCATGGACTTTTCGAAGTCCAGATGTAAACCCTACGGAGCACATTTAGGACATCCCTATTCGCTGAGGTCGACAATGCACGCTCCCAATTTAAACTGACACAAGCACCGCATATACTTTAGTGTTTTTCTTGACTTCTGTCTCATCGCCATTCAGTCCAGGTAAAGATGAATTTCGTGGCCAATTTTTTTGGTCATTATGAGGAAGCATGGACCATTCAACCACATGGAAACTCCCACAAAGAATACAAAACTACGAGTAGAGCAGACACGGACCCTGGACATACATTGTACCAGGTGTGGTATCAGGTGCCTAGGAGAATAAGCATCCTCGGTCGACCGGTCACACTCGCCGTTAGCCCTATATCTTGTTCGCGCAACGGAGCAATACGTAGTCAAAATCAGTGTGCAAAGAGCGTCCCAGCCGGCATGAAACACGCCAGACTGCACTCCACCCAGCGACAGATTGTATAGGTAACTTATATCTTTACAACGACCTTAGAATTTGCGAACTGCTGACCCTAAACGAGACCGTTGAATCGCCTGCAACATCAACTTATTTGTCAGTATTCTACCTCGATGTAAAACCGACCTTACGCAGGACAACCTCTTGCGTATCGAATCATTTGAGAGACATAAACACTATTATGCAGGTGATCATGGAATATTGCTAAATAAATAGGGGAAGATGGAGAGGCTGAAGTCATTCCGTTATGCTGATTTCCGTTTTTGTCCTGAACACCCATTCCTCTCTATGCCATGTTAGCTGGATTTGAATTGGTATCCACGCAGCGTCATTGCCCTGGTTTTGAAATTTCAGTAAGTATGTTGCCGACAATTGTTTTAAAACGTCAGGGAGTATTGTTGATATATTCCATTACTATGATGGAATCAGTCCAGAACCTAATCTGGCCAATGGGAGACTCTAGTTCACAAGAAATGAGTTCAAATAGTCGGCAAGAAGCTACTGCTCCACATAATTACAATCGAAAACTACCATAGTTAATTCTTTGGTGATAACCTGAACTTTCCCATCACAGGCGAAAGCAATGCAGACCCATTTTCGTCGATGAGTCGTATATACACACAAGCTCGATATCCGCTCTAGGATCCATCACTAAGCATGTGTAGTTGCTAGTTGCATATTCGCCCAAAGGACACGAGTTTATAACAACCGCAAACAGACGTGTCCTCAATATGTGGCAGTTTGTCCGTCCACTCAATTCATTCTCTCTTTGAGGTATAAATTATGATCGTTCCTACCAAACATTGTCTGCACAGTTCTTAGATAACTCTTTCTACTTTAACATGCTAGGAATATGTTTCCATCGGGAACTGAACGGCCCAACCAAGGCTAAAACGAATAGCGTAGGGTTGATTATTACTTCCGGCGCGTACTTTAAGTGGAATGCATATGCGCAAACGGTGCATCTGTACCGATGAGAAGTATGACATCATCATTTTCAAATTCTGGTATTTTAAGATTGACGAGTAATAGCAATTCTTTAGTTTACTCGGTGGTGCCGCAGTCCTAGTTGGTATCTGTAGTTCTTTAACAGTTCACACTTTAGATATGAAAACTTTTCTGTACGTCTCTGCCCAACAATGTGTATCCAAATGACTTTAACATTGTGACTTGAAAGTTTACGGTTCTGCCTTTGAAATTGAATATTTTTTTTAGCAATATCTTTCATCGCACATTTTTTGTCTTCTCCATCATCTAAATTTGCAAGAAGAAGTGAAGATAACGAACGGTGATCGACCTAATAAATCCTAGATAAAGAATACAAAATCATGAGACGGACAAACATGTGGAATCGGGTGCCCTGGAAGACCAAGCATCCCCTGTTTTCCCCCGTGCGCTCTCTCACAGAGTAATTCATAGTCAAAATGAATATGTTCTGTAGTTGTTCTTTTACTTTTGTTTTACGTACTATCGAGAGTTCTAACTGAAATTGAGACGTCACCAGTTGTAGGTGAAAGACCACAATTTAGCGTTTACCTCGGTAACAGTGGTAGTTCTTTATCGTGTCAACGCCTGCCGCGACGCAAGACCTGTTTTTAAGGTCATGTTCGAAAGACCCTTGATAGTCGAGCGTTTGGCGAAGTAGTAATTGATACCTATGTTTACGTCTTCTTAAATTTCACGCGGCTAATGGCACGAGCGGGGCTCGAACTTACAACATCCTGGTTATGAAGCGTACGCTCTCTACCCCTGAACTACCGCAACCGGTCAAAATCAGTATGTAAAGAACGGTCTAACAGTTGGTATGAAACAAGTCAGACAACACTCAACCCAGCCCACATATGTAAAAGCATATGGTGCTTATTCTTGTACTTTAAAACAGAACACATACTTGGATTTCTACATGATTTTATGTTTCGTTTTTAAACAATTGAAACACAAACTGTTCTAGCTTTTAAGGTATTCCATGTATAATGAAAGGATGATGAACAATTTTGAAGGATTTAGATCAACATAAATGTTTATTGTTAAATAATGATGAAAGTGAAGCAGATGAAATTCACATGACTGGTACATAATTAGAAGCTGACTTTTTTGCACTTAAGACTTTTTGGAAGAGTTGTCTGCCCTTTGTAAAAATAAGAAAAATCTAATTTTCTAAAAATGTGTGTGGTCAATGATTAATTTTATTTCATATTTTCATTAAGAGAAAGTGTATGTAACTTTCTACCAAGAGATTTGTATGAAAATATAATTTCTTCTAAAATATTGTAATAAAACATGCTTTTCTCATATACCTCAATGTTCAATTCTAGGTGAAATAAATCAAGCAGTAAACAAAATTTTGAAAATTCCTATGGTGGATTATTTTTATTTGATGAACCCTTCAAAATGATACCATGATTACAAAAATTCCACCATCCATTAATTAGATATGAAATATGGTCATTATACATTGAATACCTTAAAAACAAAAATGACCTGTTAAATTCAGAGTTGGATTTACTATATGCAAGTACCTGAAAAGCAAACACAGCTCTTTTTTCACGGACCCAGTCGTGTTTATACTGGTACCTCGTCGCTATGATGATTTTGCATGTCCTTGGGTTTCACGTTTGATTTACTTTCACGCGTGAGATCAAGACCGCCATCCTAGATTAAAGAAACATGGCGGATCTCTCCCAGATTCAGTTCCTTTTAAATTCGAAATGAAAAGTGAAGATAACGAACAGTAATCAACTTTATAACTCCTATAAAGAATACAAATTAAAAGTTTGGGTAATCACGGACCCATGGACATACAAGAAGTGGGATCAGGTGTCTAGAAAGAGTAAGCATACCCTATCGACCGGTGATACCCGCCATGAGCCATATGTCTTGATCAGGTAACGGAGTAATCCGTAGTCAAAATAAATGTAGCAAAGAACGGCCTAACAATCGGTATGAAACACGTCAGACAGCATTTGACCCAATAATAGATTGTATTGGCAAACTAGATCGTTATAACGGCCATAGAATTTGCGAAATGCTTACTTTAAACGAGACTGTTGAAACCCCGGTAACATCAACTTGTTTGTCAGTAGTCTGTCTCGATTTAAAAACTTATCATACGCAGAATAAGCTCGTGTGTATTGAATCAGTTGAGATATTTATATAAACACCATATGTAGGTGATAATGGAATATTTTTGCTACATAAATATGGGAAGTTGATGATGGAGAAGTTGAAATCATCCCGCTTGTCATAAAGTTAGTTTGCCATTAATATTTATTTTCAATAAAAATATTTTAAGTTGAAACCCATCTGATTCATAAAGTGATTTATTTGAAACTCACAATCTGTTATTCACGTCATATTAAAGTAGGTGACGTCGCATCTTAGTGACGTCAAAGTACGGAGAAGTCTCACGTTGACAAGACTCAATTAAATAACTTATTCTAGTACTGTTGTCAGTTATCTTGTTTTCAATGTTCGTTTCAAATTCTTAGTAAACTCGTGTAGTACATAGTTGATCCATCGCAGCTAAATACTAGTATTGCCAGTTTCGGAATGTTGAATTCTTCTTAGAGTGGACGCCAATCTGCTGAAAGCAATACCAATGGTTGTTGAGCTAACGATTGGTCAAGTCAGTTCGATACCTTGATCTTGGATGTCATGATAATTTCCTTTAGTATCATTTCGTGTCATTCACCACGTTGAGTAAACGCATCGCGTATTCGATTTCCGGTTCCGTTGCCCATGGCGGCCTAAACCTCATATCTTCATGATCTTTGGTTCGCCATTGCTTCACCTTCTTCCCTTCGTCTTTTACATGTATCAACGCTTCTTTCTAGATTCCACTAATCTTACAATCTTAAGTTTGGTCTGTTCTTCAAAAAGCTTCTCCTAACCTTCGATTTATTTGCGAGCACGTTCCATTTCCTATTTCCTTGTCAGTGCTGCGATCTGTTATTCAGCTCCCAGTACAGCATAGCTCTGATACCGTGGGTGGTGTATTTTCAACTTCAACGTTTCCCTGACTTTGTTTTTAGCACTTCCGCTTTCGCTGCGTTCATTTTAAGTAACAATATCCGAAATTGGATTTAACAATTGCAATATTTTCTAACAAATCTTTCATTTTTGCAGTTTTTAAAATTCTCTGCAAATGTTTTTATCACTTGAGTGTTGGAACGCCTGTCCAGACACTGTAAATGTGCTTCCTGAAATCGTTCATGTACTTTCTTTACCGAGGTGTTTACTGCATCAATTTTATCGTAAGTCCCCATTTTCTCTATATTGTTACATGTACAGTGTATACGATTTTAATTCACAAGTTGAGACTGATGTGTTGTTCTTAATCTCTGTACTTCAATGGAATCTTCGTTGGAACCCATATCATGTGATATAACGGGAAATTATCGAATATTCTTTACAGATTTCATTCTTGAACTTGCAAGCATCTGGGAAATGTTACGTTGGCTCGTTTGATCACACATTTAAGAGCTATGCGTTTCACATGGCTTCAATTCCTAAAGGCAGTAGATAGTATAAACTTATAATGAGAAACTATTATTTTATTCTTTTTTGATACATTATCTGTTATTTGACGTAATAGTACATTTATTATGATGTCATAGGTTTTTGTAAAATCCTTATTGTGTGCATGATAGAAAGATAATTAGATTTTTGAGGAATTCTATTCACAGGGTATATAAAAAAAAGTAAACTATTTAATTTTCTATAAATAGTAAATTATCTGTCCTACTGTCAGGGGTAATAACTCCAATGCTGGATTTTCTCTATTGTATATTCACTATTCAATGAATTCTTTGATATCCACAATCAATTTATATATTTACAAAGTAGTAGTTATTTTTAGACTGTTGAAATTCTAAAATCTTGTCATTTTAACCAGTTTTAGCTCACCTGAGCCAAAGGATCAAGTGAGCTTTTCTGATCAAAACTTTCCGTTGTCTGTCGTTGTCGTAAACTTTTCACATTTTCATACACAAGGGCAATTTCTATCAAACTTGGCACGAGGCATCCTTGGGTGAAGGGGATTTAAGGTTGAACAAATGAAGGGACATGCCCTCTTCAAAGGGGAGATATCACAAAAATGGTGGGGTTATTTAAAAATCATGTCAAGAACCACTAGGCCAGAAAAGCTGAAATTTATATGAACGCTTCCTAACATAATGGAAATTTAAATTTGTTGAAATCATGACCCTGGGAGTATGTTGGGGCCACAAAAGGGGATTTAAGTTATACATGCGAATAATTAAAGAAAATCTTTAAAGTCTTCTTCTCAAGAACTACTGGACCAAAAAAGTGGAGATTTACGTTAACGCTTCCTGATATAGAGTGGATTAAAAACTGTGCAGATCATTACCCCCCACGTGTAGGGTGGGGTCACAATAGGAAATCTTCTCCAGAACCACTGGGCCAATACGGATGTTCCGAGTTCCCCAAGAGTTATTTCCCTTTGTCGAACTCTTCCGTAAATTATGACGTAAATATGATGACAGTGGGTACATTTGCTAATTACTATCGTTGTATTATTTCTTAAAAGATGATATCCAGAGTTTCTGAGACCATCCTATCTCAGGGAAAAGGCAACTTTAGTGTGTTTATGAGTATTAGATAACAAAATGGCTCAAACAAATATTGTTAATTGCCATCTTTCTTTGATAAAAGCGTCACTCATGTAGAAGAGGAAACGAATAATGATTCAATAGCCAATTTGATGATCTTATTCAAACAAATTATGCTTGATATGGCCAGAATATGCGTACCAGTGATTGATATAAACAAAAATTGCGCTTTTATTACATTTATCGTACGTAATCGTTATGTACAATGCCAGTCTACGATATAATGTATACATTGTGTACCCACCATACGTCACAAAATGCGAAAGAGTTCGACAAAGGGAAATAACTTTTGGGTAACTCGGAACTTGCGTATTTCAATCAAACTTAATACAAATCATTCTTAGGTAAAGACAATTCAAGTTTGTTCAAATGAAGGGCCATGCCCCCTTCAAAGCATCTCTCAAAGTCAAGGGTTTCTAATCCGCTCCGCTCCGCTCCACATAAATTGTGATGTGGAGGGTAGCGGATCAGAAACCCTTGACTTGGGAAGATGTCTTCAAAGGGGGAAATGATAATAAAAATGCAAAAATAGGGCGGGTCATTTAAAAATCGGATTCTTCTTCTCAAGAACCAATGGGCCAGAAAAGCTGAAATTTACATGAAAGCTTCCGGACAAAGTGAAGATTCATGTATGTAAAAACCATAACACCTGGGGTTAGGGTGGGGCTACAATGGTGGATCACTATATGTGAAGGGAACCAAACTAAATGCGTAAAGCATCCTTAAATGAAAGTTTTAATGAAAGGTAATACCTGTCTACATTGTACAAGTATATGGGCATGTGATAAATAATATAAATTTGTAGTCAAGTTTAATAATTAAGTTTGATAATTAATGAATTTTAGGTGTTACCTTTGAATTTTTTTCTCGAAGCAAGCTGCTTGTATAATTTTAGTTTTACTCAAGCTTATTTATTGCTAGGAACTGCTGCTCGAGTGAGCGATGTGACCCATGGGCCTCTTATTATGTATTATAATCAAGCTGTTTAATGAAAATGATTTTCTGATGTTGATATAAACTTCTTTTTTTTTTTTTTTTTTTTTTTCTTTTTTTTTTTTTACATATCTGGCATCTTTAAAAAGTTGGCAACATATACATGTATATTTTCTTTATTTAATCAATACAGTTTTTCTACTTTGAACCATTATTAATTTTGATAAATCACATAATAGTGGAGCTACCTTGAGTGTACATTAATGATACCATAAACAAGTTTGTGAATGGTCTAAAAAGTGTAAAAGGCTAAAATTGCAATAAATCTCTCGGGAAGTCTGAATTTCGAGTCATCTATCGGTGAAAAGTGTCCGGTTCTTCATCATTTCCTTGTTATGAAGATCGTCCTTGACATAATAACTTGGAAAAAGCAATATTCCCCGAATGATTACAAATCTTCATTGAACCAGAAGACAACACATCATGCAATTTTTTCTCACACAAGATCTGTCCTCAATTACTTTTTTTGGAGCCTAGATGTCTTCGATTTTAATGAATATCAACAATTGCAGGTTGGAAATTTCTCATTTTAACAAGCATGCCACTGTTATCACGTAACTTGTCAGTTTCATCAAATATTTCATGTAAGAATCAGCTGTGATTATCTGTAGAATGAATGGTGTATCGCCACCCACGGTATGATAAAAAATATAATTGTGCTGGATGAAATACATGTATACATCGTTTTTAGGTTTTGATGTACAATTATATATCTACTGTACTGAACAACCGGTCCGTCATCCAAACAATGAAAATTCTTACACTGTATGAAAGTTGATTTAAGGAAATTCATCGTTGGAATATATGTGTACATTGGTAGAAGGGGTCACGGAGAAAACAGAAGGGAGATATCTAGTGATCATAGCATGAAGCTTACAAGCAATTTGAGCTTATTATGATATACACCCCCTATAACTTGCTTCCCAATCGAGGGAAATAAATGTTATTGAAGGGGTAATAACTCACGTATATTTACAAATACATAGTGGATCAGTTACAAAGTGCAGGGAGGAATTTGTACAACGGGCTATATAACTCTTGTAAAATGGATCAACCGTGGCCAAAGTCAAACATGATCGGATTCCGCAGTGGATAATTAGAACTCTACAGTAATTTTCATATCAGTATCTCCAAACATCACGGAATATTTAATTTTTACATTTCCAGTGTTTTTGCCTTCGATTGAATGATTTATGTTTTCCGCCACACTCAACAATTTTTCAGTTATATGGTGACGCCCAGTTTTTTATTGGTGGAAGAGAGAACCCAGATTCAATGTACCTGGGAAGAGACCACCAACCTTCCGAAAGTAAACTGGGAAACTTTCTCACTTACCGGCGCGAGAGGGATTCGAACCCACGCCGACAGAGGTGAGAGGCCGTCACTAAATGAAATGATGGTCACTTCTTCATGAATTTGGACAATGTGCGTATGAATCTTGATAAATATAGTACGACCATATTAACGGTTGGGAATTCCAACAGATTCTAACGTGCTTTGTGAAGTATGCTGGCGTAAAGCGTCGCAATTTCATGCCCTCGTGTATTTTCAAAATGAAATCCATTTCTTGAATAGAGGCGACAAAAGGGCTATGGTCGTTCATGTAAACTGGCTCCATGTTTGTTTTAAATAAGGAAACAACACAGACAGCGGGAGAAGCGATATTTAACGTGTACGCCACGTACGAGGGCTTGGGGATTTACCATGGCTCCAGTGGGTCCAAGACAAAGCCCTGGTGAGGGCCGTGAGGGCGAAGTTCCCAGATGCCCAATGTGAAGGAACAGAATCTTATTAAACTCTAAAAGACATGCCTTTTAAAATAAAGTTCTTTTTTTCCGTGTGTATTACAGGATAGCCTCCTTGGTTTGAAATATACACTGTAAAAGCCTCGATTAACACCTCGGCTTTTAAATTTCAAAACAACAATTCTCAACCTCGGAGGTTATCCTGCAATATAAACTAAAACTGTCATTATTTCTTAAATGCAAGGCGGCAATCGCACATTTTCGGGAAGCAGATAAACAACCTGGAATGTATTACGGTAACCTCCTTTTTTTTTAGCAAATCAAAATGCAATAACAATTACTCATTGTCTTTTTTCTCGAATAGATATTTGCTAGAACGATGAGATCTTCCCATAGCAAGTCTTAAAATATGTTAATAGCAGGCCAAGCGTCCCAAAGCGACGCGACAAGCTCGCTCCAATGATTGCACCTTTGCTATGGGCTCTTCACCAGCTGAAAAAATTATGAGTATCACCCATAGTGCTCTGGAAAAATGTCGCCGTCACTGCAGTACATGTATACTTCATGCATATGACAACCCCGTAGATAAAATAAGTATTCTAAATTGTAGTAGAGAAGTGTACGCTTTGTTGATAATTGCTTGGTTTGAAGGAAGAAAAGATCGCATCTAATTCAAACGAATAGGCGGATTAAATGTCTGAAGTCGTGTTGCAAGATGCTAAGGAACTTTGCTCGTTTCAACATACATATATCATGATAACTAATTAGTGACTTACACAAAAGCAAAAAAACCAACAACAAAAAAACCCAAAAAACTTGAATTTACATCAAGTGGACGCTTGTGTATTTTATAATTTGATAAATTAAACTTCTGCAGTTCTTGAGAGGAATTTCAGTACATTTTGCTAGTATGCAAGTATCCCTGAGGGTTATTGTAAGAACTACAATCTACATCACATGTATTTCAAAAATGTATCTCAGAATGTAGACTTTGAGGTGCAACTCTGCAAAGACTATAAAATATCATTTATATGATGATGAATTATCAACCTTAGAGTTCCAATCATTGACCTCTCGATCGTTTTCGATCCCATATTTTATTCCTGCGCTTTTAATATGATCAGCTAGGTGAGTGCACGGTTATTTAATTGTTTATTATGCCTCATTTTCCACACTTCTCTTTTTTCAATTGGTCGACAACATGAATCAAAAGTGATAGTGTGTAGTTATAAATGACTGAGATGACCCTCATTGAAGCCTGATCGTCCTCTTTAAATCACCGCATTATTCATTATTTAAGTACTTGCACGAGAATGTAATTAAGTATCGGAAACGAATGATACTCTTTCATGGTGTACTTTATAAATGATTTATTGTACAGGTACTTAATTGTATATTAGCAACTGTTAAATAGTACGCTTCTCGTTTTTAAAAATATCTGGTAATATAGAAATCGTGTCAAGGTCACGACCTAGAAAAAGATGATGTAGAAAAAACACACACCACACTGTACAGTATTTCCTTGAGGGTGTCAGCAAGCCTTGGGTAAATTATCTCCACAAGTCAAAAGTTATAGTGATTCGTTACCTCGCACTAACAAGGTAACGGATCAATAACCCTTGACTCCCTCAATGATATACTTTCACCGTTACATTGTACCGATACATACTATTATGCAGAGATACAAGCATTAAAACTATATCAAAACTTATTACAATGTTTACAACCTGGATCTGAGGGACTTACTCGCCACAGCTGTTGTTTGCGATCGTAAACTGGTTCTTATAAGGGAATGGTTAATTCGTGATGCCATTCCATTGCATAAGGCTTATTCGTGATTCCATTTGGGACTTATCACAACTTTTCATAAGATAAATTATCATAGCTCTACTGATTTTTCACTATATAAATGTAAACCGACACATTTTGCGGATCCCCTGTACACATTGCTGTAAAATGACTGATTTACTGTACATATTGCTGTAAATCAGTGTAAATTGACTGATTCACTACAAAAAGGTGCATCAGTTCGATGAACTAATAGACTAGAAAAAAATTGATTGTTAAGATTTTTTTTCTCTCTGTTATCTTGAACTTGAAGGGTTAAAATCACAATATGTGTGATTACCTTGAACCCAAATCCTTGTCTTACCATCAACGGCAACTCCAATCCCTGTTATTTCTATCAACTTCAATCTCCTTAGGTACAATCAACTCCAGTACCTGTCTTCTATCAACCGCAATCCCCGTGTCTACATTAATACGCAATCCTCGTGCTTACATCGTAGCTACATCAACCCGCAATCCCAGTGCCTACATCAATCCGCAATCCCTGTAGCTACCTCAACCCGCAATTCCCGTGCCTACATCGATCCGCAATCCCCGTGCCTACACAAATCCACAATCCCTGTAGCTACATCAATCCACAATCCCTGTAGCTACATCAATCCGCAATTCCCGTGGCTACGTCAATCCACCATTCCCGTGGCTAATCAATCCGCAATCTCCATGACTACACCAATCCGTAATTCCCGTGGCTACATCAATCCCAACACAAGTGGTTACCGTTTCTGACATCTACACTTTCATGACTGAATGAATCAATGTGTGAGGGACGTATATATGTGTTACTCAATATGTCTGTTCATATACATCTTTATGTAGATGTATGTACATATGTATTTATTATCAGCTGCATATGGTGTTGATTCAATACGTATGGTCTTGTTCTGCGTATGATTAGATTTTAAATCGAGGCAGGTTACTGACAAACAAGTTGATGTTACAGGGGGTTCAACAGTCTCGATTAAAAATCAACTTTTCGCAAATTCCATGGTCGTTATAATGATCTAGTTTGCCAATACAACATAGCATTGGGTCAAATGCTGTCTGACGTGTTTCATACCAATTGTTAGGCCGTTCTTGACATACTGATTTTGACTATGGATTACTCCATTTACCTGATCAAGACAAAGGGCTGGGGTGGCCGGTCGACAGGCGTACTTACTCCTCCTAGCTACCTGATCCCACCTATAATATGTCCAGGGTTCCTTGTTTGCCTAACTCTTTATGTATTCCTTATAAGAGTTATGAGATTGATCACTGTTCGTCATCTTCACCTTTCCTTTATGTATGTGGTAAAAATGAATAAATAATATAAAAAATAGGGTAATGAATTTCACGATTACGGTAAAGATTTTGCTCATTTGATACTACATGTACAATGTATATACCCAGACTGTCTGCTAGATACATGTACGCAGGAGTAAAGAAGACTAAAAATACTACACTAATTTACAGGCTTTGGCCTCATACTTAGACCCAAAGAAAAAACGACCGTGAAATTCACATTTCAGCGTGTTTCTTAACCCCAAGTATTTTATGCAAACATTTAGGTGAAAATTGGTCCAATAGCCTTCCAAAGACCAAAAAAAGGTTTAAAAGTCCAGGAAGAGGACAAAGGTCGCAAATGAATAATTACTGTGTATTTAGATTACCTAGTAAGTCAGGGGCGGATCCAGGAATTGTGGTTACGGGGGGCGCCACTTTATGAGACAGTGGGTCCAGGGCGAAGCCCTGGTGGGGGTCCAGGGGGCGAAGCCCCCGGAAGCTCCTGGATTTTAAAGATTTTATGGGGCTTGAAATATTTCTCCTATTAAGTCATTTGTACTATTTTCTATCATTTTTTAAAGGTGAAATTAATAAAATGACCCAAATTTTAAGAGGGTTTTGGAAAAAATTAAGTTCTCCCAATAAAGTAATTCAAGAAATCAAAGGATTTTGTCATTTATTTCTCAGGGAGTGGAAGAAATTATTGCTTCTTTCATCGTTTAGTACATTTTCCGAAACAAGATACCGCGATTTACCTTAAATTTGAAAATTTTAGGGGGGGGGGGAGGCGCCGGTTGCGCCCCCTCTAAATCCACCACTGTAAGTTGTATAAAATATTAACAAAATGAAGAAGAAAAATATTAGTAAACTACAAACAAATTAATAATTCATGAAAATATTTTTCATCTACGAGTACTGCTATTTTAATATTTTTTGCCTCCGAGGCAGAAAACAAAAACTGGTCATGTGACATTATTTTTCTTGTAGTGTCATGATAAAGTGACGAGATTCAACGACAATTTCTGAACTATGAATAATCTGATTACGAAATATGGCTCCATATCAGCTACAGATGTAAATATTCATTAATTTTGTATAACTTCACCGGGTAACGTGATGAATTGCATAAATCGTATACCTGTCATGCATTGTTGATGAAGAATACCACTTTCCATTTGTATATATGTCCTCATAACCAACATCGAGTTTTAATATTTTCTTTTTGATAATGCATGCATATTTCAGAATGTTCTAAACCCAGCAAATGAAAAATCATAAAGAGATATTCGTTACAGTATATAATGAAATGCAACCAATATCAAATATTCTGTTTATTTGCCAATGAAATTTAAAATTAAACTAGAAAATAAATCCCTTTGGTCTTTATCGAAATTATAAATTTTAAGCAGACATAATACCAATAAAGTCGAATTTCAAGTCTGCCTTGGATAGAGTTGATTTCAACCTCAGTCACCTCGTGCCCGATAAGTGACGTTGTATGAAGTAAGCAAAAGTTGAGTCTCATATTTTATTCAATCATCTGCTGAGTATATGTGTTTGGATGGCATCTGTATACGCCATGATAAAAATCACCATACTTCATTCGACACATACGTTTTCTTGGCATTTACGGAACAATAATCACTATCAGGTAATTTCTTTATCAAATCAATCATCACAATATGACTAGTACTTCTACGAGACGGCACAGGAGTGTCACAAAACTCCAATTAGAACGTTTTCCGTTGAGTAGGTCCTCAAGATACTTATCTGGAATGCACTGTAACAGCATGTTTTAAAGTGTCCATACTAATGCTTAGTCATCTTGTGCTTTAGTACAAGTGTTTGTCATATCGAACAGTCACTACTATAACATCTGCTCGACAGCCCGTATTTCTTCTTTCGTTAGTGGGTTCAGATGAAAACCTTTTGGGTTGTCCTTGTGTTCAAGGTCACGGAGCTGCTGCACTTTGGGTTTTAAGTCCTGTCTTGTGTCCGAGATTTCCTTGTCCAGCTGATCAAAATCTGAAAACGCAAAGACTTTAAAAGCATGCACACTCAGACCACAGTAATTTAATTGGGAAGGATGTGTGTGTGTGTAAGTGAACTCGCTGCCGACCCAAGAAGCCTATAATTTAGGTAAATGTACTCATATTTTTCTATTACCTGTAAACGAAAACTGGGACAATGCACGTGCAAAAAGACATACACATATCAATCTATCACATCATTAAATAATTAGAAAATGGCTGATTGTGTGTAAATTGTACCGAAAACACTGTCAAAATAATAAAATAAAAATGGTCCTTATCTTATCTAATTGCAGTGACCTTATAATTTGACCTTTTGACCTGACAACTTGCAAGGGTTGCCTAATAGTCACGACTAGATTACAAAGGTTAAAGCGTTATCTGGTAATGATTATCAGTCGGACAAAATTAGTGCATGCATAGCAGATCATGTGCAAAGTAATGTGCGTTTATTCTCTTCTTCAAAGGCAGAGAAGAATTTCCTTGTAGTAGCCTGTCCGACATATTGGTTACGCGGAGCATCGTGTGTAAAGGCATCTACCGGGTAGCCTTGTAATACTGGTTACACGGAGCATCGTGTGTAAAGACATTTATGGGGTTTGTCTTTATGAAAACAAGGAACTGCACGTCCGAAAGGTGTTGCACTTACGAAGTAAAAAACCAAGTCTGCTACAATAACTGCGAACAATTATACAACATGAAATTACATGTTAGACTACAACGATTGATTGGTAATATTGAAATAATGATTAAATATCATATGCCCATTTTGTCCATTAAACCAATGGCTTTCTCGTTGATTTAGAAGAAGAATTGCGTTCTTGAAACAAAATGAAATATGATTCTACCTGATTTTTTCTATCATAAAATGTTGCTTACGTAATTTACAATGTATGTCAGAAATCCATAGATGAATGCGTTTCTAATTGATATCTATTTTCTTTCTTTCTAATGCGATATGGTCCAATGGTCGTGAGACTTGTTAAGAGCGCATTTTTTTTTAACCCCAAGGATTTGAGTCCTGGAGTAAACGATTGGTACATTCTCAGAATTACCTTTTACAAAACAATTTCCCCGTACAGTCATGTTCTTATAAGGTGCAGTCTTTAACAATCTAAATAAATATGCATTTTGTAGTGCTTTTTCTTCTTAACCATACTTCGTGCGTATGTATGTAGGTAGGTAGGTAGGTAGGTAGGTAGGTAGGTAGGTAGGTATGTATGCATACCACGTTACTATATATTGCAAAAAGTAACGCTTTGAACTTATTAACTAAAATTCACAATGGCGAAATTTTCTGGTGACGACAATTTAGAAAAACCAAATTCTATTTTTGAATTTCTATGCTGTTATAAAATATCTAATAAATGCATAACATTCAGTATAATATTATAAATAGGGCGTGTAGTTGTTAACCTTGGCTGCGCTACGCTGGCAATGATTGTCTGGGGGTGATGGTTGATTGTATCTTGTTTAACGTCCCACTCGAGATTTTTTCACTCATATGGAGACGTCACCAATGCCAGTGAAGGGCTTCAATTTTAGGCCTATGCTCGGCGCTTGCGACCATTGAGCAGTGAGGGTTCTTTAGCGTGCCGCACCTACTGTGACACGGGACAATCGTTTTTACGGTCATCAGGGGGTGAAAATGTCAATGTTACCCTCAACTACATGTGCACTACTCATATATTATGTGACGAAAGGATTTGATTTCATCTAATATGTAAATTATTTTATTTTAATTCTTTCCGTCGCCCAACGGCCACAATCAGGGGGGAAATCTTTAAATTGACGCAGAAACAAACTTTTAAATTACATTTCAACCGTAGAAGGAGCTTAGAACTGTTCAAAAGATTTGTCAGAATCTAGAATAGCTAGTTTAAGCACTGTATTAATTCAATGTAAGTAAATACGTATACATGAGAAGTTGGCATGACATTGCTATACTCTTTCGATTCGCCGTGCATCGAAAATGATGTCAATCCTTACAATTTCATAAATAAATACAACACATGCATTTAAAATGGTAACCGATAGATGTGCGCAGTATATACGTTTAAACTTTATTCATGACGTTTCATAAACAAATTCTACAATATATATTAAAGCTTCTCGTCGACTCGAATATTTGTGCCAAGGGGTAATTGATTATTTATTACTTCTTATAATTAGTGACCATTACATGTACTTAGTACGATATGGAGTTATAGAGTTTACATCCAGGGAAAATATCACGGTTATTATAAGACTCAGCAGGGGATTCTGTAATGGATAATTAAAAGCCACTCTGCCCATTCCATGCATCGGACAATATTGATACTGTATATGGATTCAGTTTTCTCCATTGCCAATACGAATGATTGTACTTCCTATTGTGTTATCCTTCAAGATTAATGTAGTTTTACCAACTTAATGAATCTGACCACAACTGATAAAAACACAACTGGATGACTTTTTTCATGCTTTTCACTGCTAGTTTTAATCGTATCTTTGCACAGCAGTTCTCATTTTTACCTTGATAGGATGGAATTTATTTGTGGTTCAATGTGCTTTAATTTGTAGAGAAATGTTCTTGAACTGAATGTAGGAAAATCCACACTGGTTAAACAAGTTTTTTAACAGTCTAAGCCAGAAAAGATTGTGCACTGAGCAAAATACGTGTATAAAGGTGTTGGGGGACATGTATCAATGGTTATTGCTGAGGATTTGAAATCCATGCCATTCCATATCCAATTATACCCACACTTTTAAGATTTGGCACTTATTTTACTTCTTTAATGCATTTTCATTATCGAAAGATTTCTCTTTTCATTATCCTCAATTTCAATGGTTAAGAATTCGGTGCTAATTTGTGATTATTGATTTTAACCCTTAAAATCACACTTTTTCAGGTCATCAACCATGCCAGTTTGTGATCAACTTTCAAACAGTTTAATTTGAAGATCAGTAGGCATCGAAATAGTACGTATTAATCCTAGTATGCGGAGAGAGCATGATAGCGGAAATCTCCCAAATTATTCCCGTGACACCATGGGACTTCTAAACAGTCACAGACATTAAATAGCGGAATGGACACTTACATGTAGTCTGATAATTACGGCTGTCAGAATCAAAATGACACATAAATTTATATCTTCTCTGTAGATCACACAATTCTTTAACACTGCACCATATTTAAAACTCGTTTCACAAGTATACTTATTCTCAATTTGTTGTAAAGCAATTTTCCACCTTTACGTACAAACTACTTACTTAAGATCTCTGTGACGCAAATAATTACAGTAAACGAAATAACAAATCTAAAGAAACTTGATCTTTGAGAGCTGAAAGGAAATAAACATAGGTCACGTGACCATTGCGGCAGACAGAAAATCTAAACAATATAGAGGAAATTCAAGATTAAAGCATGGCAAACTCTCTGTAGACGAATTTACCTGCTTACAACAGAAAGACGAATCTTTTATTTTGGCATCTGCGTAAGCTAATTCACATTTCGATAATGTGTCAATAATGGCGTATTAGGCTTCAGGCTTATATCAGATTTGTTTTAAGTTCAAAAGATCAAACAACACCTTTCAGAAAGAGGAGAGTTGTTGTAAGAAATACCAATTATCAATCCAACGACGGAGCAATACAAACGTTACCCATGTGAGATAGCCATGTGAGGCGTTTCTGCTTTAAACTGTTACGACGTCATTGACTATGACGTCATATATTTGCTATTGGTGAAGTATAGACTAATATTTTGTATTATACTTTCATGTAAAATACTCGAATCTGATTGGTCGAGAAGCATTTGAAAAAAACATACTGTTACCCTCTGAGAACTGAAAGCTCGCGTTCCAGGTTGATAGAATCTAGCAACGGGTAACAGTACTTAACAACGGGTGATATTATAAAAAAATTTATCAAATGCGTCAAATTTATGCGCATACGGTTCGCCGTAGATTGTCAAACGACGTCGTTTGGGCGTTTGTAATAAACACGTATACGAAATATCGCATGACAGTGATTGATCAAATGTCAACAGACGCAAGTCTTTCTGCTTTGTTCTTTATATAACATTCAGTATAATGCAATATTTATATACAACGTTTTCTTAAATTTCGATTTGAGTAGCTTTCTGGAGGACAGTCTTGGGTTTTTCGGTTTACATTTTTTGTAAAAGTTCCCAGTTTGCTCTTTCATACTGTCTGATTAGTTTTTGCATTGAATTTCAAATGACGATTTCGATGATCTTGAGAGTAAAAATGATCTTTTTTATTCACTCTTGTGAGATAGCGAAATTCCACCTCGGGAGCAAGATTCCGCAAAGCTTCGTCGTAAACAGAGCATCTTGTCTCTTCGGTAGAGTCCCCCCCCCCCCTCACATCCTTACTAACAAAGGGGTCTATCAGTGTCATACTATATTACGTCATTGATTATTGTGGCATATATTTTCCATACATTATGTTGCGTGGTGAAATAAAATAAATTGTATGTTTTCTTCATATTTCGATTTGATAAAACCTTTTTGAGGTTTAAGTGCAGTGCAAACCATTTTCAGGTATGCTCTTTCTCACTGCCTTATTAAATTTAACATTCAAGTTCGAATAATAATCATATATTATTTTAATAATCCACTGAAAGGTGTAAAAATTGGACAATAGTAATTATTTTTACTCATGTAAAATTTGAGTCTTTGGCAAGTAGTTGACAGTTTTAAATATTTTCAGACACTTACATCATCACTCTTAAATACACCAATTCCTAACTAAAATCGATAGTTAGATAAAATTGGACACACGTGTTTGTCTAAATTTACAAATACTTGTTCTCCAGAAACTATAATGGATAGAAACACAAGCTAAAGTACATCACATACATGCATTCTAAATATATCTCACTGCAAACAATGGATGCGTCGCTCTTTAAGTATCAATCCCGGATGCAGCTTTATATCTTTATGAAATATATAACGCACGCTGAAGATTCAGCACAAATCTCAGATTGATCATTTTCCCGACCCTCGTGGTAGCTTCAGCCTCCGTCGCGTAATATCTGGGTTGTTAAGTTAATAATATTGTTATTTTGCCAAGCATTCGGCGTTAAAATTGAAAATTACGTAACGGATCTTTCCGATGACTTTTGTTTTACAAAACCGATGTCCTCTGTCAAGGAAGGCTTTGACACCACAAAGGATTCCTTACCGGATTCACTAGGTTCCGGGGCTATGAAACTTACACGAGCTCAGTTTTGATTTAAGTCTCATTTTTAATAAAGGGGGCATATTGTGAATAAGTAAGACTTTTATCAAAATCAAAAGGCCTGATGTCCATCGCACGGGTCTCAATCCTACAGCTGATGGCGTTGGACGTTTCACAACAAACGGTCAGATCAGACAACACACTAAGACCTAAGTGCTAAACATCAACACTCTAACTGTACTGAAAAAAAATCATTTAATTATAGAAAAGCATCGAATTCTAATTAAAAAATTGTGAAGAAAAGGGCTTTAAAACATGACGAAGTTTTAGATGAAAATGCTTTTAAGAAGTCCATTAGAAAACTCAGAACGTTAGCTATTGGGATAACTGGGTTAAAAGAACCGTTTAAGATATTATCATTCTTATTTTCATTTACTTGTTTGACTTTTCGTTAAATATCCGGTGAAATTTTCCGTCAATCAAAACATGGATACCCAATGGTAAGAAAAGGAAATCACACCCACACCTATACCGGGAAAATCTCACCATTCCGCGCTCAACCATCCGGTTACTCCGATGTAGTCTTTGGTCCATACTATCTGCGTATCATATACCCTAGAGATAACATGTTTGAAAATTTGCCACAAGTTTTAATTATTAATTAATAATTCTCTCTAGAGATGAAAATCTATGCAGATTGTTCAACGCTTCATCAGTGTTAAAGTAACCCGACATAGTGCTTTGTTCATCAAAGGAGAAGTAGATACGGAGGGACATGTTTAGTGTAAGCTGCATGTTAAGGACATATAGCTATCTTAGTGATACACTGACAGTTTGTGAATGGAGAGTGACTGACGGATTTACTTGTGCGAGATAATCATGACACAATCCGTTAATTCGACGTGACGGTTACAAAACACCACACGTGTCAAAGAAATCAAGCGGGGTGTTCTACATAGTTTTACTTGTTTATTAGCACTGTGAAGGCGATGTCAGAGGAACAATATTAATTTTCGTAATTATCGGATAACTTTTGTATTTGGTTTACTTGCAAGAAGGTATGTATACGGTTTGTCAAATACCCAATTCTGTTCTATGATATCTCAATTCTAGTAGCTACGATTCTCAAAGTTCTAACTTGTGTTTAACACAGTTCTTATCATTTAAATAGAGTTAATTTACTTTCATTGAATTACACATCAGAAAGTGAGACACAGATAAAGAAATCGATGAACCAGTCGCTCCCATGGGAGAGATATTTAGATGACGGTTGACCAGTATCGCATTGAACTCGATTTTGAAAGGATCATGACAGTACAAATGGAATACAATTTTTAAACTACGGAAAAAACACCCCAAAATAAAATAAACACTAACAAACAAACACCGCTAATTGAATTAAGCTTTCGAGTTTTAGTTCTTTAATTTGGCTATTAGTTCTGTTATTAACCTAAGCTATCAGCGCCAAATCAATTATTGAATTTCCAAATTCATGACGACCAGGTCAGTTTGACATTTCAATCACGTGTTCATGCCTTCATCTTCTGACCATTTATTTTGCTCATGTGACGCACACTTGTCGTGAAACTGCTGGTAATTTATTACTTTATTGTGCAGGTGAACAGTTCAAAACTCTGTATCTATCTGAAACACAAGCAATGTAAATTTTTGTACATATATTTCATCTTTTACTTTTCAGAATCAAGCAAAATGGACAATTCGACTGGAATAATTTCTAA
Source organism: Ostrea edulis (assembly GCF_947568905.1). NCBI lineage: Eukaryota > Metazoa > Mollusca > Bivalvia > Ostreida > Ostreidae > Ostrea > Ostrea edulis. Next base: position 64,173,228 of record NC_079167.1, read on the forward strand.
TACTTCTAGAAATATTTATCAGACACTAGAAGAAGTCAATGCATCGAAAGCTGAACAGCGCCTCCCAACGGTCATCTTCCTCGTCTTTCTGATTATCGTAGGACTGATTGGAAACACAGTGGTCATTGTTGCATACTCCCTGAAATACCCACCGTCCACGTTCAGACTGTACATCCTAACTCTAGCTGTGCTTGACTTTCTCTCTTGCCTCATCCCAATGCCCCTTGAGGTCGTTGACAACGCATACCCTGTAATGTTCTATAACGAGGAGTTCTGCAAAAGTGGACGTTTCTTTGGCAATGTCCTAAAGATCGGATCTGCGTTTGTTCTTGTTGTGATGGCGGCCGGTAGATACAAAAAGATTTGTCACCCATATTCAAAGCCCACCCCGTTGCTGGTGGCGCGTCTATTATGTGCAGCATCAATCGTCCTTGCCATCGCCCTTTCGTGGCCTAACGCAATCATACAAGGAATAAAACACGTGTATCTCCCGGGGAACATCACTGGCTTTGACTGCTCTATCGATGACGTCATTCGGGGTACTAAATACCCCTTTATCTACTCCACCACTTTGTTTGTCGTGTACGTTATAGTGTTTTTGTTGCTGACTGTACTGTACAGTTTGGTAATTTTCGCCCTTCAACGTCATGCCAAAAAACAAACGACTCGGAACCTCAATGAAAGACTAAATAAATTGAACCCCAGAATAACAAAACTCATGATTGCAATAACAGTGGCATTCATTTTGTGTTATTTACCGAACTGTCTTCTGGATGCGATTTCCACATTCAAAAGAGGAAATATTTTCCCACCGAGTCCCATTGTCTTGGGAACGCTTCCGCTTTTAGCCAGAGCATTTTTTATCAACAATGTTATCAATCCTTTTATATATTTGATAGGAGAATCCAAATTCCGCAACATCGTGAAACAATCTTTGAGATGGTTGTATTATACTGTTTGCTGCCCTAAAGAAAAACAAAAGCAAAGATTTGCCATAACAGAGTCATTTCGCTTAACGGAGGTTAAATCGAATGATTCTGGCTAATTCATGATGATCGTCAAATACATGTTTCATAATATGTATACAGTGATGTTGGTTGTTTCTGAACACGTGGGGATTGTTCAGCTTCGAATGCTATTAGAAGTATACGTTGTTTATTGGAGAATGTTCGTCCTGTGGCGGGTTTTTTTCCTAATGAACAATATCATCCCGTGTCCGCTAAAGCTATCTGAACGTTTGATATTTCGTCAATGAAGAAAACTGCGAACTAATACGAAGGCGAAAACATGCAATATACAGCGTCTTTATTCACTAGAGTATTCGTTATGTAATGGATACAAAGTTGCAGTACTAAAATGCTGACACCAGTGAAATATCAATTTGAGACATCATCTCCCAGATAAGGTCATACGTTAAGATTGCTCTCCTTACGCTGATGAGCACAGGGCACTCCGGTTTTGAGATAGTTGTTTTGTATCGGTGACTTCACCTACTTCCGGTTTCCTCTTGTTCACTTAAACATTGTATATACATGTACGGAGTTTTTCTGCATTTCATGTAGTGTTAAGACATGTTTATGGACTACGACTGTGTCGTAATATAATGCTGCACACTACATTTAAACAGACATGAGGACAGTGTTAAAAAAAAAAAGATATGGATAGAACGTCGCTAACAGATACAAATATTGATAAACAAGTTTCGTTAAGGCAATTTTATTGTTAATCTCCATAAAAGTTGAAATCAAAAGCCCTGAATGCCATAATTCATATCTAATGATATTTCTTATATTAAGCAGCGCGGTGTAATTAACGGTTGCTAAGATGCAGAAAACTAAGTACTAATTTAAAGTTTGTTATTGTTTGACTTTTCCTTATTTGATAGAGCACCATGCTGGACCGTGTTCGCGTCTTGTTATTTTCGCTTGCTGTTGTACAATGATATACGATTTTGACCCGTTTTGTTTAGAGTTATTATATATATTGTCCAGTATTTGTCATGTTTTAAATTTACCTGAAGTAAAAGAGAGCGAAAAGTTGGATAAAGATATTCTAGTACATGTATACGCCATTTAATTTGAATTTATTCGACCAATATAGATATTACTATTTGAAAAGGGGTCATTTATGAAGACCAGAATGACTCGAAAGAAAGGATAGAAACAGGATTTAGATTGGGAAAAAATGGTGAAAATAACGACGAGTGACCAATCTTTAAAAATCCTAGCTATAAAGAATACACAATCGAAAACCGGGCAAACACAACACCCACCGGTGGGATCAGGTGCCTAGAAAGAGTAAGCATCCCTGTTGACCGGTCACACCCATTGCTTGTTAGTTAGCAGTTATTTCTATCTCTCATGGGTGATTTCTGTATTTTCTTTTTGGTTGTTTCACGCTCCATTCGACAATTTTTCACTTATGACGTAATGTCACTTCATGGCGTGACAAACTTTGACTTATGCGTGACACTCAAGGTCATATCAGTAAGGGTTCTTTATCGTACCAACATCTACCATGACACGGGACTTTCGTTTGTAAGGTTACATTCAAAAGACCTGTAGCTATCACTTTTTATGCCGGGTACTTGACTAAAGAACATTTACTACCTATGTTAATCGTCTTGGGTTTGATGCGGCGCAGCAATCGAGAATCGGACCTGGGACCCCCAAATGCAACATGAGTGTCCAAACCTCTTGGCTACCTCGGCCAGTTGTTTATCTATTCAAAGGCCTTGTGTTTTGCATGAAAAAATAAAAAGAATAAAAAAAAATTGATTTGGATAAAAAAAAACCTTCATTTTAGAGAAGCAAGTATACTCATTGGTTCTGCGAAATCATGGTAAATACTAATGTGTATTGCAAATTCTGCCTCAATATTCCATTACTGCAACAACCAACACAATTCTTATGTTAATTCTAATAGATGTTTCATCCCAGATAGTGCGTTAATAGAGGACAGTCAAAATGAACATGCACCAAAATAGGAATTTCGCCAAAACATGAATTTCATTTTGTCAGACCGGGGATTCCTGATTTGTACAATGCCTTATTTGTACTTTTCCATCTCGTAGATTTATCAAGAGATGCAAACACTAGCATGTATGTATAATTTTACGTAAACAATAAGTTCAGAGTATGTATTTTTTACTCTGCATGGGATCTATACATACCCTGAGTTTAAACAAGAAGGTTACAATTTGATCCGTCTTGATGGTATTTGCTCTAAAGATGGCCGAGATAATTTTGTAAACGACCTTAGCCCAAAGGACGAGAAGCGATGCGATAAGTTGAAACATTTGAATGAATAAATGATAGAAAACTAATATTCAAAAGAAGTAAATAAGAAATAAGTATTAATAAAAACGTTTTAAATTTAAAGGAAAGATGTTTAGAAAATGATTAAACAGTGTACAATGTAGATACAATGATTTACTATTCCTATGTGGTTTTACGACATCTTTCCATAATAAAATATACCATAATGATTTACCACAACTTTTTAAATAAACGTGAATCTCTGACACGAGATAGTTATCAATAATCTGAAGACGAAACATCAATAAGATAAATTGTTATTCCTAATCTACCATAAGGTTTTCCGGAAATACGTATTTTATACGTTTATTCGTGGGAGGTTTTGTGTCATTAGCATTCAAGAAATATCCCACAGATAGATAAACGATTTCACTGCAATCATTCAAGGTGATAAGAAATTTCACGATAGACATCAAACATCGACATTAAAAGTAAGACTGAAACTAAGTTAGTTTACGATAACATAATTGATTTGTTGTTGACATTAAGCATCTGTAGACGATTTTTACCTTCGGATTTGACTTATTTTCTTTCCATTATCTTGTCAATTTGTAATTTCTTTTCATCTATCAATGAATACATTGTAAGCCAATCAAAGAAATCAACAAAACCAATCCCCAATGACAACTTCTCCATCAGTGATAAGATTCCGTAGGCCTCAATGTAGATCAGACGTGCTACGCCATGAATTATCGCGCTTTTCGAACCATCTTCTCCCAGTGTAAGAAATACTGATTCTATCACCGGGCGTCTTTCGTACTAAATTGGTGGCTTAAATTTGAAACTAGTAATAGAAAATAACAACACTTTTACACTAACTTGCAAGCTAAGTGTCCCATTAGCTTACTCTCTTTCCTCACTGTCCTCTAGCAGGCTTCACGCGTTATCGCTCTTTGCAAATAAAAAATATAATTTTCAATAAACACGTGTGTAACTAAAATGAACGTGCTGAAATAACACAGCGTTTTAACAATGAATATATAGGAAATAATCAGATAACATGATTACAAGTTGTGTATAGTGTCTTCTGATCCTCTGTCGTTAATTCTGCAATACCTAGTGAGGGTCTCTACACATATCCCCACGCCGTCAGGTTTAATGGTCGTAATGGGATACACTAACGTTTTATTGATTTCAGTGTACAAAAAGGATTGTGCTCAGTTGTCTGTACATGTCTGTATCATTCCATTAATATCGTAATAAATGGCTATCTCAGTTTGCAATGATTCCTGTTTATTTTTAAGGGTCTGTTTAGGTCGTTTTAAAACACATCACACATACACTTTCCGGGGCGCGGTACACGATGTCCCCTTGTTCCAAAAATGCTTCATACCAAATTTGAAAATTTAGGCCTTTGCTCGGCGCTTACAGCCATTGAGCAGTGTGTTTTTTTTTTTTTTTAGCATGCCATACCCCAGGTGTGCTGGAGTCCTAGAATTTACAATTTATGTTCCTATTGCCCCAAAGATGTTTCATACCTTTGAAAAGCATTGGACTTGTAGTTCTCAAGAAAAAAATGTTAACACACGTTGTACGCCGCACGACGACGGACGACAACCAATTGCAATAGGTCAACTGAGTATACTCAGGTGACCTAAAATAAGAGTAAGCGAATCGGGTATTTGACATACACTCTATTAATGTAGAGAACTTAGACCATATCTGCACTAAACTTTTTTTCTGGTTATAAAAAGCGAAGTCCTGTATACAAGTCTGGTGGTTTTACCTGGGGTGCACCATGTTCACGGTCACCAATCGATCTTCTGCAAAACCAAAGAATGTGTGATCGACATACGGTTGTGCAGAAAACCCCGCTAGATTTCGTTTCGTTGGTGGTAAGTTGACCCCTGCAAATTAAATTGGGTCTTAAATCGAAAAAAAAAGGTGACGCTCTGTTAATATCCTATGATTTCGTAGGAAACATCCCGTGGGGACCCGGGTTAGAATAGGTCCTCAGTATCCCCTTGCTTGTCGCAAGTGGCGACTAAATGGGGCGGTCCTTCGGATGCGACCACAAATACCGAGGTCCCGTGTCACAGCAGGTGTGGCACGATAAAGATCCCTCCCTGCTCAATGGCCATAAGCGACGAACATAGGCCTACATTGTGCAGCCCTTCACCTGCAGTGGTGACTTCTCCATATGAGTGAAATATTCTCGGGAGGGACGTTAAACAATATTCATTCAATTAATCAATCGTAGTAAGCAGTGCACTCGTTTGACGCTGGAATTTGTTTTGACGCGAGAGCCGGTAGTGATTTTTTTTTAACGATCAAGTTGAACATTTGAACGAAAACACAGTCTCAGTCTCAGTCTTATTCATAGACACTCGACGTTTTAAATATCTATAATAAATTTATTGTCTTCCTATAAGCATAATATTCAATATTATGTTTACAGGAAGACACTTTCTTATTATATAAATATTTTTATTAAAAACGTCGAGTGCCTCTTTATGAAATTGCAAATCAAGTGTTCTTAATGCCGCCCTTTGCTATCATGCCTTGTAAAGAATAACAGGAATTGTCACTTGTTTTTCAAGAAATTTGACATAAACTAGAGATTGTTTTTATGAAAAACAAATGTTTCCCCAACTCCCAAAATTGGAAGTGCTCCAAATGAAGCCTCCTCCCCTTAATGTACTGCATGGTATTGTACAATATTTCAAGTCTATCTGATAAGCCATATAGACGGAGAAGCGTTCACAAGCTATTTTAACATAATTCCCCCTCTTAGATCCACTATAACTTTTGGGGAAATAATTGGACCTCCTGTCCCGACCATATACACATCTACAAATGGCAATGAAGCATTCTACAAAGTTTCAAGTCTATCCGTTAACCCATGGAGGAGGGGTACCTGTAAAGTGCGAAACGAAACTAAATCTACCGAAACGAAACGAAATCTACCGAAACGAAACGAAACCCACCGAAACGAAACGAAACTTACCGAAACGAAACGAAACAGATTGTATAATCGAAATGTTTTAATTATAATAATTAAAAATGGTATCTTAGGCCCTTGTTAAAGTTTACACATATAAATAAAATTCGCCTCCCCTTTGATGTAGGCTTTCGGCTTGACTGATACAAAGTTTTAAAAGTTGGAAAGGGGGGAGGTAAGCACAAAGTACATAAATATCATGTGCAATTAGCTTCGGATCCATAAATTTCAGAACGGAAGGTTACAGTCTCACAGGTCGGGTACCTGTAAAGTGCGAAACGAAATCGAAACGAAACGGTTATACAATCTGTTTCGTTTCGTTTCGGTAGGTTTCGTTTCGTTTCGGTGGGTTTCGTTTCGTTTCGGTAGATTTCGTTTCGTTTCGTTTCGCACTTTACAGGTACCCATGGAGGAGAATGTTCACAAGATTTTGAAAGACAGACGGACGGACGGAAAGTATAAAAACAATGTCCCCCCACCCCCCAGAAAGATCGACTAAATGAAAACAATTGGATTAAGATGAAAAAACAAGTTACTGTCCTTTAAAAAAAAATTGCACAAAAAGGAAGGCAATAATTGGACCATAGACATGCCTTTCTAACAGAAACTTAATATTTTCTGAAATAAAAATGATATGATATGATTTAATATATTTTATAATCATAATTATATGTATTATAATATTATATAATATGTATTATAATAATATATATATTATATGATATGATTTAAAACAGAATTTATATTTTAAAAAATCTTGAAACATGCTAATATTCATTATAAATCTTATTGCTAGAGCTGTGCCGATATGTAGGCCTAATGGATATGAATTATTTGTAGCTTTAACCTCAGAATAAGTGTCATCCTTGTGTTTGATTTGGAACTTATAGAAATGACACAATCTTGTCTAAATGGACAATAGTTAAACGCCGTTTGAGTTTCATACACGCACCTCATCCAGTGATATAAATAATCTGACAACAAAATACATAAATGCAATGACAGTCACAGACCCCCCAACCCCACCCCGTTGATTGTTTCATCATAAAAACTCATTCTTTGTCATTTTAGGGTTACCCCTACACTCTTTCTTGTAGGATGTATTTTGATACATAGTGTCGAATTTCCAGTGTTAAAGTTTGGTTTTAACTTTAAAAAATGTAATATGTTTTTTATTACTTTTATAGATGAAATGTTTTACACGAGGTACCAGAATACGTCGTTTCGTGTCACGCCATTTAATATATTAACTGGGAAAAAACTTACGAAAACTACATAAAAAAAGACACTTCTATCAAAAACGAATGCGACTATTTACACAAAGCAGACGTCTATAATTAATGTATGCTTCATGAAAGATATGCACGTACATGTACGTGTAAGTTTCGTTCGATCTTTTGGAAAACATGTATCAATTTATCATTTAAAGATATTACAGCGAACTGATCGGCTGCAAAATTCGGTAACTTTATGGGGGGCTGGGGGTAGTGACGTCACATTGTGTAAATAGTAATTAAAATGTAACCGTTTTTAAAAGTAAAAATTAGATTTAAACACTGTAAAATCGACACTATCTATTATAATACACCAAAATGCGTATCAAAATACCTTTAATTATGAATATCTGCTGTTTAAATGTGTTCTCATTGCATATCATATTGATAAAGCGCGCAAACAAAAACATCCAATGACATAATTTCTCGATCATATGACATTTCAACCAAAAAACGTCTTCCAAAATATTTAAATTCCAAAAACTATGAAAATGATGGACTATCGATTTCTAATCTCCAGTAAAATACATGTATATTTTAAAAATCACATTGCTCTCGTTATTTTAATTTGGTCGATCTACTTCACAGTCCAAAATTTCCTGTGCGAACAGGCGATCTCCTGCACAATCATTTCATTTATATCAAATTTCTTGAAGAGAATTTCTTTACACACAGCACGATTTCATTTATCTATAAATTCAAAATGGCACTCATCACTGGCTCCGTAATACTAGTAAAATTAATAAACCTGAAGCTCTGAATACCTACAAAATGTAAAATGACTAAACCCAAAGCTCTGAATACCTACCAAATGTAAAATGACTAAACCCAAAGCTCTGAATGCCTACAAAATGTAAAATGACTAAACCTAAAGCCCTGAATACCTACAAAATGTAAAATTACTAAACCTAAAGCTCTGAATACCTACAAAATGTAACTTTACTAAATCTAAAGCTCTGAATACCTCAAAATGTAAAATTACTAAACCTAAAGCTCTAAATACCTACAAAATGTAAAATTACTAAACCTAAAGCTCTGAATACCTACAAAATGTAAAATTACTAAACCTAAAGCTCTGAATGCCTACAAAATGTAACTTTACTAAATCTAAAGCCTTGAATTCCTACAAAATGTAAAATTACTGAACCTAAAGCTCTGAATACCTACAAAATGTAACTTTCAATCAGAGACAAACGAAATCGAAACCAACACACAGATATAACAGACAATCTTCTCGTTATGCGACCCATGATTGAAAATATCGAAATGCCTGAAGTTTTCTGTCAAGGCGAAGAGTGTGAGAACATACATTTATTGCCATACGACGTCAAGCTGTCTCCTATACTAAATCAGTTCGTTCTAATACCAAATATAGACCATTATGATTCCTTAGATTGTATTACATGTACTATAGTAAATCAATTCACTAAAAATATTTCTTTACAAGGAGGGGCAATTTAAGACCATATTGATGCTGCCTTTTGAAGTAAGAGTTGTCTTTCTTACTGTGGCTCTTAATGAAAAAAATAAATCGCTAAGGAACAAAACGAATTTGCTAATAATTCAATCTTTCTCTTCTTTCTATACAAAATAACTCATAATAAACTACAACCCATGAAATATCATTATGATGGGTATTAGCAGGCATCTGTAGCTATACATCATTATGCGACATTTTTTATCTTACAAATTCGTAAAGAGCTCTTCAGATCTTCTGTAAACACGACTTAGAATAAGTATCATTCTATTCCTGTTCGTTACATCTATGATCAGAATGACGAAATTGTTACCCCCCCCCCCCCACACTTCTTTACGCCATTACGTAGCGCATTATTTTGACAATGAAAACACCTTTTATCATCCAATATCAGTTTTGTGCTAGATTTAAAATTGTCGTGTTATTGTGCGTTGACTTACTTTAAAATTCACATAACAAAGTCGTGTCGTAAATGACAAAAACAAATATCTAAAGCATTGAATGTTGTTCGTTTTGACATATATAGAGTTTCAAAGCTACACTTGCATGCAACATTGCACACGAGTATTTTCATAAAAATCTTACCGGTCAATCCCACTCTCCCACCATCTGACAATAGATGTACAACCTTCAAACACCCTTCTTATAATAATAATAATGATACCCCCTCCCAATCCCCAAACAAACCACCAAATGATCCAATTGAAAACATTACATCTTTATATATAATGCATTGTTTACTAATTTTGAATGGTACACTGTAAAGTGAATATGTGCAGTCTATAAGCTATGAGTTTTCTGTATATTCACTAGCATTTTCACCCTTCATATGAATTTTTTTTTAAATCATTGCAATTTCATAATTAGAAAACATTTCATCTCCTACCAATTATAACGATCTCAATATTTCTTCACAGTGCAGAAGGTTTATAAAGTTTGTATATCTATATTAAAGAAATCATATTCATAAAAAGAAAATCATCCCGACTCTCGAAGTTATCAGTTATTTAAAAACAAATGAAAACACGAATAATATCGGAATGATAACGATTTAATATAGATAATGTCACTCAATAGCCACCAGCCTATCACATCTGTCAATTCTGATGGATTTTTCCCTACCGAAAATAAGCAACATAACTACTATCGTCATCAAAATGCAGATTTCCATTTGATAAGAACATCTCTGTTATATAACGAGGTACGGGTTTACATACACGGAACAAGCACAATACATTCTAACAGCTTATATCATAGGGCTATCATCCCACCTCGCGATTTAATTTGTTTTTAAATTTTAAATATGAAATGTTCCTTTGTAGTAAAATGTAGTGGGTTTTTTTTTTCTTGGAATACTAATGTAGAGTTGTTTGACAGTACTAGAAAACAAGATACTATAGTATTTATAAATAAGTTCATAACTACAGCCATGCCTTTAAGTCTGATCATAATAATGAATGATACGACCTTTTCAATGTTCACCCCTTATATAACGCAATTCATAATGACATTCCATGGCTGTTTGTACATGATAGACGGGATGGTATTTTCAATAGACAGACACACCATCAAACATCACTGTGAAGTATCAACTCAAGAAAGTAAATCAAGAACAAAGAGAGACAACTCCTGAATAGCATAGACAAGTACAAACCTTCAAATAGAGACAAGGTGACGCACATCCTCACAAAGTCAAGGTGTTGTGATTACGTTCTCTCCACACAGAGTGAGGATGGATAACGCAGTGCAGAGTTGTTTAAGTGTTATATGACGTACATGTGACAATATACATTCTCTAATTTTTAAACAAGTGTTTTATCATTTCTTACACAAATCTGTTTTATTCATTGTAAAACAACTCACAATATATGGAGCTATTATAATAGTGTGTGCCGCATATCATGAGGGTATCCTAAGTAAATATTTCATCAGTATCAGAATAAAGCACCGTCTGTAATAATATGGCATGTCAAACGTTGCAATATTTGATCTTTTCCATTTCCATTGTATAATTTTCCATTTGTATTCTATATTTTCCATTTGCATTGTATAATTTTTCATTTGCATTGTATAATTTCCATTTGTATTGTATGTTTTCCATTTGTATTCTATATTTTTCATTTGTATTGTATAATTTTCCATTTGTATTCTATATTTTCCATTTGTATTATATAATTTTTTCGTTTGCATTGTATAATTTCCATTTGCATTGCAAAATCTTTCATTTGTATTGCATCCGAGGGATTGTTTATTTTGATTTGTTACGAAGGATTTCATTAGTTTAGGTCCAATTATATTTAGCCGTCACCAGCTGCAGGTAACATACCACAAATAGACTTACTATGCTACATGTACGGGTAGGTAGATCCGTGATTCTCACTTTTAGATAGCAATGCGTATGGGAAAGTATTAACTATGTTTATGTCTAAAGTTTGATTCAGCCATGACACAAGTAGAACTCGAACATGCGACTTCACGGTTACGAATCAAAGGGTATATCACTTAACTACCGCGATCGGTTCCATATAAGGACTAGTTGAACATACATGTAGCTAGCAATGAGGAATCTTGCGCCGGGAGACCACCTTCCTCCCTTCACAAATGTGATATTTTGTATATAGATGACGAAAAAAGCATGCATGTACGTTTTATTTTGTCAGAACGCACTTCTTCCAGGGGTGGATCCAGGAATTGCAGTTACGGGGGCGCCACTTTATGAAGCAGGGGGTCTGGTGGGTCCAGGGGGTGAAGCCCCCGGAAGCTCCTGGAGTTTACAGATTTTACAGGGCTTGAAATATGTCATTTTTGATAAAGTGAAATTAGTAAAATGCCATTTTAAATGACGCAAATTTTTAAGAGTTTCTGGAAAAAATTAAGTTCTCTCAATAAAGTAATTCAAGAATTCAAAAGATTTTCTCATTTATTTCTCCGGAAATGGAAGAAATTATTGCTTCTTTTATCGTTTAATACATTTTTCTAAACAAGATACCAAGATTTACCTTAAAATTTGAAAATTTTAAGGGGGGGGGGGGTAAATCCGCCACTGACTTCGCCCTCCCCCTGCAACACCCCCCTCTTCTTCTCCACCAAGGCTTTGCACTGGACGCACTAGGGATAGAGTCCCCAGACATCCAGCAGTTTACTGCATCCTTTCGTTCAGAATTATCTAGATCAGCCAGTGGTTAAATAGGAGACTAGTTTGAATATGCTGATCACATTAGACGCATAAAAGCGATCAATTAATTGGGGGAGGGGGGTACGCCATTATACTTAGAAAACGCGGTACATTCCTGCGAAACGTGGCTCCTGAACTTTACCTCTTCAACATCTCGCGCATTACCAAATTCGATAAACGATAACTTAAGACTAATCCATTGAATAGTTGTAACAAACCAAACTCGACGTTAACAATTGGTGGGGACCCAAGGGCCGAGTTAAGTCCCCCCGAATCTACTTATTCTGACTAAATAAAAATGTGCATGCTTTTCTGGACAGTTCTATTTTTTTTTAAAATGATCGGGGGAAGGGGGGGGGGGATTCGCCATTACTAGAGCTAACTACGTATTTTAAAAAATAACTAGTCTTGCATGGACTTGGTCGCGGTAGCTCAGCAATATATCGCTTGGTTTGTGGGCGAGAGGTCGTGAGTTCGAGAACCGTTACTGTCATTGCCGCATCAAACCTACGAAATAAACAAAGACAGTGATTGCTCCTTTGCCAAACACTCAGCATTTAAAAGTGAGAATCACGGGTCTTAAAAACAGATATTCCATATCGCTGCACAGGCGTTGACACGATAAAGAACCGTCATTCCTACGGCCCTGTGTGCTAAGGACGTCTACATTTGTGGTACTTCAGTGACGTTAACTAATGAAATCCTTCGTAACAAATCAAAATAATCATTCCCTGGATACAATACAAATGAAAAATTATACAATACAAATGGAAAATATAGAATACAAATGGAAAATATAGAATACAAATGGAAAATTATACAATACAAATGGAAATAATACAATGCAAATGAAAAATTATACAATGCAAATGGAAAATATAGAATACAAATGGAAAATTATACAATACAAATGGAAAAAATCAAATATTGCAACGTTTGACATGCCATAGTAATAATGGGTGTAATATCTAATAAAACATTATATTGTATTTATTACGAAACAAATAAAAGGTTAATTTTTTATCCATAAATTTTACCAAAATCGCCTTACATGTTTCATCTCTGCCCCCCCCCCCCCCCCCCCCCCCCCGCCCCTCTCACAACCATAAACAAACTTTACAATAAGACTGCTTTTTTTGATGCAGTTTTCAAAATGCAGATTTGAATTTGGTAAATAAATAATCAATAAAGCACATCGATAGTGAGGCATGCATTTCCATCACCACAGTTTCCAGCATTTCACTAAAAAATTAAATTCAAATCATCAATCATACTGCGACAAAGTATGTTCTACTTCAATCATCTACCAGTACAATAGATGGATCTCGTTCTCATCAGTATTCACGTGATCATTTCTTCAGATCTAGTTAAGAATTCTGCAGAAAGCAATATTGATTTACTGATTACGAAAAATATAGCGCGAGTTTTGCTATATGCTTCTGTCAATGATGTCCATATTTATCGTTAAAGTAAAAATAATTTCTGAACAACCATGCTTTGAAACAGTTTATACTTATACTAAAGTCGTCTAGATTGTCATGTCCATTGAGATGAAAATGATATAAATCATTAAACATATTCAAGACAAGTACGATTGAATTATACACAGTAATCCATCGAGTTTAAACCCTCAAGTGAAGATATACGAACGTTCCAGTTACAGAAGCTCGAACATGCTGTTTGCAGTATCGCCAGTTCTATATTGGAAGTATATTTCTAATTTCTACATTGACGGGGGATTATAAAAAGAAACGAGAGCTCAGTAAGACAGGACATGCCCCCTAGCAATGAGTTCTAGGAGGTCCCATAGTGACCTTTGATTTTTAAACCCCAACTCCATAGTTTCTCCTCTCTCAAAGCTACATGTGAAGCATCAAATCATTGTGACATGTGAAGCATCAAATCATTGTGACATGTGAAGCATCAAATCATTGTGACATGCAGAGTGTGTACAAGCTCAGTGTTACAGATGTACCCCCCCCCCCCCACCCGCCACACACACACACACATTCCCACACATACTCACACACGGTCCCGTTTATTTATCCCTTCTTGCAATGATTTGCGAGGGGATACAAGGGGGGTCAAATAGTATTTGCTATTGAGCTGTATTTAGGATGTACTTTTCATCTATTACCGTAGACATGCATCAAAATGAATACTGACCGTTTTGAATTTAAAACAGGCAAAAATTCGTCACGTTAAATCTTAGAGTTGAAAAGTATTGTCAGTTTTAATTTTTTTCCCTAATTTGCTATGTCTTGCTTCAATCAAATTGGGGTTATAGATAGTTTGTTTGCTTGAGTTAGTGGCAAAGAAATGAATTTTTCATACAATTTATCGGGATGCTAAATACTAGTATACATTTAGACTGTTCTGAATAATCACTGTTCTGCCTGCAAAAATATATCGATTAGGTTGTTTGTTTTACGTCCCAACAAGATTATTTCACTCATAGAGACGTCACCAGCAGAAATTTACAGCATTTGAATTAGTTTTAAATATCTACTGTCTGTATATAAATCATGTCTATGAGTATGAATATTGACAATACATTAAATGAAACAGAGACAGTAAAATTGTGCAGATTTATAGCTTTTTGATTACACAATCCTTCCACCACAAAATGAAGTCCTTATCAAATTCGTTGTAAAGTTGAATGGAATGGGGAAAAAAATAAAATATACATGTACATATATCTGTACTAATGAAAAAGGTATTGGACTACAGCATGTACAGTACTTATTATAGTACACGGTTGTGCACTAATACAGAGGAGGTAGCTTCCTTGAGGAATCACTAACGGGATGTTTGGTGATCGAATTCTCTATCGAAAGATTAGAGAGGGGGGGGGGGGGGGGGGGTCAGGGGAAGAAGTGCAGGACTTCTGAATCGTCACTCGAATAGATCTGCATTAACCATATTTGTTTAACCAACCTGTGAAGACCCGCTGTTAGATTGAGTTGAAGATAAACAGCTAATTGACAGAGGATTGTTTGTGTCAACTAAAGCTACTGTTTATTATGATTCACATTTATTATTAGTCCTTTTCATACGCCACACCGTGCCCCTCCGTTCAGAGTGTTACAGTCTGATATTTAGTTTCGGCGATAGAGGTTAGATAAAACATATGGAAACACACCAAAAAACAAAACAAGTACATTGTTTATGATGAAGCGAATGTACATTATACACCTGTAATGTACGTGAGTTTAAGTTATGCGTAAACAGAAAACTATTATCACGCATATCGAACGCAAAGGTACTATTAACTTTAATTTGCGATTACAGAGCCTCTTCAATAACAAAACGGGGGTCAAGGTAGGGAGAAAGTGGGGATCTAAATATTGGAGACACCTATGTAATGTGATTTTAACCCATTCGAACGGCAGTAAGCCTGTATAGTTTCTTTTAAACAAATTCATACAATAAGTCTGTATGTACCCTGAACATTATATTACTGGAAGGTTGTACATTTTTTCTGCTTATAATAGGTCGTTAAACTATCTTGTGCGTTTAAACCTAAATTGAAAAAGGAACAATAAATCATGAAGTGTCGCCTATATTCAATCGCAACAGGCATGATATATTTATAAGAGGAACACCGACCTAAAAGAAAACCGCTTACAGTTCTGATGTTTGTTATGATGGTTTTCACTCGTCTTTGATTTGTTAAACGTAAGTAGCCTGATATGTCTGTAGTGGAAGGTGCCTTGATAAAACGTTCGTACATGTTGCTGCAAGACGTTAACTAAACATTACCTGATTTTCCTGATTACAGGTTAATGTGATTGTTCGTGACCTACTTAGAGAGCAAAATGCACAACCAGCGAAACCGGAATCGTGAGTATACTAATCTGATTCGTATAATTTATCACCCGTAAAAAAAACAACCCCATGTATGTTTGCTTGGGTGTTGCTAAAACATGGAACGGTGAACGGCAGGAAGAGAAAACTTGATAATTCGGTCATATACTTCACTTTGTGTATTTGATTATATGTTAATGATTTTATCGTCTATATTCCTTAATATAGAGTAGCAACCGGTAAACACTGAGGAAGGACATTCGAAAATGGGCTCGGGTTATTCAGAAATAAATAAAACGTTTCAGGGTTCCTGAAATTGTATAAAACCAACAGTAATCGGTACAACTTTCAATGTGAATATTGCTTATACAGGCACGAGTGTACCACTGGCAGGTGCATTGACGTCGGCAGCAAAATAAGGGCGGAAGAATGAAAATCAGGAAAACAAAACAGAGGGTCTGAGGGTAGCCGTGGGTCCCCATAGGGTTCACATCGGTGCCTAGGTGGGTCTGGGTCCCCAAGACATCTGAAGTTTTAACATATGTTTTGTTTGTGGATGCTTTAAAAATTCTCGGAAGGTCCTGAAAGGTAGCATATGTTTGCCTTGGCTAAGAGAAATTGAAATCATTACTGCGATTAGGTTTAAACTGCATGACCTGGTGCATAAAAGCCAAGGGAGTGGAAGATGGCTCCTGTGTATTAGCAATGTGCATGTACTGCATGGTGTCTTTTGCTTTTTAAAAAAAATATATTGCTGACGTTTTCAGTGATCCTAATTACCAAAACTGATTGGCCTGTTTAGGGTCTAAGGACAGGACCCCCATAGTTAATAATGTGAATCATGTCACACAAATATCATTCTAGTCTTTCCGTTTTGTACTTCGCTCCGCGTTTTAGCAACACCCTGTTGAGGAGAGTATGGCGAGAACGTCATGAATGTTAATAGCTAACAGCATGTCTTGAATTAATTTCTTTTTATTACCTTACAATAACAAGTTTAAGAGGTTTTCAACGCTTGTGGTCGCCCAAAATTGGTGCTAAGGACAAACTGACCTCTCATGAATATGTACATGTGTACATACAGTATACCTTGTAGATTGTGTGCTTGATGTACCCTCAACAGGGTCAAAATGTTATTAATAGTGCAGGGATCTATTTTAACCCGGTCCTTTTCATCGTTTCGTTTTTCATTCCCGTATTGGGCTTTTTTTTTTTTAACCTTGCTATGTGGGACACGGTGAACATTCAATGAAAATGTTTACACATTAGAATCAAATTGAAATCAATCCGCGTGTACCCTTTAAATTGGAAAAAAAAATGCGCGCGCCACTACCAGGTGAGGGGTTCCTTATCGCTATATTATGGATTTTTTGAGATGTGGTATGTTTTCTAGTGTGTTAGATGTAGACCCTCTGACAATGTACACTATATTCAAATTTGTGTACAACAAAAAGCTAATTAGTCATGTGAACAACGTCATATAATTTCACATAATGAGGTTCCCTGTTGATGTAGTCTTCGACCGCTCCTTGCCATTAAACCCACGTGTTGCTTGTGTGTAGAAATTTCGAACTGTACTTGAAATTTCCAACTGAATCATTCGAAAAACATAACTAAGGAGTTACGTCTGCCGGGGTTGTTTATATCTTACAAGGTAAGTTTTTCGTTTTACATAATTTCTATACTACGTCGTCGGTATATAGGAAATAACGCGACCTAACCACTATACATGTATGTGTGTATTTGGTGGGTATAAATCATTCTATGTAAATAATATCATAAGCTTGTCACACTAACTAGTGACCTTCACAGTGATCTTATCGCTGACATGAAGAAGGAAAGTTGATTTAATGGTGCACTTACTTATATTTGATTTGAGATGTGTGGTTATTCACACTTAAGACTAATTTAGTGCAGATGATTCACAAAGTTCAATGTTTCTAATAGCCATTGATCATCCCCCTGAATAATTAATGTTGGGAATTTAGGATTATCTGAAACACGTGTGTGTAATAGG
Organism: Ostrea edulis; assembly: GCF_947568905.1. Lineage (NCBI taxonomy): Eukaryota > Metazoa > Mollusca > Bivalvia > Ostreida > Ostreidae > Ostrea > Ostrea edulis. Next base: position 64,191,236 of record NC_079167.1, read on the forward strand.
CACAACCTATAGATTACACACCAGTAGTATTAACAACGAATCAATGAAAGCACACCTCTTCATTATCCAAATTAAAGTTTCGATGATACATACAGAAAAGACAGGAAAAGTCAAAATATATGAGTCAACAAAAAACACCATTAGCTGCATCTAACAGCACGTCATTTCTTCTGGTCCTTAAATGTGCGAGTCATACAATGTATGAAATGTCAATCACCAATATATTGAAATTTAGAGTGGTAATACATGTACATTACATAAAAGGGAATGGATTTCCAACAAATTGATGTTCTTTTTATTATCTTTTTTTAATGACTAACTTATTGTGCTTTGCTGTATTTTTCATGCAAAAATATCGAACTTCTGCTGAAACAAAACTCATTATCTCGATAATAACGAAAATTAACTCAAAAGCGAACATGTTCTTTATCGCTCATTTTGCACACAGTATATGCCAATGCACTGAGACCATGTGCATTGTGCATTTCCCAGAACATAATCAAACAGAAAAATCAAAACGTCTAAATGCACCGTGTCTTGTACGCATTTGTTCCTGGTGTTCAATGGGATATCTTTGCATTTTCAATGTTTTTGCCTTTGCTATATTTACCCAATGGTAATGATAGCCATTTCCTCATGAATGCAATATAGTTGTGAACAATGCGCGTGTGAATTTTGATAATATAGTCCGCCTATTTTAACGACTGGAAATTCTATTCCGAAATTGAAGTACAATAAAGAATGCAAATAAAAAATAATGAATTTCATTTTTGAAAATACACGAGGGTACATGGATGAATTGCAACGCTTAACGCCGACATAATTTTCATGAAACACTAACGCGATTAAATATCTGTTTAATTTCGAGTTCATGTTCTAAATGCAAATTTTGAAAATCCACTTCTTTAGAACGCATAGCGCTTGATAAACGAGTTTAGATTAGGGTGTCTATCCATTCAAGCCAACAAAATCTATTGGCCGAAACATAATCCACTGAAAGCTTTATTTCTATTAAGAAATTTAATTTCACAAAATAGAAATCAACAACCACGAAACTGACACAGTTCGTGTATGTGACCAAGTGGATTTAGTGTTTCTTCCATGTGGTAAAGTATCTCTCTGAAACATTCTTTTGTAGAGAAACACAGCAATTTTATATAATTGAAATGTCATCTTTAGGAAATTGAGTTGTACCTTAAACTATATATCCTTTCTTCGTCATCATCTAACGTCAACTCATCATTAAAGTACTGTAATTAAAACCAGATCCTTTGATCCGCTCACGTATTCCGACACACAAAAGCCTGTATAGAGAGTATGTGAGTGGATCTAACATTTAATTCTAATTAGTATAAGACGATTCGTACCCAAACTACGCTCTAACCATCAACACATGTACATGAACGTGCGGTTTGATAACCCGTATTTTAAGAGGTTAAGAATGATACAGAACTTCGTTAATGATACTAACAAAAAACTAGCACATCAAACATGCTTTGCAGAATTCACGTTAACCTTGGTATCTCGTCAAATTTCCTCATTTTTTATCCGAACACAATCAACACCAATACGACTCGCACTGCAACAACTGCAACGGATATATCTAAGTTTGGTACTGATAGCAAACATAAGGGCAATTAACACTTTGAATGCGGAATTATTTAGACTTGATTATTTTCCGTGTAATACAGTCCGTGAACATTGATATAGATAATTGGGAATATCTCTTTATTCTACAAAATGAATAGATAATAAAACGATACCCGTAATAAACCTTCTCCATTATTAACTTTCATGTTGTTCTCTCGTCAGCCGCTCGATAGAGCATCGATTGTATGACATTAGAACCATTTATCCATTTTGCAATATCTATAAAATCTTAAATTACTGATTTTTGTATAAGCTGAGGATCGGTGAAAAGCTGCATCAAAATATTCGATATTTTGGAATTTAACCAGCCAAGTATTGCAAGCCCAATACAAGGTCCATCTTATATCTAACGTCATCAAGACCACAGAATTTAGTGATTCCTTGTATTGTAGTATGTAATTTCCCCAAAGAATATTTCCTGGAAAAAATGGACCTACGTCAGACTTTCGGTCATGGGGGAAAATATGACTTTATACATGCGTAAAGTTTTTACAGTGCAGAAGATAAGTATGCTTTTCCACATGGCGGAAAACCACCCTAGACTAAACCTTTCCCCTTCTCGTTTCGAGATTTCCATTGAGCTTGTGTTACTGAACCGATTTTGGCTTGTCATAAAATACTTTTTTTATTTTGATAGTATCGTTTACCAAATTCCTAAATATACGCGAGAAAATCATTATCGCGTGATGTAGCGAGAAGCATCACTAGTCCACTAAAATTACTTGTTTTTACTTTCATATTGCTAAAATACTATTAAAAACCCTTGATCAACATATTGCTAAAATACTATTAAAAACCCTTGATCAACAGACCACTGGCGAATTCATGTTCTCGCCTTCTGACGTCTACGAGTTATTTCACAATATTTAAGTACTATTTTAAAATAAGAAGTCTATAGTATAAAATCTTGGACGTACGGATACACAGATAGAAAGACGTCGAAAGTAGTCCGTGTTTTCTTATTTTTCATAGTCAACAACAGGAGCTTCAGTCTTCATAATACAGGATAAATAAAGGGGGAAAACCTTGGCTCTTGGGATCATCGAACCTGGCACAGCTCATTTTCCTTATCAGATGAAATTGATTGTATATCAATATTAGTCGAGCAAATTAATTGATTACAAATGCGTCCAAAAATCCTTATCATTGCCATGTTGTCAATTTGATGTTCAGAAGTCAAAGAGAAAAACGATTTTGAAAAGCACATTTTCACGATATGAGATTTCACCACATGAGATATAATAATCTACCCTGCCCAAGAACCTTTGACCCAGGGGCCATGAATTTCACAATTTTGGCATCCTTTCTCCTAACGGCTATTCGTGCAGTTTGTTTGATATCTTTCGGTAAATAAAAAAAGTCACAGATTAAAAGATTACATAATCTTTTGTAAGATGTTGACCTCATCCCTCAGATCTAGGTGGTTCAATGACCGTGGTAATCACAATTAAGAAAAATCGATAGTGTTCATTAGTGAACGGAAAACTAGGTCACCCGAATGCATAACACTTACAGTTTACAAAACATGTTCTATATCTTGAAATCTTTTGGCATTTATTTTTTAATTGAAATAACATAAGAATTAATCAAATGTATTTGCATTTTGGGAAAAGATAAACATTTTGATATATGATATTCCTTACAATTCTAGCATACTGTCTGGTTATTTGAAAATTAGTCTAGACCTACAACTGACATTAGTGGAATCGGAACCAGAAACGCTAATTTTCCCAGTTACGTACCAAAATAACAACACTAGTGATTCATTTTGTAAACAGGCTTGCATTACATTGAGTAGTCTACATCTAGTAATTAACTTAAGTTTTAATCCTCTTTCGTTTTGCTTATTTATTTATGGAATTTCAAGTATCATACAGACATTTCACCAGGTGAAGGTGCCCTGCAGCAAATCCAGACCTATGCATGACGCCCAGGGATGCATGACGCCCAGGGCCGTCGCAATGAGGGAAATTCAGACCTATGCATGACGCCCAGGACCGTTGCAATGAGGGAAATTCAGACCTGTGCATGACGCCCAGGGATGCATGACGCCCAGGGCTGTCGCATTGAGGGAAATTCAGACCTATGCATGACGCCCAGGACCGTCGCAATGAGGGAAATTCAGACCTATGCATGACGCCCAGGGCCGTCGCAATGAGGGAAATTCAGACCTATGCATGACGCCCAGGACCGTCGCAATGAAGGTTCTATAACGTGTACACCCCTGTAGCAACATGTGTCCTCGGTTTTAAACGTCTCAATTAAAAGACCGGACACGGTTTGAGGTACATGTACCTTTACCAGTGGTGCTCGAACCCACGACCCTTCATCACGAGGCAAACCACTGAGTTTCCTGACCCCAATTGTAACTAATTTGTAGCGAATCGATGTCACGTGATAACGGTGTCTCCGTACACGATCTTCGTACGAATAATCATTCTTGCATACGGCGCATCAGCGATGAAAATCGAGAAAGCATTGTTTGATCCTTGACTGATCGAAACTTCATAGAGCACAGGTGCTTAGATGATGGCTGTGTATAATATTTCAGTTAATTCATATGTTTGTAGGATTAGTACCGTGTTAATATCGGTGTCAGTACTCCAGCATGTTACTACACAATACATGATGGTCACCAGGGGGGTGTTGGGGTGTTCTAGTGATAGATGCGGTTATATACGTATATCTATGGCTTACAAAGACTGCTGAGCATATCACTGATTGAATTCTACTACCATTATATTAAACCGGCCATACAAATTAAAGATTTTTCTAACGCGCTTCCTGAAGTACGACAACATACAGCGTCGCAGTTCAGGGAAGTGTTGCAGTTCATATCCTCATGTTTTTTCGTATATTTAAAACTGAATATTTATCCACGCGCTTCATGAAAAGTATGCCCGCGTGAAGCGTTGCAGTTCATATACTTATGTATTTTCAAAAATGAAATTTATTTTTAAATATATATATAGCTATTTGAGATTTCCTTTAAGAGAACAGACCAATCTAATGGCAGCTGTTCGCAAATGCAGAAGATTTACTAAGTCATCAAAAGGCGATTACGATTACATCATCTACATGTAGCAAACAAAAATTTGACATATGATGTAATGACTAAAAACCCCATCAACAGACCACCATTCAACAGGCATCTGGTGATAAAAGCGCGTACAGTCTGGTTTGACGCTGAAAGTCACCTATATATGCATTTCAAGGAAATGCGGGATCACACAAACGTTTAAAACAGGCGTATGTTTCTTCATCAATTTTCATTGAAATCGATGTAAGAATCCTGCAGAGGAGGATTTACTGATGAAAAGGCCTCGTCTAATTTTGTTCTCGAATGTTACATCTTTAATGAATATATTACAAGTAGAAGTTGTAGTACATATTTTAAAACAATAATAGATTTATGAAATATTGAACAAAATATCTGCAGGCTCTTACAGTAAAAATTATTTATATTTCATATATTCACGTATATGGATGGATACTGGATAGATCGATGGATTTGGCTGGACTGCTACTTAATAAGACCACAAGGAAGCTTACGCCTTCGTTATTATTGCAACACATGTAAACGCTTCATGGCTACTTGGTATTGGCGAGCTGGTACATGAAGGTTGCCAAAAGCCGCAAAGTGCGAATTGTGTATTCAATCAGGGTGACTCTTCGTTCAGGAAAAAACTGGGAATTATTCTGAAGAAACACACAGGTTATAAAATCCAATATCCTTCTCTTTACTCGCAAATTGTTGTAGAAATTTTATTCGATAATTAGACAATATTTGCATGCACATAAATCGGACCAGACCGCAAATAATATCAATTCTCAAACAAACAAAAGAAAATAATTTTTCGGTTGTCAAGAAGCATTGAAAAATGAAGTACAAAATTCATTGGTGTAAAACTGTGATAGGATTCAAAGACAAAATTCGTGTAGGATTCACGTAGTAATTAGATACATCAACGACAATAAAACAGAACAAGCAGCCTTTGGGAAATAAATATCTGAATCAAAATTAGAAAGAAGCACGACTGTAAAAATCAATAGAGCTCTAATTATATTTAACCTCTAACGAAGCGCCAAGCGGCGCATTTGTGTAATTAGACAGACAAACGAGTAAATATATATCTGACGTGGACAAGGGAAGTTGAGGATACCTTGACATCTACCGGAAGGACGTGATGGGTTTGGATTTTAGCTTTCTGATCATGCAAAGGTAAAAGGAATTAAATCGTCCTTGTATTTTGGGGGGAAAATCCACCATCCGCTTTCTGCATGTTACGTCTGTTTTAATAACGCTCTTACTCAAAACAAGTTCGTTCACAACATAAATACGACTGTTTAATTGTGTATCTGGATAAAAATGGTTTCAATCGTTTCGATAAGATATATTTGCAGGATTCTATGTAAAATAGGGAGATAAATCTTAATTTTCTTCAGCTATCATATGAATTTGAACATATATATTTTGTATTGCACCATATTACACTCGATCATTTCAATGTGTAGGCGTTTTTGGTGTTATCAACTTTTGTATATGAAGTTTAGTTTTAATTTTAGTTTGCACTTTTATTTAGTTTTCATTTTTATGTAAATATCCTATCGTCCTGAAGAAAGGACAGGTCGTCCCGAAAATTTGATGATTCTCTATTGTTCGTGTTGTTGGTCATTTTAGTGCTATATATATATAATATATCAAGTCTGGCCTCGCCCAGATCCCCATGGTCCTTCTGTAGACAAGCCTAAAGGATATTTGCGTAATTATTTGACAAATTTTGGTTCTTGAAAATAATTTTAATACTTTGACTCTACATTGCAATGCAAAACTTTAAACCTCTTTTAAGGTCTCGCTAGATAACAAACATAAATATACACTATATACGATGATGTTTGAATACCAATATTTCATAATATACCCCTGGCTCACTTAAAAAAATTTCCTATGAAGATGTTGAAATCTCCTTTGTGATCACGAAAATGGTGTGAACCAACAGGAATCCGCCCTATGTGAAAATGTTTGCAAGTCAATTTGACAAATTGTTCCAAAGTTGTTCTTGAAAAGATTGTCAAAGATTGTTGTTCATATATATATTCCTATATAAGACCAATTCAACTTAATTAGTAGATTATCATTAAGGGTCACCAAAAACTATGGGGCGGGTGGGAGGATTTTATTTTTTAAATTTTATTTTCTGAGAAAAATATTAAAGACAAACAAGTTTTTGTCAACAGAAGTGCGTGCCAGATGGATGCTGATTTCACGGACGAATTCCAGGTTAAGCTTTACAGACAGACGACAGACATATTTGGATCAGAAAAGCCCCCTTGAGCTTTCAGCTCAGGCAAGCTAAAAATTAAAAAAGACCTTCACAATCGCGTGTATAATACGCTCGCAACCGGAATTCAGCAAAGTGGCTGGTATGTTTTTAATCGCAGAACCGTGATGATGGAATGGGACTGCAAGGTTATGTCCTTTCAGATTCGATGGGTGACCAATCATCCTATTTATCCCAGACAATCCGTAGGCAGCATTATGGAACGGTTGGACTAACGAACGTGACAGTTCGTGATGGGACTGAACACTTACTACATTAATTATAGATAACTGCTGACACAATGGAAAAACTTGTTCCTGCTCAGTAACAGTGAAATTTACGGTTGCAATTGCCGAATAGTTTTAATTAAGTTGCATGGCATCAACTAACAGTTTACACATATCGTTTGAAAACTAGACCATTTGCTGGATTGTTTTCTGTAACACCATTGTGTTGTGCTATTGTGTAATTGGAGAAAACTCAAAATACAATTTTAATACTGGTATACATCCACGAACAGGAGTCTGACAACAATTGTATATTGGATTACAACATCAATAATATTTGATAGATAGATCCTTTGGGGATAAAAGACAACCCTTCCTACAAGAAAACCGATGAAATCGCATTATAATTTTATAAAACGGAAAATCTACGCATGTAAGCCACATTGAATACCACTATTAGTCCAATATTTTATGGCCTATCATTCTCATTTTGAACGTAGATTGGATTCCGAAGGGGGAACCTTCACCATAAAATGATTTAACCAATGGTTGAGAGATTCCCTATTTACCCGGAACACTGCTTGTATTGTGTTCTACTTGGGACCATATAACTGTAGAATTAAGAAATCTTGTCTATTTACAGGTCTGTGATTGTGGATGGATTTATCTACCGTGTACAATGAGATTGACGATATACTACGGGAAGACATAATGAATGGAACGGTCAACTTCAAAAGTCGTGATGAACAAAATCAAGACGCCGCCTATCAGCGCATGCCCACTGTGATCTTCCTCGGGCTTCTAATTTTTGTAGGAGTGGTTGGAAATATCATAGTGCTAGTAGTGTACACTCTGAAATACCCCTCCACAACCTTTAAATTCTACATCCTGGCTTTAGCCGTTATAGATCTCTTAACATGCTGCATCAGCATGCCGTTTGAAATTGCTGACAATGTACTTCCATTTATGTTTTTTAATGAAACAGTGTGCCAGGTGGGACGCTTCCTTGGAAATGTGTTTAAAATTGCCGCCGCATTTATCATCGTCGTCATGGCAATAGGCCGATACAAGAAGATATGTCATCCTTTCAGCAGGAGTACGACAATTTCACAAGCTCGTTTCGCCTTCATTGCGTCCATAGTTTTAGCATGTGTTTTTTCATGGCCGACGCTGTTCATCCAGGGGATTAGAGAACGTAAACTTAACTTCAATATAACCGGTTACGACTGCACCATCAACTCAGACATAGCGCATACAAACTACCCATTTGTATTCTCTACAGTGTTATTTACGGTGTACGCCATTGTGTTCCTAGCACTAGCGATTCTGTACAGCTTAGTAATCTACACTCTCAACAAGCACGCCAAAGAACAAGAGCAATTCGAGTTCAATGATAACATTCGGAAATCCAACCCAAGGATAACAAAAATGATGATTGCAATAACAGTGGGTTTTATCGTCTGCTACATCCCCAATTGCATTCTTGACGCAATATCTACATTCAAACATGGGTACGTAGCGCCCCCTAGTCCCATTGTCCTAGCGACTCTACCATTAATAGCGAGGACTTTTTTCATCAATAACGTCATCAATCCATTCATCTACTTGTTCGGAGATCCCAAATTTAGAAACATTATTAAACAGTGTACGAGGTGGTTATTTTATACCATTTGCAGACCGGGACAGAAAAGGCTGAAGGACTTTACTGTGGCTGAGACGATGCACCTCACGGACGTGAAACATACAACTTCACATTCATAATTCACAACTCAACACAAGGAGAAGTCCCATCTGTGCAATCACTATCATTTTCTATATTCAACCGTATGTGAGGCATCAACTTTTTGATGAAAGATATGGGCATTGTGTGATTAATTAGTAACTGTAAACTACAAAGTATTTTCTTTGAATTTCCCCCAAACATTTGTGATATCTAGATTTAATGACAACACATGCAGATAGTGGGAAACACGATATTTGGCATATTTTCACTGATTCACTACGAAAAAATTGAAAAATGGAGACAACATATCACTACGGGCCTGCTCATGACAATTAAGTACAGATCATTATATAGAATTTCAAGAAATGAATCCTCAAAATTTACTTTAGTAAAAGCAATCGATGCAAAGTTTGCAGTATTGACCAAAAGATAAGACCGTCGCAATCACCCTCCAATACTTGATTTTTAAAAAAACCGCCGTGAAGTTTGAAAAACCGGACTGTGGGGTCCTAATTTTCAATTATCATTGAAATGTTGCTTAATGGAGTATACTCATCCGGTAGGCGAGCTGGACTTACATGTACTACCACCGGATCTTTAACATCATCAATAATTTATCAACAATAATCCAAACAGTAAATCCGCCATTGTTGACAATAAAGCCTGTACTTAAATCATGGATTGTGCATAAAACTATTACGTTATATATATTTATCTTGGATCAAAATGCCATCTGTGACACAACTATCTCTTAAATAGAGATAACCAAAGGCTACAAATAACTATAAAAACTGCTTTGGGAAATTCCGACCGAACAGACCTGTCTGTTACACGCCAACGGAAATTTCGCGCTTTAATTCTGCGTAATTGGGTTAGGTTATCGAAAGGAGACTTTCGCGGACGATTACCAGTATGTCCAGGGGTTCGTGTTTGCCTTATTCATTATTTTGTATTGGAATTACGAGAACGATCACTTTCGTTATCTTCACATTTTCTTGATTACAGATATTGTAACGAATCGTGAGAACTACCATTCTCAAGAGACAAAATCTTACTAAGTTACTTAAAACTATACGACTGTGAAATAAAACCTTCTCTACAGTATTTGATAACAAAACCTTCTCTACAGTATTTCATAATATAGACGTATTTACAGTGTTTAAGTACACGATCCTGACTGTTCCAAATAACTGCGCGTCCTAACTCTTCAGGACACCGACATGTAGCTAATCCATGTGGACCCACTCATTGTTTGGAAATCTCTAAACAATCTCAAGTGGATCATTGCTTAATTTCAGCGGAGTCTTCAGGTTCCTCTTAACACGTTAGTGCTGCCCAGACATACCTCACAAAGGAGAGAGAGAGAGAGAGAGAGAAATATGAAACCAAAAAATCCAGTCTTTATATACATGTACTTAATTATATGTGCAAACATGTACCAGTCAATCTTGATACTGTTTTAATATTAACGTCTACAACTGTGAATTGTGTCTAGTATTCAATATTGTTTTATGATATTTTAATCCTAAGACAGTTGTTTCTTTTACATTGAAGCATTGTATAAGTATTATATGCGTGGTACAAAATGTTTCTACATCCTTCTTAAAAAGTTCTTTTTTACTTAAGTGTATAATTATAATAAAAGTATATTGTTGTGATGTCATTAACGCTGTTATTGTGCAAAGTATAAAATTGGTCTCTACCAGTAGTAGTATTGTTCCATTCCCATTTATAATCACCAGCTCGGACTCATGGGGAGTAACTATTATGTATAACTGCGCACGGTAGTGATTCGATACTGCATTAACGAAACAATTTCGCAGTGCACAATTACACGGGCATCTTCTGAGTTGAACACTATCCTGAATGAATTTAATAACAACGTTCTCCAAACTAGTGGCATATGGCACCGGGTTGATTTAATCAATGTTCAGTCTTTACTATCTTATTTAACATTCATCTTGGTTTCTGTCGCAATTAAAGAATTTCTGGTCTCTTAGACAAGACATTTGGCGCCTTTGCGCACTCTGCAGTTTAGTATTATTTGATTAATACCACATATTTTGAATACTTTAAATAATCATTTAATTACACGGCATGTTACGATGTGCAGCCCATAGATTGTTCGTATGATGTCTTGAAGCACAATATATTATCTTACCCCAACTCTGTCCGTACCAACTGATATGAAATGGAAGTATTTTGTACTAAATGTGTACTAGATGCAAAAGGACGGGATTACACCGATGTTTGAAATACACTTGAAATGTATCAATTTGCTAGACATGCAATTTCAAAAGCCAGTGTTTCAAAAATGTAAGGTAAATTTATACCAAATGATATGTTCCTTGAATATACATGGGTATACGTTTTGATAAACAGTTCTGTTCTGTCAACAGCGCCATGCTAAAAGTATCAAGGAACGATTTTTAAAATTTGTTGTTAAATTCCTGCATTTGTACACTTATCAGCGTCCTCCCAACTGACGATTCATTAATAAATGAATGAAGGTAAATTTACAACCTTCCCGCTGGCCTTTGTTTTACCAAAATGAAGTAACTAGAGATGATAAAAACAATCATAGATAAACTATACAAACATCACGTTGCTGCTGACGAAATATTACTGCAGCATACATATTTGTGAAAAGGTTTACACATCCGAAGTTTTTACACACGCAAGGCTCACCCACGCCTAAAATAGTATTACGACAGATGCAAATCTGAACACGTAACAAAACGACACTCCAAGCAAAAATGTGACCTCTTTTATCAAACCTGGTGCGCACACGTGCACACATCAGTCGGGACGTAAGAAAATACAAGGGACTTTTATGTCCAAGCACTCCTCAAAGCTAACACTACTTCAAGTCAAGATTATTTCATTAAATAGGTATGTTGTGTACATTGCTGTACAGAAATAAAGGAAAGATATCACATTCATGCTCGAAAACAACTTTGGCCCTTATGTTTAACAATATCCATGAGTCAGGTATGTTAAAATAAATATTGATCTATATAATTTTAAGATTTAAATTAATGCATGGCTTATATATACATGTATGTTTATTATTTTATTTATTAATTTCAACACATAATTCGATCATTTCTTCCTATCAAAAAAATTTTTGGTTTACATTTTCGTTCAACATGAATTTCGGAAGAGATCGCAATGTCGTAATGCCAATAACTGCAACTGCATCAAAAAGCTATATTCAGTAGAAAATGGGTATGTTTGGCAGTGTCGCGATTTGTATAAAAGTCAGACTGTTATAAGTTAATTTCAAGGCAATGTTTTAATGCATTAGACAGAGGGTCACAGGAGTTAGTGAAAATTTAAATAATTCGAAGCAGAGAAAGTCACACATATACAATAATAAATGTATTTTATCACCACTTAACATTTACAGTTGGATTGGCCAAAATTCTTTTTTTTTTTTTTTTTTTTTTTTCCTTTCTTTTTTTTTTTCTAAATCCATAAAATTTCCTATTTCTGAACAAGGCATATCTCGAATAAACTTTTCCGCATGAATTCATAGAATACATTTCCTACAAATCTTTCGACAAATGCTTGATTGTTTGAACGACTTCATATCTCCACTAAAAAGATAATTGTTTCTATGTGTACTCTTGAAGGCCAATGGATGATAAGACGACATATCCTTAAAAAAAAGCTTTTTAAAAAATATCAAACAAAATTTTAATCTCCCACCAATATATTCCATTTGACGCAGAAGAATGGCTGTTCTAAATGAGAGAGAGAGAGAGAGAGAGAGAGAGAGAGAGAGAGAGGAGGAGGAGAGGAGGAGAGGAGAGAGAAAGGGAGGACACTCCGATAACGGAGACAGGAAACTGGGAGCTTCATAGCATAACTACAGTATAAAGAGCTCTTTCAATCAGACTGACACTCCAAATTATAAAATACAATACAACTAAATCAGCCGCTAACATTTTCATAGGAAATACGACATATTAGTATTTTGTTCGAAAATGAATACAGAGGAGACGATTTTGAACATATGTACTTTATAAAAGAGCAATGATACTAGTCTATAATTTATGTAAGAATATTTGATATTTTAAATGTAGCATACATCTTTCAAACATACAAATACACTAATGCATGGTGGATTGATTGGTTGTTTAACGTCCCTCTCGAGAATCTTTCACTCATAAGGAGATGCATTGTTGAAGCCTTAAGTGCATTATTAAACACATTATTTAAAGAAAAATATCAAACTGACACTCATAAATGTAGGTGTTAACAAATTCAAGTGTGATTAATACATCTGCCCATTGAATAAAAGCGACAGAAAGTAAATTTTCAAACACACTAAAAACTCATCATCAGGAGAATTTGTGTTTTTCGTAGGTTTCTTGTAGGAAAATTTACATGAAAAAAGGTGAATTGATTTATAAAACGTTCATTTCACCAGCTGATACTCCAGATTTATGTCACGTGATGATGCCGATTAATCGCCAGGTTGTATATTTATTTGCAGCTGTAGCATATATAAATGTCTTTATTTAATACCGGGAACTTGTTTTAAATCATTCCGGGGAGTACTTCCTGCAAAAATTTCGTATAAAATCAAAAATGAATAGTAACTGATTAATAACACGCATTCTGTATGTATTGCACATTTTGACCGTCGACCTTAAACTTATAAGGAACATCTACCGGAACATCTTTGAGGGAACTAGTGTATCAACATCGATGGCTGTCAAACAAGAGGTTTAATTAAGATATTGAGCGGACAATGCCTACTTTTGTCCAGGGAAAATTTGCCCTTGACTTTGTGGCCTCATGATAACAAGTTTGAAATCTGTCAAGCAAATGCTTCTTTTAAGACGTCTACCGACCAACCAATAGACAGGTGCAAACCAATATAGCCGAATGTCGCCTTTTTCAAAAGAGCTGTACCAACGAAACTAAGCCTTCCCCTTTCCCAAGTACATTGTAGATCATCCCAATTAACGTATATCTGAAATATGACTAATCCTGGTCCCGCTGTTCTGACAAGATTTTCAAATATTTTCTCCAATGTATTGTTATATAAAACTTTGATCCCATGTCGAGGCACTCATCTGACATCCCCGAGTCATGATTTTGAAGGGACTTGCATCCACAGCACATGAGAACGATTGTCCATTGATATGACTAAGCATGCATGATCGATTGCCCATGATTGTTCTTGAGAAGCTCGAAAAATATTTCCCATAATTCCCAAGTAAAAATTTGATCCCCTTTTGTGACCCCCACCCTACCCTTAAGGCCATGATTTGAATAAAATGGAATCTTCATTATGTAAATATGCTTTTAAGTTAAAACTATCATAGCCTAGCGGTTCATGAGACGATTATCAAAGACTTTCTATATGCATTATATAGTTCCATGTAAACCTTTCATCCCCTCTTCAGTTTTGTAGCCCTACCCAACCCCTGTGATAACAACGAATGTGTTGCACCGAATCGGAGCTGCGTGTCAGCACTCGTGACGTAGAACTGACCTTCATTCATATTTACACTCTTATTGCGGAATACCTGTAGGATTCCCCATGCAGTACTAAGGACAAACCTAATACATTCTATGTGCCAACAAAATATACATGTAGTCTAAACATAATTTTTGAAATCGTGAAAATCAAATTGTCTGTTTTTTCTTCTGAGTATCACATACATTGTATACGGTTACGTGTTACCAGTGTTTCAAATATCTAATATTATATACTACTACAGTCTATGTATTATTTTCTACAACCAACATTTGGCAACTGTACATAACTCTGACCACAAAACAAAATATGGGAAGTTTAATACGCATTTATAAAGTTCAACATAATAAGAAGTTCATGCATCAGCAAAAATTGATCCACCATAGCAATTTGCTACTGGAATACATATCATCTTCCCCGTTCAAACTGTTTAACGGTTATTTACTTTGTTTGGCCTTAAAGTTTTTCTTCTAAAGCTTTCCGAAGTTCACAACGGTTTTTCGTAAAAGGCACCATGTCTTTGTCGACAACTTTCACTCAGAAAAACCATACAAGTTCTCGTTAGCAGCCTTAACTATTGAAACACAGGTATTGCATGCTGTATTCGGCGTGTTTGTTGCGAGTCGTATTCACAAGCTAAACAGTGTCCAGGTTGAATCCGAAGCTTATTTCAAACTCGGCACATAATAATAAAGAGAGATTTGACATGAAACATTCATAAAAACTAGAAGCGTGTTTCAATTAAAGTTTCAATTAGAAAAAACTCTAGATGAAAAACGTAATATGAAAAAAAAATGTATTCGTAAGGGATTCAAACCCGGTCGTTTTAAAAGGAATACATATAAAAGTCGACAACTTTAACCACTGAACCATGCAGCAGACTATACTTTGCTAAGGAAACTTAACGTACATGTGAAGTTTTTTTTTTTTTTTTTTTTTTTTTTTTTTTTACATGTGAAGTTGAAAACAGTATCAGTGAAGTCGTTTCAATTTTTTTAACTTTACTAAAACATGCTTTCGTGAAACGGATGTCCCGTGTCGCAGTAGGTGTGGCACGCTAAAGAACCCTCACTGCTTAATGGCCGTGAGCGCCGAGCAAAGGCCTAAATTTGAAGCCCTTCACCGGTCTTGGTGACGTCTCCATATGAGTGAAAAATTCTCGAGAGATATGGGGGCTCACGGCGGGTGTGACCGGTCGAAAGGGGATGTTTACTCCTCCTAGCCACCTGAACCCACCTCTGGTATATCCAGGGGTCCGTATCTGTCCAACTCTCCATTTTGTATTGCTTATAGGAGTTATGAGATTGATCGCTGGTCGTTATCTTCACCTTTACTTTACGTTAAACAAGATACAATCAATCAATCTATTCTTGAGAAGATGTTAAAGATTGTTTCAACATATTCCCATGTAAAACTTTAATTCCTAATTGTAGCCCCCCACTCCTACCTCTGGAGGCCATGATTTCGACGATCTCAAATTTTCATTATACAGTTTCAGGAAGCTTCCATGTAAGTTTCTGGCCTTGTGGTTCTTGAGAGGAACTTAAATTGACCCCGTCGTAATGTTTGCCTTTTTTATTATCTCCCCTTGAAAGGGGAGATGGTCCTTCAATTACTCAAGGATAGGATGTGCCAAGTTTGGTTGAAATTGGCTGAATGGTTTGGGGGAAGAAGATGCAATTGTAAAAAAGAAACCTTAAAATTGCAGTACTAAACATATAAGAAAGTATTGTGATAATCTATGCATTAAAACGAGCATTTGGATGAAAGGGCGAATTCTATTAACATTTTCATTCAAATGTCGATACGATATATCCCAATGAACTGGAAACAAAAGACACCACAGAATAGAGTCTACCAATTCCACGTAGATGTTTAATGGTAAACTAACAACTCAACTTTACGATAACCGGGGTGATTTCAGTTTCTCCATCGTCAACTTCCCTTATTCATGTTGCAATATTCCATTATCACCTGCATATGGTGCTTTTGTTTCTCAACTGATTTGATACGCAATAACATTTTCTGTGCATAATCAGTTTTTATATCGAAGTTAATACTACAAATGTCCTTTAAAGTCAGCATTTCGCAAATCATAGGTTTGTTGCATTGTATAACGATCTACATGTAATTTACAAATAAGTGGAATGCTGTCTGAAGTGTTTCATACCAATAGTTAACCGTTCTTGACTACGTATTACTCCGTTTGTCTGCTCCAGATATAGGGCTCATGGTGTGACTAGTCAAGAGGGGGTGCTTACTCCTTCTAGGCACATCATCCCACCTCTGATTTGTCCAGAGGTACTTACATGTTTTCCCTACTCTTAATTTTGTATTCTTTAGAGGAATTATGAATTTGATTACTGTTCATTGTTTTCGTTTATTTTGTCACTGAAATATCACTAAACTTGTATTAAGCTAGGGAAATACCTAGAGTAACCAGAATGACGGAAGCATAAGATGTAGGGCAAGTGCAACACCGGCTATGAGTAGGAAGCACTATATGAGTAAATACTATCATCTGAGAAAGACTAAAACGCTACCCATAACCATATTCACTGTAGCACAATATGCAGAGCCACTTATTAAAAGTTCAGGCAAATCACAAATGATATCAAAAACGACAACAGGCAGGACGCAGGGACTTGCTTATAAACTAGTATACACCTACAAATCTTGGGATTCCAGTGGCATAAATACGCATTCGGAATGTAGACCTCTAAACTCAACGGGAAGTAAAATTGGCAGTGTTCCACAATTTCAAACATTGACTTTTCTCAGAAAATCCATCTGAATGGGGGTACACAAGAGGATAGAAAGACCCCGTTGTAACATTTTCAGCGGCAGATTACAGGACGTTGTCAATAACAAGAATGGAGCCTCAAGGTGTCTATATAGCGTGTTACAATATCGATGGTCAATCAGTTCCTTCTTCCCTGATAAATCACAACACTTAAAGAAAACAATGTCTTTTAAAAATAAAATACATCACACCGGAAGAATTTCACAACTACGCAAGAAAGGGAGTATGTGGTAAGACGTTCTCTAAAATCCGAATCCACCGTGTGTATATATATATATATATATATATATATATATACACACACACACATATAATGGTATGTTTTGGTGTGTTTTTTAATTTTAGTAGATGAAAATCCAGAAGGATTGATGAATGATGAACTTCACAGACACTAGTCCAATTCTCAACTCCAGCTTCAAAACATTGGAAGAGCTTAACGATGAGAAAGGCCGTCACAGACTCCCCACCGTCGTCTTCCTCAGCATTCTGATACCTTTGGGAATTACTGGAAACTCTATCGTTTTGGCTGTGTACAGTCAAAAGTACCGTTCCTCAACCTTTCGGACGTATATCTTGACCCTGGCTGTTCTGGATCTTCTATCTTGCCTTATCGGGATGCCTTTCGAAGTGGTGGATAACGTGTATCCCCTCATGTTTTACAGTGAGGAATTTTGCAAAGTAGGGAAGTTTTTTGGTCAAATTCTCAAAATAGGATCCGCGTTTGTCATCTTTTTAATGGCAGTCTGTCGATTCAAAAAGATTTGCCGCCCATTCTCTAAATCCATTTCTATCAAAATGGCTCGTAATCTATGTATATTGTCAATATTTGTAGCCATTTTGTTTTCCTGGCCGTTTGCAATAATACGAGGTAAACAACATCGGAAGTTTGTTGGCGGTGTAATCGGATATGCGTGTTCGGTGGATGACGAATTGAAAGACACCAGCTACCCTTTCATCTACGCAATCGTAATTTTTGCCATCAATGTGTTTGTTTTCATTGGTCTGATTATCCTATACACCCTCATCATCCTGAAAGTTCACCATCACAATCACAAAGAAGTAACCGATGAACAACACAAGATCGACCCGCGAATCACGAGGATTATGATTGCCATAACTATCGCTTTTCTGGTTTCTTACCTACCAGATAATATTCTGGATGCAAATTCAACATTTAACAAAGAAAACATGCTGCCACCCACACCCGCTGTGCTGGGTTCACTGCCTCTTTTGGCCAGAACATACTTCATCAATAACGTTATCAACCCCATAATATACTTCATAGGAGACTCAAAGTTTCGGAAAATTGTTAAACATGCCTGCCTGGTAATGCTTTATGCATTGTTTCGTCGGCATTCAAAGACAGATGGGTCGGTATTCACGTTTTCGGACACCTTTAAAACTGAGGACCCAATACCAAACACGAAAAGTGACAATTTTCCGAACAGCGAAAATCAACTTTAAGTCAATGACAGATTCGGAAACGGAAAAGTCAGCCATGTACATATGAAGAAGACATTGAAATCAGACAGCCAATAAGAGGACATACATGTATGCGGTTAATGTGAGATTTATTTTTCTGTGGATGTGATTTTAAAGGCTTGTATCAGAAATAAGTAGAAATAATTTTGTTTTTACAATTTCTATCATGCGTACATGTATATTGTATAGGATACCCACTTGTATATGGATAACAAACATATGTCATTGATTTTGGGGTAATTTTGTTGTTGTTATTCACAGAACTTAGAAGTAACGATTATTTTACTAATTCCCATAGTAGGCTATACAAACAACATCAAATAACTCGAACAACCGGCATATTACCGATATTCCTGCAAGTATCATTAAGTGTCTGTACTAACATTTATTTTTAAACAAAACTAGTTTAGCTGAATCCTTCAGTCTGGCATCAAACTTTAACTGCAACCCAAGGAATTAAATCCAGTTGATTTAATCAATCCAAATAGCGTCAAAGTAAACACCTCGTCTTTTCTGCCTCTCCTATCGTCATAAACTGTGAATTCCATGGATAGATTCTTTATGATCCTGTTTTGCCTTTTCTCTGTAATACTTCATGAAAAATGCATACCTAAGTGGAGATTTTTAAACTGATATTCTAAAACATGACCACTTTCGGAAGAGTCGGTGCTTCAGGAGTGCTAAATTACCGTGAAGTATATAACACCTACTGTAACATGGCGTTTGATCCTGGTCTCGATAGACGCGCATTATCGAATTCATCATTCCTTTTATGTTCAAAGTCAATGTTGTAAATATGGAACTCACTGTCAACTATAAACAATTTACTATTTGAACAAGATATTGAATATGTTATAAAATCACTAGTGCACACATTCGAGAAGTACATAACCTTATAAATAACGTGTGCATACCAAAATTAGAACGTCTTTCAAACTCCATCTAATTGAATTGTCCTCCATGTGAACTTAACAATCAACTGTAACCATTGACGGCAAACTAACAACTCAACTTCAGGACAATCGGATTGACTTCAGCTTCTCCATCACAACTTCCCATACTTCTGTATCAATATTCCATTACCACCTGCATATAGTGTTTACATCTCTTAATTGATTCGATACGAGAGAGCATGCTCTACGTATGGTCAATTTCTAAGTCGAGGCAGACTACTGAAAAAAATGTTCGATGTTACAGGGGGTTTCAACAGTCTCATTTGAAGTCAGCATTATGCAAATTGTATGCTCTTTATAATGACCTACTTCGTAAATACAACCTCTCATGAAATCGAATACTGTCTTGACTGGTTTAACACCAATTGTCAGGCCATTCTTTACACACTGATTTTGAGCACGGGTTACCATGTTTGTTAATTCAAGATATAGGGCTGTTGGTGGGTTTAACATGTCAATAGGGGATGCTTAGTCTGCCGCGTTTGACTGTTTTGGTTGTTCTTTTTTAACGTCATCAACATGTAAAAATCGTCTTTTACCATAATTACAAGGATTTCAATAGTCTCGTTAAAAGTCAGCATTTCCCAAACTCTATGGTCGTTAAAACAATCTAATTTGCAAATATGATCTGTCATTGGGTCAAATGATGTCTGACGTGTTTCATACAAATTGTTAGGCCACTGATTCTGATTACGGATTACTCTGTTTACCTGATCAAGATATAGGACTCATGGCGGGCGTGACCTGTCAAAAGGGGATGATTACTCCTCCTAGACACCTGATCCCACCTCTTGTATATTTAGGGGTCCGTGTTTGCCCAACTCCAGTGCTCCAAGTCACATCTGCTATCAGGTCGCGAAATAGCGACCTAGAAATATTTCTGGTCGCCATTTTCAAATTTCTAGTCGCCATGTTCAAAATTTCTACTCGCCATGGTAAAAGATTTTGTAAATAAGACCTACAAGTTTGTAGTTCTTTTTTAATTTGAATATCTTTCAAGTAAAAAATCTTCACCCATGAATGCGTTTTGTTTTATTTTATTTTTTTAAAACTGAATAGAAATGTGCTGTGAAACATGCTGATGCTAACAAGTCAAGTATTTACTCTGGCAAAAGTTGTATTGCATATTGCATTGAGCCATCCTGTATATTTTACAATACGTTTCTGGGGAAGAAAACCCAGCGTTCCACACAGGGATTTGCTTTAAACATGTTAAAGTCCTTAATAAGAGGGCCTTCACTGCTTATGTGAATAAAAGCTTCTACTTCTGTTGGATCTTTTGCTGAACAATCAGTACCAGCATCAATAAGAACACTACATCCCGAGTTTGTAATTGTCTGTGAAAATTATCAGCAACAGTTGCTCCGCTCGACTTATTGCTGATAATACAGTCACGGACAAAGACATGTTTCTTACTGTTATCGTGAATAGTCACACTTCCACATTTGAAAGATGTACCCCAGGTCGTGGTGAAATCGGACAATGGGTGTCCATAAATGGTGGAAGTTGCTGGCTGATTGGCCTCACAAATTCTGCAAAACATTTTGCAATCTCTGAATATCAACCACGAAAATTCCTTCAGCCATTAGGACTGGGGTTCTTCCTTTACTTTTGCATTTTTCTTTCGACACAGCTACGTCATCTTTAAATGCAGAACTTTCTCCGTGTGATTTTTTAATTTCTTCGTTACATGTACTAGGCGAGGCTTCTACTTTTTACTACTGATAAATCCAAAGTGCTTTAACCCTCGTTTCCCCGTCATCTTGATTGCTTTCAAACGCTGTTTTGACCGAGACTGAAAAATATTTATTCAGACTTCCGATCCCAATTACAAAATTTTACTGGATGCCAAATTTTTTTTCCACTCGCAAAAATGCGACTTAATATAATCTTTAGTCGCAAAATCGATTTTCTTGTCGCAAATACGACCGTTTTACTCGTAACTTGGAGCACTGAACTCTCTATTTTGTATTCCTTATAGGAGATGGATCACTGTTCGCTATCTTCGCATTTTCACTAGTTTTTACATACTCTGCTTGTCGTGTAATAGAAATATTCATTTATAATATTATGAAGAGTTAGTTGACTTCCTGATTAGTCGTGTCATGAATTCACAAATATGAAACAAAGTGTTAGTATCCGACTTATACAAAGGAACAAAAAAAAAAAAAAAAACCCCGAAAATTTAAAACGGAGTGAAACATGACTCACAGGGAAAATATAAAAGTAATATATATTCGAATTTTCAATACTTGTTGTACTGATAATGAACAATATTATCAGTACTTATCCAAAGTCCGAAAGATAAATTCCTAGAAGCTGAAGCTAAGAGCAATCATTACATAGTACTCATATCTGAAATAAAAAAATATGCGCATAAACTTCCGCATCTTTCAAATTCAATATTGCTGCGGTTTTTGGTGTTTTTTTTTTTGTTTTTTTTTGTTTTGTTTTTTTTACACTTTCCCCTTACAACTACGTATTATGTGCTTCCCTGCCTTCTTGCCAGATAAACTTCAATCGTCATTCGAGAATATATCGCTTATAATGATTCCTTTATGAAACAAATGAGTTTTATATAACATTCGTGATGTTATAGAAGATTTAAATTCAATCCTAGATATTTTCAAGTTTCTTGTATGAATTCGATTTCATGAAGATTTTTAGACCCATTCTATATAGATCATTACTATCTGTCATAACCATTTCATGTTCTTTTTTCGCTCGATTGATTGATTAAATATTGTTTAACGTCCCTCTCGAGAATATTTCACTCATATGGAGACGTCACCACTGCCGGTGAAGGGCTGCAATATTTGGGCCTATGCTCGGCGATTATGGCCATTGAGCAGGGAGGGATCTTTATCGTGCCGCACCTGCTGCGACACGGGACCTCGGTTTTCGCGGTCTCATCCGAAGGACCGCCCCATTTAGTCGCCTCTTACGACAAGCAAGGGAGTACTGAGGACCTATTCTAACCCGGATCCCCACGGGAAAGAGTAAAATGAAAGCGAAAATAATTCGTACACAACATATAAAGATTACCGTTCCACCCTTTCAAATAATACATTGTATGGAAGTACAATGGAGTTAAAGTCAAAAGTAATTGGTTGGTGGTTTTTTTAAATACCATATCAATTTTTGTTAGATCATATAACATTTGCATTGGAAATCCCTAATAAGAGGCAAAAAGTGGTCCGATCTTTTGGATACGTGTGCAGCTCACAGAAACACAAATTCGTGGTGGGAATCCCTTCATCATAAAAAGAACAAAAATTAAGTTCAACGAAAACGCACGACTCTACAATAGCTCGTAATAATGCTCATTGATCTGGTACACTCCGCTGATACAAAAACATACATCACAATACATATATTATTCCCTTATTCAAAGAAGACTGGGTAAGTGATAATTAAGAATACCCATTGTGTTGAATTTGTAATCTCTTGTATTCAAGTCACAAAACATAGAAGATAAAACTCCAAAACAGTCATGTTTGTTACGAGCAATTTTCATTTTCAGAATGACGGTCTTTGTCGCATATTACTTGCACAAAATCGTATTGACGGGAAGGTCCTCTCATTAACTTGATAAGAATAAAACTACCGGAAATCAGTAGAAAAGTGGAAAAATCACCCTTTGTTTGATAACTTTGTAGAATTAGTATAATGCAGTGGCACAGTTTCACAAGGACTAGATAGTGCGTTATATTTGAACAGTTGAGGCGATTTTCACAGGAGATTCATTTATCTAAAAAGAATATACTCGTTTGTTCAGAGTTTGTGAAACTACTGTTGAAAGAAAAGGTGAGATCTTATGATTTAAAACCAAGAAAATAAAACCCGTAGTTTTTAAAAGTGCAATAATATGCATGAGTTTGATTTACATGTATTTATAATTCATCGTTAAGATTATACGGAATTAGTAAGATATTCATCGATTCACATACAACATTTGATTTCTTTATTAAAAAAAACAACATATGGATGATTTAGATTAAAGTCAGATTACAAAATGGGATCGTAGAATCTAAAATAAATTAAAATGCTGGTCGCAGTGGTTCAAGTCATGTAAATTGTACACGTATATCTCCTTGTGATGTGAAGTTTGTGAAATAGGGGTAAACACGAATTCAACGAAAATTGCATTTCGAAAAAAAATTAATGATGCCACACTATTTGTATGTGTGTGTGTGTGGGGGGGGGGGGTTGTTACTTTTTAAAAACTTTACTTGACTATTGCTTAAGTTCCATTCGAGAATTCTTCGTTCATGTACAGACGGCACCAGAACAATGTATATTTAGACCTATGCATAGCAATCAGGGTTGTAACATTGAGGGTTTTTTATTGTACCAACGACACGGAACTTCCATTTTAAAGATCATATCCAAAAGAGCCTTGTTATTCACCTATGATGCTGAGAACTTGGTGACGTCTCTGCCTATATTAGACGTCTAAAGTTTGACGCGGCGTAGGGATCGAGAATCCAACCCGGGACTTCCGGTTACGAAGCGAGCGCCCTAAGCACTAGATTACTGCAACCTGTTTTACAATTACAATAATGTAGCAAAACAACCCCAAAAAGTTTAAATATTAAATCGTAGTGCAAAATCATTACCTGCATGATTTAATTTTGCAACACATGCAAGTAAATATCGTTACACTAGAATCATCAAACGTAAGGTTTCGTGATTTCCAAACAACAATTCACAGAACTAGAACACTCGGTGTCGTTCATAGACAATACTTTTCTACATTCTTATCATTACAGCACTTGGAGGGCATATGATAAGAAAACACAACGTTGATACACAATGAACAACACCTCATATACGGAAACCCAATCTCCAACACTACAAGCAATCTTCAAAACTTTGGAAGAGCAAAACGAGTTAAAGGCACGACAGCGACTTCCAACAATTATCTTTCTATGCATCCTCATAGCTTTTGGCATCATTGGGAACATAACCGTGCTAGTTGTATACAGTCTGAAGTACCGTTCATCGACCTTCCGGACGTATATCCTCACCCTCGCCATTATAGACCTCTTGTCCTGTCTAATAGCTATGCCTGTTGAATTAGTGGATAATTTGTATCCACTTATGTTCTTCGTAGAGGCGTTCTGCAAAGGGGGTCGCTTTCTAGGGTATGTTTTCAAGATTGGGTCCGCATTCATCATTTTGATCATGGCAGCCGGTCGATTTAAGAAGATATGCAAGCCATTCAGCAAACCTATATCTGCGAAGCAGGCTCGTATTTTGTGCGTTATGGCAATATCTGTAGCCATTTTATTTGCCTGGCCCAATGCAATAATACAGGGCACGCGTAACCATTACTTAGATGGCGGTATAATAGGATTCGACTGTTCCGTTGACGACAGGGTGAAAAAGACCATCTATCCTTTCGTATACACAGTTGTTCTGTTGGCTGTGTACGTCTTTGTTTTCTTTGTTCTTGTTGTACTGTACACAATCATCATCCTAAAACTTCACCATCATAATAAAATCGAGGATAAAAAACACAAAATCAATCCTCGAATTACCAAGATTATGATCGCCATTACTGTGGCTTTCATTCTCTCCTACCTGCCGGACTGTATTCTGGATGCAAATTCCACATTCAATAAGGGAAACACGCTTCCTCCTACACCAATAGTTCTTGGGACACTACCCTTGTTGGCTAGAGCCTACTTCGTCAATAATGTTATCAATCCCATCATATACTTTTTTGGAGAATCAAAATTTCGAAGAATAATTAAGCTGTCGTTCACTTGGCTGCTCTCTACTCTATTGAATCGGAGAGGAGAACCGGCGATTCAGATTAAGGTTTCTGACACCTTTGGAACTGATGATAAACTGATGTTTACAAGAAAACACACAACTTCAAGCACTAAATCACGTGCGACTAGCAACCGAATTAGTCAACTAGAAATTGGAAAATTGGATTCAGGACTTTGAAAATATTTAGTCCTCATTTCGAGAAGACAACATACACTTTGAAAACTATTTGACCAATAAAAGACAGCTGTAACCGATGGCCGACTAATCACGGTCACTCTTTCTTAGTAAATTATCATTTCACCTCACTCTACTTAAAACATACAGTGGACCCATTTTCATGACATGAGTACATGATTTTATTACTGTGTGAATCTTTTTCTGCAGTTGATGATATTCTATGAAATCTGATATAAACAATACTGTCAATACCCCCTTATTGTGCTGAGGCAATCTGTGGTTTTTAAAACTTCTTCGATTACTATTAAATGGCAATAAATCAAGTTTAATGGTTTCATGGTATTATCATTATTTCCAAAGACGAATCGCAAAACACAGAGGATACTACCAAAAATGTACAACTGCAGAATTCTCAAAGACTACCTCATAAATGATCACAACTGAGGAATTCTCAAAGACTACCTCATAAATGATCACAAATGTACAACTGCAGAATTCTCAAAGACTACCTCATAAATGATCACAAATTTACAACTGCAGAATTCTCAAAGACTACCTCATAAATGATCACAAATTTACAACTGCAGAATTCTCAAAGACTACATCCTAAATGATCACAAATTTACAACTGCAGAATTCTCAAAGACTACCTCATAAATGATCACAAATTTACAACTGAAGAATTCTCAAAGACTACATCCTAAATGATCACAAATTTACAACTGCAGAATTCTCAAAGACTACCTCATAAATGATCACAAATTTACAACTGAAGAATTCTCAAAGACTACATCCTAAATGATCACAAATTTACAACTGCAGAATTCTCAAAGACTACCTCATAAATGATCACAAATTTACAACTGAAGAATTCTCAAAGACTACCTCATAAATGATCACAAATTCACAACTGAAGAATTATCATAAATGATCACAAATTTACAACTGCAGAATTCTGAAAGATTCTAGCATAAATGACCACAAATCTACAACTGCAGATCTGAAAGACTACATCATAAATGATCACAAATTTTTGAAAGACTATATCATAAATGATCACAAATTTACAACTGCAGAATTCTGAAAGATTCTAGCATAAATGATCACAAATCTGCAACTGCAGAATTCTGAAAGACTATATCATAATTGATCACAAATTTACAACTCAAGAATTCTGAAAGACTATATCACAAACGATCACAAATTTATAACTCAAGAATTCTGGATATGTGCGTTACCAGAAAATGTACACGCTGTCGAAAACATCAAACTGACGTGAAAACTTGCTATTGTTCTGAAAGGCAACCAACACTGTAAACACAGTAGATAACCTCCCTCGTGAATTCTGAATTTATTGTGATAGAATGGCATCCAATCATTGATTTCTATATGAATAATGAAGTATCAATAGAAACTTTGTGTTCCGTATCATGTTTTATCTCAGATGATAGTAGGATTTCATGATATTCCATCATTAACTAATGCCTTCAAAAAATAGGTGATCAAGACCACCAATAATGAACAAGGTCACCGCAATATAGCGAAGGTCACAACCATGTAATCAAGACAAATGTGCGATGCAGACATAACTTCACTATTTACGCAAACAAGAAATAATGCATCATGCAAGTGAAATTATCTGCACTAATCTATCGCCTAATGACACTTTGTATATATAGTGCCGGGCTGTGCTTTCTGTTCAGATGATAGAGGGGGAGTATTAAATTTTGAAAATTAGTACAATTTTTTTTATTAAATGAACTGTTCGTTGGTAAACACTTATGTAGTTTGTCAATGAATGAATGCAAGGGCGTTCAAAGTTGTGAATGAAAAACTTCTTGGAGTCATAATTTAGACTTATTTCCAAAAATGTATCCTAGATTATCTTGTTATTCAATATTCTTTTGCTCAATGAGAATAGATGACCAGCGACTTATTCGCGTGGCGAAGGAACAGTCGCTACCTACATGTATATACATTTGTATTGATTACTGGATTTGTCGCGGCTTCTGCTCACACGCACGACATCTAAGTAAAGTGCCTTCTGTTCGGGTATAATGTTGTTACCCCGGTCCGTCCCTACGTCTATCACGCTTTGTTCTTCCTCACATTCCTGTTTCATTTTAAGCAGTAACCAATTTAATCTTTTTGAATATGATAGGTGGTGTCCTGCAGATGTGCTATTAAGGTTTCGAAATGTTCTATTTTCACCCTGAGGCCCAAAATGGAAGTTTTAAAAAATGGGTTTTTTTTCTAGAAAAACCCAGGTTCAGATTGGTGATGTCATGTAAATATAAGGTTTGAAAATTTTCATTTTCACCCGAGAGCAAAATGGAGGTCTGAAACGATGTTTTTCTACAGAAACCTGGTTTCCAGATCTCCTCTTACATTTTACGCAATAGCAAATCATCTTTGGAAGATGATTTGTGGTGTCCTGTAGATGTGCAATAATATTCAGAATATTCATTTTCACTATGGGGGTTCAAATGGGAGTCGAAAAACGACTTTTCTATATCAAATAAACAACAACAACAAAAAGACACCAACAGACAAAAAACAAAACAAAAACATGTTCCCAGAACTTATCTGGCAATTTACGAAGTAGTCAAATCATCTTTTGGAAGATGATTAATAGTGTTCTTTAAATGTGCAATAAATTTCGATTTTTAACCTGGGGGTAAAAAAAAAAAAAAAACCACCCGACGGGTTTGCTTTTTCTATACATAAAAAACCTGGTTCCCAGAACTCTTAGAACTTACAAAGTAGCCTAATAATCTTTTTGGAAGATGTTTGGTGGTGTCCTATAGATATGCAATAAGGTTTCAGAATTTTCATTTTCACCCTGAGGGTTAATTGGAGGTTGAAAAACAACATTTTTCTACGGAAAAATCTGTTTCACAGAACTTCTCTGACATTTTATGAAGTGGCCAAATCATCTTTTGGTAGACGATTGGTGGTGTCATTTAGATGTGAAAGACGTTTTTGGAATTTTCAAAAACCTGGTGCTTAGTGCATGATGTCGTGGTCAACAAAAATATATCTGCTTTAAGGGTTGGAATTTCAACCATTTTAAAAATATTTGAACAATAAATAATGATGGGGGTTGGGATGACCCCAGGGCATTTGCCCATCAGAATACTTAATTGTTTTAATTATGAAATGGGGTTTGGGATGACCCCAGGACACTTGCCCACCAGAATACTCAATGCATTTTGACACACGCAGCAAGAATAAATGAATATTTGGTATAGGGTATGTTATGTGGTAAATATTGTGGTTTCTTTGCTAGTTACACAAGTACGATGGGGAATATATTTAGAGGCAAACACTTGTGTGCGGGTATTACTGTCTTATGACAGCGTCTAGTTTCTTTCTGTCCTATCCTCACTGAGTGAGTACAGTATGATCATACATCTCTGATATCTAATGGACGTTTTGATCTGGTTAATACACTATGAGATATCAAACCACATTGCAGAAATGCGTAAGTTCAACAGTTAGTCATCAGTGAATAGTTCCTTTCCATAATAACGTCATTCCCTCTTGCTTGTCGTAAGAGGCGACTAAATTGAGCTGGCCTTCGGATGAAACCGCAAAAACCGAGGTTCCGTGTCACAGCAGGTGTGGCACGTAAAAGATCCCTCCCTGCTCAAGGCCATAAGTGCCGAGCATAGGCTTAGATTTTGCAGCCCTTCACCTAAAAAGGTGACGTTTCCATGTAAGTGAAAAAGTCTCGAGTGGGACGTTAAACAACATACAATCAATCAATCATATGAACGCTGGCTTTAGGTGATTAGCAGACAAATTGGAGGAATTGTCTGATCAATACGTAGTATGCATACCACATCATTTTTATAAACTTAATTTTAAGTAGTGTTCATTTTCTGCTTTACAATTCTGTTTAAAATTGTCCCTGCTTTTTAAAACTTCCCAGAAATTTCTATCAACCGCCAATCTGATATAAAATTAGTCGATGAGTCAGCACTAGTTTATTTAAGTCATTGTTAGTATGTATGAGTTATGTCACATGACATTCATGTTAATTGTCTCTAGAATTCAAAAGTTACGGTATCCACAGAGCCTACACTTAATCACCACGCTAAATAAAAAAAACCCACAATTACGCTAGTATATAATTAAGATATAATCATCCTTTGCACCAGCATCAGGTCATAATCTTACAAGGACACAAACAAATAGAAAATAGACGTCTACATTATGTAATTCAAGCAGCGATGATATATTATGTGTGGAAAATTTAAAAACAAAAAAGCAATATTGAAAATACAGAGTAGAGCGCTATTTCTTCCATGAGTTCTGCATGGCATACGTCATTTGATGTTATCACTAAGGCAGGATTGTTTTTGCGAGATTGTCCTGGAATTGCATGATATTCCTCACCTGCTATAATTTATCTTTGATTGCCGTTTTGAATTATATCCAACACGATCCCCACAAAATATTCGGTTCTTGTTTTCTAAATATTTGTAAAAAGATGTGATGTTGTATTTATATACTATATCATTGTTGACGTTATAGAAACGTTTCTTGCTACTCGCTATAAAACATATCCACACGATCCCTCTGTCATACATTACTAGCTTTTATAGATTCTCATCTCTCAATATCTTGTGTTAAAATTTTAAAAAAAAATTAAGTTTAATATTGTATCCCTTTTCATTAATTCTCCAGCGTCTTAGTACATGTAACTTATAGTTTCTATACAGTGAGGGGGGCCTCCGTGGCCGGTAAGTGAGAAAGTTTCTCAGTTTACTTTCGGAAGGTCGGTGGTCTCTTCCCAGGTACATTGTATCTGGGTTCTCTCTTCCACCAATAAAAACTGGGCGCCACCAGATAACTGAAGAATTGTTGAGTGTGGCGGAAAACACCAATCAATCCTATACAGTCATGAGTGTACAGTTTGACTCTTGATTCTTAATTTCTTTATTCATTTCGTAATTCATTGTCTTTGTATTAACGAAGCTATGCTGTGTAGACGTCTTCTTTTCACATAAGCAACGCATATTTTGCTCTCTTTTTTTCAAACCGGTAATCCAAAAGATTTAATGTTTAGGCCTACATGTAATACTAAGAGTTATATTACATCATAAGAAATAACATAATCCAACAGGCAGCATATAAAATACAATGGTCTCGAATTCTCTCTCTAACATTTATCGTTATGTATCATCTTTATGTGATACCTGGGTAATAATACATTTAAAGATAGTCCACATCTTTACTGACAGAATACAGACATACCACTGTTTCGATATTACAAAACGTTCTTTACATTGCGTGTTGTGGACATAAGGATAGGTGTCGATTAGATTTTAAGGAGTTCTGACTTAAGTATTGCACGTGTATGTACATCGTCTGCTCAATGAAACTTACGCTTGTGGACTAATTGATCCTCAATAACCCCACCCCACCCTTCTTTAATTAACTGTTTGATATGCATGCATTGTAGATTTCAGTACCAATTTGTCATCTGCATTAAACACTTCCCCTCTTATCAACCTGCAGTGTAGGGGTTCAGATCTGAGCTTTCTGCTTATGACAATACGGTACTGCAAACTGCAGCAGTTTTCTAGCATCTACGTGCTATCAGAACACTTTACACAGGTTTACATGAGAGCTAGCAGTAAATCCTCCTGATGCACTTCTTCTCATACTTCTTGATTGTCAAGTTTCTTTAAATAGAAAATTCAGTCAATGTGTGATGTTTGTGAAACGAAGTTTCCCTTGGTACTGAATTCCACTCCCAGGAGAGAGAGAGAGAGAGAGAGAGAGAGAGAGAGAAGAAGGAGGAGGAGTTTCATTGACTGACAGATAACAGATGGATGGGATAGAGATTATAAACATACTATTGTGTATTTACATCTGTCACTTGTCCTTCAATATATCAAAGTGGCATGTCAAAATTTATCATCAAAGAGCTTGTCAGATTTCTTTCTTTTTTTTTTTTTTACTTAGAAGATCTTGCAAGTAGTGTACAAACTGGAAAGAAAGATATTTGCAATACACACATAACTATACATACACATAACTACAAGGGAATCATACTCTGTTGCCATACATACACGGATATACAATCGAACTTCGAACTTGATGGGGCCCAAGAAAGAGATTCAAGAGTTTGAGATATTGAGGTTAAAATGGTTGGGACTTCCAACTCACTTTGACATATCCATGGCATTTGAAATATCCACCATGATAAGAAATTCCATTGTATCATATATATATTTATATATCATAGCTTTTGTAGTTTAGTTGTAGTTTTGGTTTCCTTACTTATTCTATTAAGAAGGGACATGTCGTCCCGAAAATTTGACAATTCACTGTTGATCTGTCTGTTGGTCATTTCTAGTGCTTTTTATATCCTTTTTTATTTGACCTTGTATCTACTATTAGATTCCACACTTTGGATGTTGAGTGTTGATGGATTTTAGTGCTTTATATGTGTGTGTGTGTGTGTGTGTGTGTGTGTGTGTATGTGTGTGTGTGTGTGTGTGTGTGTGTGTAAGTCAAAAAATAAAATCCAGTACTCAGATTATATATATACTGTATATATATAGGCACCTCCCTGGAAGGATCATGGTTTGTACAAAATTCTATCTTACAAATTTTCTGGTACACTGGTACTTAAAAAAAAAATCTTAACCCTCCCCCTATTTTCACTATTTCTTCATTATTCTCTTCTTGAAAGGGGTGCAGTCCTTAATTTTCATTCATTCACCCTAAGAAGGGTTGAGCCATGTTTGGTTGAAATTGGCCTAATTATTTTTGAGAAGAAGCTGAAACAGTGACTAAGGTCAGCTAAAAACTGCTGTTATAGGGAGGAGGGTTTGGCCCCAACCATAAGTATGAACTGGAAAAATTTAATTTTACACTGTCATTCCCAACTCCCTTATTAACTAATATACCAATGAATTAAAAATTCATGATAATAATTACCTTTAATCAAAAGTTTACAAATGACACTCAACACCTGAATGGAAATGGACAGAACACATAATTTAAAATTGAGTGATTCAGATGACCTGAAAATTGAAATTCATTTGGTAGATAGTAGATACTTTCAATTTTCTTGCAATTTTCTGAAACACTTTAATATAATCAGACTTAACAGGTTGTGTTACTGCCACATACATGTATCATTTCTATATCATTCTGAAGTTTAGTGATTGTACTGAATGCAATTTGGTCTAAATAATTAGTGCAACACTTTGGCACGATATTTTCAGCTTATTTCCCATATGAGAAAATGTCAATATCATTATCATCAAGTAATATTCCAATCGACGCACAGATCTAATTTACATCACCTTCATTTTTTTGACACACAAAACATTATGAGATCGCACTATCACTTAATTACTACAGTTTTCGATCAATGCAAATGATATCACTACTGCGTTTGCTTGGTCTACGTAATTCAAGTCTCGTGATGTTCTTTGCATTATTCTCCCAGGGAGTATATCGACATATCTCCGTGCGGCTGGACATGCACCGTTAATCTATGTCAACATGACACTATTTATCTACTTATAAAATTCTTCATAATGAATACATTAATACTGTTGCTTTGTGTAACACTACTACTCCTGAGACAATACTAAATATTAAAAGCTAATGTTTAGACACCAACAATGGACTTATAGCATTTACAGTCTTTCAGGGCATTTCAGCAGACAATAGTTGGTGAAAATCCATTACTGGATCAACTTCAGCTTAAATCTTTTTACACCAATATCATATGCCATCAAATGTCCATATTTAGGAAAATTTATCTGATGCAATATTTTCCAGACTCAAATTATTTCTAGAGATTGATAATTGGTCCCTGTCTTTATTGAAAACCTTCATATGTCAAACACAATAAGATGTTTCTATTATCCTCAGGTTTTTTCTGTTACTTACATGTATAACCAGATTTTACCTATTTTAGATTGCTTGGATGATACATAATCAATATTTTGTACAGATAATTGAGATATAGCACAACTCACACCTACTCCTTTTGGGTTTTCCATATTTTCCTCAGTGAAATGGAAGTTAATACATTGGGAAATTGAACTTACCCTTTAAAAGCTATGCTATCAGCCCAGCTCTCTCAGTAATTAATATTAGATATATTCAGAGAAGGGTTTATCTACGATCACACTGGAAATCAGACCTTCCTTTTATGATATTAAGTAAAATTGTAGTCTGATAATTGAATACTTTACGCTCTAAATGACAAACTCTATAAATTATTAAGTCTGGCATACAATTCCTCCATCTTATTTTAGATCTGAGGTACACGCTTTTTCACTTTCTACAGTCAAAATTCATTTATCATTTGTTGTCCAGCATATAAAAAATAAATCATTATGATCAAATTTCTAGAAAACCTATTCTTAGATTTTTGCATAATCCTACTCAAATGAAACAGTGTGAGTAATGAATGCAAAGTACATAACTTGATTCACTTTTAATTATGTCTTTGATATGTTTGCTTTATTTGGTTTCTTAAAGACTTTAACTTTTTCACAAGTTTTAGTTTACTCCCCCCTTGCCGACACCACTCCCTCGACCTTTTGATCAACCACCATACAGTGTAATTATCAAATCCTGGTCACCATAGTCACCACACAAATTGTACTTATATTTAAAGTTTTGATGTATGAACATGATGTGCCAATTGGACAATTTGTTCAAAGAGAAATAACTCTTGGAACTCATGTAAAATTTCTTATCTAAAAATGTAGCAATTTTCTCGCACAGAATCTGTGAAACATCAGACTATGACTACATACGTTCAAAATACTTCAAAAATTTACCCTGATAATACTCTGAACCTCAAAATGACATCACATCACAAACCACAGGTACAATAAACATGCATGATCCTCACCTCCTTTACGTGTAATTAACGCTCATATATTTTCTCACATCTCACTAATATGTTTTAACCATTGTGAGTAAGGCATAGTTGGAACATGACCTTATAGTGACCTTGGGATATCCAATAATACTTGTTGACAATGTTTGAGGATGGAGAAGTAATGCTATCATAAACGAATCAGATGAATTTTCTGCCTTCTTGTTAAGACAGCATAAAAATGTTTTAACCACTTAAATATATTAACAAGTTTTACAAATATGACATCACCAATAGACCCTGACTAAATACTTGCTGTAAATAATTCTTAAAGTACTTTATCTAATGAATATTGATGAAATTAAAGCCTTCTGTGATCAAACAGTGTTGGGCAGGAGGGAGTGGATCTCATGTGAACTCCAGACAGTGGCGTAATATGATTTGAACCGCTTACCACAAACTCAGTCACAGACTTGCTGCATCACATTTAGAATATATTCTTATATTTCTTACCTTTCTCAAGAAGTTTCTTTGTTTCTTTTGATGGCATCTTTATAAACATATTTCCGAGGCAAACCCACTGTTTAGTAGAAACCTTGTCTTTCTGTAGCACCCTATAAAATATCCAACTCTTCTAAATGCATATTAATTTAATGTCTAGGATGATTTTGTTTATAATGTTTAGCATCAAAATATGTTGATCGAAGTATTGCAAGTATAAAGTGTGAAAATTCTGAGATTCACATGAAATACAGATTTACTTCAGCAACATTAACAATATGCAACACCAGTAATTTTTTTACCAGCAGTTGGTAATGCATCACAAACTTGATTAAAAAAAAGAGAAGAAATGAATGCAAGAAGATTGTGTTTGTTTATCATACATGTACTGGCTGCTAAAATTTTCCCTGCTGATTATTGAAACTCCCATATTTATGAGAAGGTTCTACTTTGGTTACACAGTTTGCACAAAATGGCATTGCAATGGAAGCACTTGCAAATCAACTAATAATTGATAAAAGCCAATAAGTGGATTATCGTTTACATTCAATTATACTTTAATAACACAGGCAGTCACTTCTTTCTGTAATACAATGATCAATCTGTTTATTATGGCATGAATTAGAGATTTATTTTGTTAAAAATCTTCGACCTAATTGCTTCTCTTGTCTTTTGTCTCCTCTTGTCCAGTTCTACCAAGTGTTGCTTGCTAGCTAGAATTTCCTCTGCTGCAGCTTCCACCTCTGTCATGTAATTCAGAATGAAATCTGTTTCATCCCTTTCTGTCATCTTGCTTTATTTTCTATTTTAAATCTGTAAAACAAGTAATCAGTAAGTTATACCAGTCAATTGTAAGTGATAACCTGCCAATGAAGAAATATACAAAATTTCTAACCTGCCAATGAAGAAATACAAAATTTCTAACCTGCCAATGAAGAAATATACAAAATTTCTAACCTGCCAATGAAGAAATATACAAAATTTCTAACCTGCCAATGAAGAAATACAAAATTTCTAACCTGCCAATGAAGAAATATACAAAATTTCTACCTGCCAATGAAGAAATACAAAATTTCTAACCTGCCAATGAAGAAATATACAAAATTTCTAACCTGCTAATGAAGAAATACAAAATTTCTAACCTCCCAATGAAGAAATACAAAATTTCTAACCTGCCAATGAAGAAATACAAAATTTCTAACCTGCCAATGAAGAAATATACAAAATTTCTAACCTGCTAATGAAGAAATACAATATTTCTAACCTCCCAATGAAGAAATACAAAATTTCTAACCTGCCAATGAAGAAATACAAAATTTCTAACCTGCCAATGAAGAAATATACAAAATTTCTAACCTGCTAATGAAGAAATACAAAATTTCTAACCTCCCAATGAAGAAATACAAAATTTCTAACCTGCCAATGAAGAAATACAAAATTTCTAACCTGCCAATGAAGAAATATACAAAATTTCTAACCTGCCAATGAAGAAATACAAAATTTCTAACCTCCCAATGAAGAAATACAAAATTTCTAACCTGCCAATGAAGAAATACAAAATTTCTAACCTGCCAATGAAGAAATATACAAAATTTCTAACCTGCCAATGAAGAAATATAAAATTTCAAACTTGCCATTAGATAAAACAAAATTTCGAATCTGCAAATGAAGAAATGCAAATAACTTCCAAATCCACCCATATATTAAACGATGAAAACTTTAGCGAGCTTTGTTTTAAAAACATTTGGTCATTTGAATTTAAAAGATTGAAAGTCATATTCAGATTCATTGGACCATGATACAATGTGCATTCATGTAGAAACTGGTGACAGCTAGAAGCTCAGTGATACAGTATAATTAGCTTCGTAAACCGGGAGGTTGTGAAATCGAGCCCCATTCGTGCTATGGCTGCATCAAATCTAATATGTAAAATACATTTAAAAGCATTTATCTATTATGCTTGGGCATGATTGAAAATTTTAATACCAGCATTAATTTATCCAATATTCTGTGGTCTGGTAGTAGTATCGATCTACTATGCTATTGCTGATGAAAATTTTGATTAGCATTTATCTAATATGATATCACGGTAATGGTAGAAATTTTGACCAATCATTTATCTAACAAGCACATGGTTTGGTAGATATAGTGTTACACAACAATGAGAAATACAAGTGTCTAAATACATATTGAAATAAACTATAAAACTCTCGAACAACCAATGACCAAGCATGGTTTGGATTGATTTCGATCTGACCTTTTTGTTCAAACCAATAAAATTCTAAACTTTTTCAATAAGATATCTTTACTGGGGATTGGTTATCAAATATTTTTCTCATACAGAAAATTCATTTTATTTTAATCTAATAACCTCTTATAATATGCTAGAGTTCTCCAGGCCTGGAGGTTATTAAACTTTTTTGAGCATGTTTTCATAATAAAACTTCATATTGATAAAACCATTCTTATACTCAAATGGAGTACATGCTTTAGATTTTGTGAGTATGTTTTGGAGCTTGATCAGGTGTCGTACTCAAAACAAGCATGGCTACGCATAGATAAATATACTGGCAGAGAGTAAGAGTTTGAGTACGGCTTTATAACCTCCAGGCCAGGACTTGGAGGAGAAAGCAAGCATCACAATTAAAAGCAAACCATTTAATCAAAAATGGCTTTGAAGGATGTTTTGACATTGAAATAGCATAAGTAATTATAGTATAGCAATAATAAATATAATGCACTAGTTGTTGTTAGTAGGCTAGCAAGTATTTTACAGTTTTACATTTTCATTTTTATGTTGTCAAGTGAACATACTTTTGAATGCAACCAGTACCTTGGTCGAAATTTTTTTGTAAAATTTTGACCGACCGCCTACCTATCACTAGCCTGACTGCATTGACATTGGCCCTATGCTACAGATACGGAAAATAATAACCACTATTTACATTTATTGAGTTTTACTTTTAAAATCATTCATTTTTATGCTAATTAACACATCTTTCAATGCAACTGTTACCAGTACCTTGGTCGAAAATATTCATATACCAACAGGTAATGCAGTCTTGCCTTAGACAGGTCTTGATTTAGGTATATAACTTTATTAAGCTATATAGCTATATGATTTTTTTAAGAGCAGTGGTATAGTAAAAAAAGTTGCACAATAATTTTTAAATATGTTTATACTTTGAACTAACCACAACACTATTCTAATTAGAGTTCATAACAATACTATAGTCAGTGCAAGGTTTTTCATGAAATGAGAATTTTTTTGGTGTTATTAACTGTCCACTTTCCTGTGTGCATTGAAGCATAGAAAAGTATGATGACTTTACAATATGTAACAAGATTGCCAATCCATCATTTTATTGATTCTCATTGACTTTTGACAATTGTGAATCAATATTCTCCCATAGGGACGTAGTTTAAGAATTATTTTATGTTTATGATGTGTTGTACTGAATTCAAGGATGAAATATGTTAAAATAAGTAAATGTTTATTCAGTATATACATACACACATACATAAATAGGAAAACGCATGTTCGAAAGCTTATTTCCAATGGGGTCCTTTGATGCACGGATATTTGTGCTAGGTCATTAATCCGAGATTCCTCTGACTCTTACCCCCATTTTTATGTTACAACCGCCATACCCTCTCACTTACAACCACTGCCGATCACAGGGATCAAACTCGGGTAGTAGCGGTGAGAAGTGAGAGCGCTGCCTCTGCGCTAGTTAGAATAATCTAACTGTGTCTCGGGACAGGCTCTCACCAATCGGGTCCATAGGACATTATCATTTTAAAGATATAACATTCTATCTACCTCTGCGTTATCCGCACACTCAGTGAAATTCGAGTTTCATGATTTTAGAAATTAATTTGATAAAAGATTCGAAATAGCTAAATCAAGCTATTTCAAATAACTTTATAAAACTATATAGCTAGATCAAGAGATTGTGCTGGACCTGTTGGAAGTACGATTTATTTCTGGGCTAGGACCTACCCTACCAATTTAAGTTTTAACCCTACCAATATAACAGTGTATACCTACCATAAATCGAATTCTGAGCTACATGTAGTTATAAACACGTTCTGAAACAAATTTCCAAAAAGTGGATACAGCTGACATCATGAAGAACTTACCATATACGATTAGATCACATAAATGAGACGAAATAATAATCTTAAGTCGCAATGGGCGCAGCCATTGCTCTGGATATTTATTGGATACCAATCCCGATGCTTATTGGTTCCTACAAAACCTCAATGTTTATAACTGATATATATTGTACATTGTGCGGTAGACTAGTGCGTGCAGATTTATAATCAGTGAGTCTGACGATGTACATATTGATTTACAGAAAATTTTCAGAAACATTCGACATTCAAAACTGCATGTACAGTGCAAATTAAGCAAATAATTAATATACATATATATTATGTAACTTGCGGCATATTGTGAGAAAATAACCACATACTTACACTGTAATATCACAATTAGTAATTAGAATAATAATGCATCTTTAATATGTAATTTTAAAATGTACTCGGAGATATATGCTACAGTGTATATTTATTTCTCTGAGCACTGAAAATTGCCAAAAGTGGGTATTACAGGCAAATGTTCGTCAACTTTTGCTTAAAAAGTGGATCATTCATATAAAACATTTTAGAAATTGCCATTCTGATGGCATAAATAGAATCATTTACAGACTTACAATTGTAGTTATGAGTTTAACATTTGAGAAAGGTTGCACAAAATATTTTTTATCTTATCGATGTACAGTTACATATGTACCGATAGCGCGCTGTTCCGCGTGCCACAGGCTGTTATAATTAACCAATGGTTTACTTTTACTATGTGGCTGCGCTATACCCAGTGGGGGATTTAAAGGGGGCGCAGCCCCACCCCCCACCCCCCTAAAATTTTCAAATTTAAGGTAAATCGTGGTCTCTTGTCTAAAAAAAAAAATGTAAACGATAAAATAAGCAATAATTTCTTCCACTCTCGGAGAAATAAATGACAATTCTTTGTTGTTTATTGAATTACTTTTATTGGGAAAACGTACATTTTTTTCCAGAAACCCTTAAAATTTGCGTCATTTTATGATTTGATTTGAACATATTTCATTGTATGTGTATATTATACAAATGGTCTGAACACGAGTTCTTTCTTTCACCCTTATTTATCTTATTACTTTCACCTTATTAAAAATGACAGAAAATAGTAAAATTGACTAGACATAGGAAGCATTTTCAAATCTTATAAAATCTGTAAAATTCAGAAGTTTCTGGCATCGCCCCCAGGGTCCCCGTCAGGGCTTCGAACTGGACCCACTGGGGTGTCAAGGCAGCTCCCAGACCCCCTGCCTCATAAAGTTGCGCCCCCTTATCGCGATTTCTGGATCCGTCCCTGGTACCACTAATTTAATCGTTTGAAAATTTTAAAACAGAACGTTTTATTGTGTCAATTTGGGGGCTGATATTTTAGAGAATTGTGAAGTTAATAAACTCCCACCGCGCCCGAAAGTATCATCTAAGGTGGGACCGCTCAAACGAAAATTGTCTTCATCCATCTTTGGAAAATGAGATGTTAGTTCATGCATGTATTGCAAGTTGTCTTTCTTCTTCTTAGTTATCTTACTCGGACAAACGTTATCGCAGCTCGCCTCCTTTCTCCGTTCTGTATACAACATTTGAAAATCAGATACTTGACAAATTTGATTTCCCACTATAAGAAAGTTCCCTATATTTCAAATGTTCAAATCCCCCATTATGTTGTCACTGCCGACAGTCATTTGAGTGGATGTTTATAAACGTAATTAGATTCCAATAAGACGAAAATTTTACTGAGTTTTCTTATCATAATGAGGTGCATGTACATGTATACATTATTGTTATTTATTAATCTCATATAATTTTGACAGAATCAAATGTACAAGAATATGAGGTTATGGGAAGACCATAACTATCGATGTAAATCGTCAGATTTTTAAATATAGCCATTTCATTGCGTAATAAATAAGCGTTCATCTAGCTCTTTAGCGTAATTACTCGGAGGGGATTCGAGAGTACTGGTATATGGAGTATGATTTCGGATTCAATATCTAATTTTTATCTAAAAAGATGTGCCTTTGATTTTACCTCTTTTGATGTAGAATTGTAGTGGTAGCGGTGTTAGTAGGCAGGGCCTAGTGTGCATTTCATTACAGAAAGTTTACGTTGTGTAAATATGCCATCTAGCCCAGTGACCAGGGGGGACCTGTAAAGTGCGAAACGAAACGAAATCTACCGAAACGAAACGAAACCCACCGAAACGAAACGCATGGAAACGAAACGAAACCTACCGAAACGAAACAGATTATATAACCGAATTCTTTTAATCATAATAATTAAAAACGGTATATTAGGCCCGTGTGAACGTTACCACATATAAATAAAATTCGCCTCCCCTTTGATGTAGGCTTTCGTCTTGACTGATACAAAGTTTTAAAAGTTGGAAGGGGGTGATTAAGCACAAAGTACGTATCCGAAGTTGATTAAATACCACGTGTAATCAGTTTTGGTCCATAAATTTCAGAACGGAGGGTTACAGTCTTATAAGTCAGAGGTCTGGGGAAACACACTAAACGAGGGGGGGGGGGGGGTCGCCGGCGTTGGATCCATCTTTGGGCATAATACATGTTTCAGTATTTTTTGCTCTAAAGACAAATCTATGTACACATGTGGATATTGTGTATTTGTATGTATTATATCAAACGGTGGATTCTGAGTATGTCCACCCTTTATCTTTGTAATTTCTGCTTCCCTTGTTCATAAGCCTTTTGATTTTACAAAATGCTCACATCCTCCTGATATTATTGCACAAAACATTTCCGTTTTCCGTCCCGTTTTCAATTTCCCGTCTTAGCAACATCCTAAATGTATAGAGTTATCTTTAGACTCACTACATACAGTGTATCAATAATAATTTTTAATAATATATGTATATATATCTTACCGCATTGCATTCATATAATATGGTATACTATTTAATGTTTTTCCATTATTGAAAGCACTCGTACCTCAGCAGTTAGAGATAAAATAAGGGGTTAAGAGTTCTTCCTGCTTTCAACTTTCTCAGACACCAGCTTCTTCAAATAATATTTCTATACCCAAAGGCGGATCCCCACCCCTCGTTTAGTGTGTTTCCCCATACCTCTGAAATTGCAATCCTCCGTTCTGAAATTTATGGATCCGAAACTAATTGCACATGGTATTTAATCAACTTCGGATATGTACTTTGTGCTTACTCAACCCCCTTCCAACTTTTAAAACTTTGTATCAGTCAAGCCGAAAGCCTACATCAAAGGCAGTGCTCCCACTGGACCAGAATTCCCTTTCGCCACTTTTTCGGGGAGTGGCGCGGCACAAATAATCACATGCTTTACAATTATATCCATCATATTATATATTATTTTATTCATTACACTTATTTTAGCATTTTGAATCAGTTACATTACTTAATCATATCCAGCTACCATACCTAAACATTTCTTTCTGAAATAATAAGAAGTTGATTTGTTTGATAAATTCTATTATGGAAATCAAAATTCAGATAATAAATCATATAAATATAAACTTCATGATGCTACACCCCTCAGTGAAAACATTGTGTACATTGGCCGAAATGCAGATGTCACAAAACATCAAGCCCAATTTAGAGTCGTATCTCAACCATTCCCTATTAAATTTCCGTTTTTGTATGGAAGATTTTGCAATTTGGACAGAATCAGATGTTTGAGGAGGTGGGGTTGACTGTAAAGCCAAACATAGATATTTTTTTGATTTTAGACTGACTAGGATCAGAAGCTACAAGTTTAGTGTCAAAATAGAATGGGGTGCATAGTCTTATGAGATTAGCATTTTTATACTGTTGCGCACCGAACTTCAAAGAAAATTATTTATTAAAATTGCCATGTCCATATCAATGGTGACCGACCGCATTGTTTATGAAATATTCGAACTAAAATCAAACACATCAAAATCAAAATCTTGTAATCAACGAGTTTGGCCGCAAAAACAAACAATTGATGTATTCAGATATACATTATACACAATAATACGGCCAATTTAATTACCGGTCGGTTCTCTGGTTAAGAATTGACATTAATGTGGAGATGATAACACGATAATGAATAAGACTTTAAATGTTAAACAATTGACCACAGCAAGGTAAACAGCCGTCCGATGTACTTTATTACATAATCACCGACTTTTTTGCAGCCATAAATTACCTGAGGCTGTGACCAGCTCTGTGTGCACTGGAGCGACGTGAGATTTCTGATCGCACGCGTTGACTGAATAAACAGATTTTGACTGCATAAACAAACAGGCGATAATGTGTCACTGACAAAGGATTAAAAATACAATTTATTGCAAAAAGGGATTTTCGCCACTTTAAATTTTTTTTCGCCGTTTTTGAAAAAAATTCGCCATTGGCGAAAATGGCGAAGCCCAGCTCGAGCACTGATCAAAGGGGAGGCGAATTTCATTTGTATGTGGTAACTTTCACTGGGGCCTAAGATACCATTTTTAATCATTATAATTAAAAGAGTTCGGTTATACAATCTGTTTCGTTTCGTTTCGGTAGGTTTCGTTTCGTTTGGGTGGGTTTCGTTTCGTTTCGGTAGATTTCGTTTCGTTTCGATTTCGTTTCGCACTTTACAGGTACCCGTGACCAGGATGTTCAGCGGATTTTGATTCAGCAGCTGGAACGCGGGGAATAGGTTAATGGTGGATCGCGGTCATTCAGTAGACGTGGACGATAGCTGGACCATACGGGGACATATTAGATTACACCGGGTGATGATTAAATGTCTGTATCTGTCCATCTATCTATCTATTACAGTTTTATTTCAACATATATTTTCTTGAGTTAATTGATATTAGGGTAAAAGAACCCACAACAACTGCGATTCAGTTGTAACATTTTCGGTGGCAGCGGTGGGATGATTCCTTAATAGCCAAGAGTGCATATATTATTTACTTTTCCACTTTGTAAAGGTTGCTTTTCGCCAGCTTTTAATTGGTTGAATTGTTTTGCAAGTAATTCTTTAAACTTGTTCATAAGACAATTTTTTTTCATGCGCCTTGTCAATTTCATGTTTTTGCTGTTACTAGCATTCTGTAGCTATGAGTGAGAAATTTGGTTTGAAAGATAAAGACTTACAATATTTTATTGAAAAGAAAGATAATTTTTTCTTAAAGAATTAAAATTGCGGCAGAAAGGGAAGCAAGAACGGTTGAACAAGAAATCCAGTCGGAGAAAAAAATTAAG
The DNA here is from genome assembly GCF_947568905.1 of Ostrea edulis. NCBI lineage: Eukaryota > Metazoa > Mollusca > Bivalvia > Ostreida > Ostreidae > Ostrea > Ostrea edulis. The sequence goes on from NC_079167.1 coordinate 64,235,533, forward strand.
CGCGAAAATGAATTGCATATATACATGTAGATTAAAGACGGAAGAGTTCCGTGGGTCGTGCCTCTCAGGTGCTCGCTGTGTTACACTGTACCAAAGTCACCTCTATTTTATGGATCTAAACATTGTATTGATTCATATTTACACAAGTTTGAACAGTTTGCAGTGGGATGAGAGACATCTTGGACGACAATAAATCTTAGTGCTCTCTTGAGAGGTAAAGTTGTTGAGATAGATCTTAGACTTTCAGTTTCACGTGCCTACGTGGGCAACATTTTCACGTTCAGGTCCAACAAATCATATGTTGCCCGACGGCTTAGGGCAACATTTTCACCTTCATGGCCAAAAATTGATATGTTGCCCGAAGACCCACACTATACCTGTATAGTGTCTTTAACGTTCGTGTTCTGGTCACATCAGATGTAGATGTTTAATGGAGATAACTCAATTCAAGTACCTCCCTATTAACAGAACCGAAAATTTCACAAAAGAATGCAGTTGTAAAATACGTATTTTAAAACAATTTATATGCCCATTTTGAACAATAATCAATTCAAAGGTATCTATTTTCTTTAAATAAGATTGAGTATCATATTACCAACTTTGTTTAAAGATCAAATGCTGCTGCTCAAAACCAGGTCAACTTGTCGCCAAAGTAATCAAAATTAGATTTGGAAATTCCACTTTACAACTGGTGATCACATTGCTGGCTTTGGAATCGGGAGGCTCTCGATCTCGGCGCCGAACATTGGTAGTGAGTGATCCCTCGCCATGTGTCCAGCATTAACAGTGAAAGTCACAGGTCTTTTGGGTATGGATCGAATTCCCGTACCACATCGAGCATTGAAACTACACGAGTACGAAAAATCTCATATGGAACGTACATTAGTATGTTCAAACAAACAACCTACGATAATACTTCAGGGTCTGAGGGATTAAAGTAACCTTGAAGAATCTTTAGGCAAATATTAAATTCTTCAAGCATTTTAAATTCTATTTTTCTTGAAGTTTCTCAGACACTTCATATTTCTCCTCTCATTTTTTTTTTGGTCCCTCTTGTTTCAATTTCTCATCTCCCTGTCCCTTTTCTTCCAGTTCCCTCTCCTCACGTTCCTGTTCTACCAGTTTCTCTTTCTCCCCTCCCTGTTCCTCTTCTTCGATTTCCTCCTCTCTCCATTCTTCTTGTTTCACTTTCTCCTTTCCTTGTCCATCTTCTTCCAATTTCTTATCTCCCTGTCCCTTTCCTTCTATTTCCTCCTCTCCCTGTTTCTCTTGTTTCACTTTCTTTGCTCCCTGTTTCTCTTGTTTCACTTTCTTTGCTCCCTGTTTCTCTTGTTTCACTTTCTCTCCTCCCTGTTTCTCCTGTTTCACTTTCTTTCCTCCCTGTTTCTCCTGTTTCACTTTCTTTCCTCCCTGTTTCTCTTTCTCTCCTCCCTGTTTCTCTTTCTGCCCTCCCTGCTCCTTTTGTTTCACTTTCTCTGCTCCCTGTTTCTCTTGTTTCACTTTCTTTCCTCCCTGTTTCTCCTGTTTCACTTTCTTTCCTCCCTGTTTCTCTTGTTTCACTTTCTTTCCTCCCTGTTTCTCTTGTTTCACTTTCTCTCCTCCCTGTTTCTCTTTCTGCCCTCCCTGTTTCTCCTGTTTCACTTTCTCTCCTCCCTGTTCCTCTTTCTCTCCTCCCTGTTCCTCTTTCTCTCCTCCCTGTTCCTCTTTCTCTCCTCCCTGTTTCTCTTTCTCTCCTCCCTGTTCCTCTTTCTCTCCTCCCTGTTTCTCTTTCTGCCCTCCCTGTTTCTCCTGTTTCACTTTCTTTCCTCCCTGTTTCTCTTTCTCTCCTCCCTGTTCCTCTCGTTTCACTTTCTCTCCTCCCTGTTCCTCTCGTTTCACTTTCTCTGTTCCCTGTTTCTCTTGTTTCACTTTCTTTCCTCCCTGTTTCTCCTGTTTCACTTTTTTTCCTCCCTGTTTCTCTTGTTTCACTTTCTCCCCTCCCTGTTTTTCTTGTTTCACTTTCTCCCCTTCCTGTTCATCTTCCAGGTTTATCTTAGGTAGTTATATGAACATCTGTAAAATCTTATCCAATACTCTCTTTTGCATTGTGAAAAAAGATTGAGAGAGAATATTAGTAAGGACAAAGCGATCATACCCATTGAACTACTAATATGTATGAAAGGTTAAGATAACGAACAATGACCTATAAGCAACACAAAATAGAGAGTTGGGCAAACACGGACCCCTGGACACACCAGAGGTGGGATCAGGTGCCTAGGAGGAGTAAGCATCCCCTGTCGACTGGCCACATCCACGTGATCCCTATATCTTGATCAGGTAAACGGAGTTATTCGTAGTCAAAATCAGTGTGCCTAGAACGGCCTAACAATCGGCCTGAAACACGTCAGACAGCATTTGACCCAATAATAGGTTGTGTTGTCAAACTAGATCGTTATATAACGACCATATAGAATTTGCGAAATGCTGACTTCAAACCTCTGCACCATCAACTTGCTTTTCAGATCTAACATTCTCATCCTTCATATCCAGAATATAACTCATAAAGATAATATTCGCAGTACTTTTATTAAAATCCTTAAATGATTATGCAATGAAAATACTCTCCCCATCAGAGGACGACATGTTGATATGCCATTATGGCTCAATAATACAGAGTGAGTGACTATAAAACCTGCAGTACAAGACTGTCCAATAATTAAGTGAACAAATGAAACAGACTTCTACGCAAGACTGGTTATATTGTCAGACTGTTCAAAAGTAGCTAGCTTTATTCATAATTATCATTGTCAATGGGTTTACCTGAGCCTGTCCATTCTTAGAACAAATTATGTAATGTTTTAAGTAGTATATAAGCCTCAAAATGTCCATTCTGTGAGAGAAAGTTTCACTAACCGATCGTAGATCGTAAATGTAGACTTAAATGTTCACTAAAAGTTACGATTTGCGATTTACGATCAGTATTGATCGTAACCTTACGAGTGGTCTAGGGCTATCGTAATTGCTCCTACATGCACGTAAATGAGCAATATGGCCGCCATGCTGGCCCGCCTGAGATCATTTTGTGGTAGTATTTACCTGACTGAGTTTGTTTATACTTTGTAGGAAGAAAACAATCACAATGACTTGCAGTCTGCTTTTGCACAAAAATATTGTACAGTCCGACCCCGAATCTTAAATCAATATTTAATAGAGTTGTCCTTCTTTGTTACACACAACCACAGAAATGCCAGTCTCATAGTGGTCAAGCCCGTTTTGGGCCCGGGCTCTGTGATACCACAGATATAGTAAATTCATTGTAGCCCCTGTGACCAGTCTGCTGAAGTAAATGTAAAGGCAATGAATTCATATTTTAAAAAGTGAGGAGGGGGGTGGGTGTAGTCCATACAATTATCAAACTTTGCATGTAATGTTAACGAGAACAGTTGTTAGAAAAGTAATATGGGGAAGGGGGGTGTTATTGCTACATGTGCCTGCATTACCGTTAGTGTACATGTATATTTAACAGTAGGCAGAATTCAAGTAATTCTCATAGACATGTTCAGAAATTAAGTTTCTTTAGAAACAGTTCATTTAAATCCGAGACGTTGCGATTCGACGGACTCAGTTATTTTTTTCTCGTCAGATCAATACCTTTGATGCAACTGACTAACTGCATAATACATGCACATTCGAATGATAAACATTACAAATTTTAAGGAAAATATGATAATAACATGATTTGGTAATGGGAGAAGGGTTAAAATCCCAATTTTGCAAGTAGAACGTTTCTGTAGTTTTATGAAGGTCGTTAGAAATTAAACATACAAACCAAGACCTATATGTATACACAGAAAAGGGATGGGTCATTATCGAATCCTTGGGGTTCCGACCCCTTGTTATAAAATGCAATCCCATGGGGATCCAGGATAGAATAGGTCCTCAGTACCTCTTGCTTGTCGTTAGAGGCGACTAAATGGGGCGGTCCTTCGGATGAGACTACAAACACTGAGGTCCCGTGTCACAGCAGGTGTGGCACAATAAAGATCCCTCCCTGCTCAATGGCCGTAAGCGCCGAGTATAGGCCTAAATTTATATATATATATATATATATATATATATATATATATATATATATATATACAAACGCATGGGGAAAATAAATTTCAAGTCATTTAAGGAACAAATTGAGCCCATCATTTGTTTAAAATTTATACAAATAAGTGAACAGATATGTCATTAGTGTTATAGCGTATTTTACAACAATGTTTAAACGCCGGAGTTCATATATATATATATATATATATATATATATATATATATATATATATATATATATCCATGGTTTGATGCAGGATAAAATTTCCTATACTTGTGTGCAATTTTATTTTCATTTTATTATCTTTTTTTTTTTTATCAATATCATTTCATTTTCTTATTTTTTTTTAATCCTTTGAACATGGTTTACTCAACATTAAAATTCTAAAATGTAAATCTTTTATGTTATTTCTTGTATCATTTTTTCCAAACTTTTAGTTAGTTACATGAAAGTCTATAAAAAATTATCCTATGATCGTTTAAACGTTACACTAGAGCTCAAAATTTCCATTATTTTTGTTGACAACTTGCATGGGTTACTGCAGACGATAAGGATGTTTAAAACCATGAGGAAATAATGAATGGATATTTCTTTCCATGGTAGGATTAATTTTAAATCTACCTCCATAGAGAAAAGAGTTCTAAAAAGTCAGACGTAAATCGCAATCGTAAGTGTTACGACTACGATAGGTTTCGTGAAACGCTTGTATACGTGCGAGTCAAATGATCGTACGTTTACGATCGCTTAGTGAAACGGCCGCCTGGCCTCGATCAGTTCTTTCTCTCACAGAACGGACAGTTTTTGGCTTCCTTTACATACACGGAGTAGTAAGGATTTAATAACGGGAAGATTGTAGGATTTTTATGGTTTAAGGTAACTCCATACTCGCAGTTTTATCTTATACAAGTTTAAAAAGTGTATTTATTTCCATTCATTAGAGTTAAAACTAACAAATGATCAAATAAAATATATAGGTCATCACACTTTTTAAGATGTAACACATACATATACAGAATCATATATCAGCGTCAGAAAATTGCAATTTTCCTTAAACAGTGTTATCGAAATTTCATAAAATCTGGTTGTGACGATATAATAACATTCATAACAATTTCATAAAACTGTTTCTTCACAAAAATATACAAAATGTCTGTAAAAATAAAGGAAATCTACCGCGTAAGAGACTTGATAAAGAAATCAATAAAAACAGAGTTATTGCCCTTGGGTTCAATATTTTGAAACTTATCGTTGATTATTCATAGATCTATAACTTACACTTTTAAAGTAATTTATCTTCAACAAGATTTTTTACAATAACTATCGGAAAAGACTCCAACAAAATTTATGTTCCTATCATGCAAAATCTAAATAAATCATTGATTTTGCAAAATCTGATGACATCACAGAAGGGTGGAATTACTTTAAGATTGAAATTACATCCAAGCAATAAAATAGATTTATGGACTTCTCTTTTAAATTGAATGTAATAAAATTCAACAGCCCTGCGAGTGTAAAATTTCACGTGGTAATCGTAAAATGTATGTACCTGAATTGAATTCAGATAAGCATATGTTACCCAATCCATTATATTGGCTGCAGTAAAGTTTTATTTCGCTTCAGTTATCCCTGTGAGACTTCACTTAGAACTGTTTTTGAGGCTTGTATGAATGAATGAACATTGGTGTCTATGGGAAGAGCATGTTCTATTGAAATAGTTTAAAATAAACTATATTGTCATATGTACATGTACATCTCTCAGGGTGAAAAGTTCCACAAACTTTGTCCTATACCATAACTTTTGAATGGTTAGTGACTGGGCTTTCATATTTCAAATACACGTATGTATTCCTTGTGACAAGCTATTTCATTAGGTAACAAATTTCTTTACCTCTTGACCTTGAACTACTTTTTAAAAAATTTAACCTTGGCTGTAACATTTGAATGGTTAGTGATGGGGCTTTCATATCTCACATGTGTATTCCTGGTTACAAGAACTTTCTTTGGGTAACGTAATATACTCTGCTGCCTTACGGGGACATTAGTGTTTCACATAGGCGCCTGGGTCAAGGATATTGGACTATAACCTACATGTGTATATGTAAACAATGGAGGAAATTCGAACCTCGAATAAATATTTATCTCCGACCTATGGTGTCTATTTATACATTTTTTCATATCCCAGGAAGCTTAAATACACGTGTCATTATCACAGAACACTAATATATCCACGTTTTAAAAAATGTCTTATCCCACTGATTCATAATATACACACAGACCCTTGTTTCTGTAAATAAGTTGTGACCTCTGTATTTGCTTCTATAAATAAGTTGTGACCTCTGTACTTGTTTCTGTAAATAAGTTGTGACCTCTGTATTTGCTTCTATAAATAAGTTGTGACCTCTGTACTTGTTTCTGTAAATAAGTTGTGACCTCTGTATTATTAGTATACAGATGTCACAACTTACATAATTATGTATTTACAGAAACAATTAAGTGCCTGTGAATATACATGTGTAACAGTGGGGTAAGACATTTTTTAAAATGTGGATAAATTAGTGTTCTGTGATAATGACACGTGTATTTAAGCTTCCTGAAACTTTAAATAAAAAAATGTAAAAAGAGACACCATAGATCGGGGAGAAATATTTATTCGAGATTCAAATTTCCTCCATTGCTTACATATAGGTTATAGTGCAATATCCTTGACCCAGGCGCCTATGGTGTTTCACAAACATATCTTGTTCCATTTTTATTTGTCAAAGATATGTTTTTTTTCCTCTGCTATATTCAATACAACGTGTACCATTAAACAGTGTTAAAAAGTATTCTGTTTGGTGGTATATTCATGCATAGAGGGTCAAACACGTACATTGAGAACAAAATATAGCCCGCCATTTATTTATTTTTTGGAGGGGGGTCTAATTTTAGATATTTTCGTTTGAGTGCTGGTTTGTATTTGTTTTTATTTCCAAAATTTGAATTGTACCTATGTAAATTTTAAGGACAGGTCGTTTCATATCAATCGTATCGTGGGCTATTCGTCAATTAAAAGCTGAACGTTCATTAGCTTTCAAGATGAATACAAGATATTACATTGACGTGTTCAAAGAAAGTTAACGACAGACAGTAAAGAACTCGACAAATCCATGAAGACTTATGTTGAAAATGTTCTCAATTACAACCCCCAAATCAATCACTTAGACATACATTTCAAAGGTAATTAGCTTGTTAAATTTCAAACGCAGTATTCATTACGTCGCAGAAACTACGAAATGGACCATGTACACTTAAAACTATTTTTTTGTTATCAATTCAGCCTCAATAATAGGGGGTGGGGGTCACCTGGAAATCATTTAAATAAATGTGAATATAATCCCAACGTCAACAGAATTGTAAATCGAATTGTTAATGGAATGAATTGAACATGTTTGTTCTTTATGTAATTGTAAATCGAATTGTTAATGGAATGAATTGAACATGTTTGTTTTTCATGTAATTGATATGCAAACACACTATGTATGAACACATACCTGTGTATTACGTCAAATTGAGATCTCTTCGAAGCGGCATTGTGATAAACCAATGCTTCTCTTGAACAGTATGGTGGCTTATTTGTGCCATTTAACTTTTCTCGTCTGCTCAAAGCACTTTACAATAACCAATGTACATTATTACCCCGACAAACCTTATATCAATCTAGAACTTTCTCAGCCTCCTAGGAAGCATACAGTGCAAGCTGCCATTACAAGCGCTAGAGCAATAACATTCTAACAATATCTTTCACTGTCTACCTTTTACACTTGGGTGGAGTGAGGAAATTCACAAAACGACAATAAGCGACTTTTCACCCCAACATAACGAAAAGACGACAAAATAAAAAGTCGAAGAAATGCATGGGAGCTCTTTCAGGGACGACAAAGAAAAGTCGCAAATTAGCGACCAATTTTGTCTTCTTTTAGCTTGGCGTTTTGTCGTTATTTTGAGGGGGGAAAACGACAAAACGATAATTAGCGACTTTTTGCACCAATTAACAGAGAGAGAGAGAGAGAGAGAGAGAGAGAGAGAGAGAGAGAGAGAGAGAATGAAATTTTAAGTGTCCGCTATATCCCTCTGCTATCAGCCATATTAGATGAATATTCTATCATTATATGTATCAGGATTTGTATAGGAACGATTTTGGTAAGTTTCAATTTACATCAGTGTTTCCGATTTACCTGTGCGTATACATTGTAGTCTCGACGGGTAACATGTACATTTACATCTCCAATAGTAACGGGAAGGGTATAAGTAAGTACTTCATTATAGTGACATGTGTTTTACAAATCACGTATACATTAATGAATTAACACCCGGCCCAAACGGACCTATAGGTCACTTTGAATCAATATGTGTTATTATAACAATGTCTATATATGCGAGTGGGGATATAAGATTATATATTTCCCCGTTATTTTTAATGTCTGATTTTGTAGGAATTCAATTTGAAATTTGCTGTCTGTGGTGGATGATTAATAATTACATTTACAGGGAAGGAATCACTTAAAATTAAAGTATGTTGCTTAGATACTTATATTCTCCTGAAGAAATGCTTTCTTAAACTAGTTTGTGTAAGTGTTATATCAGGCACGTAGAACAAGAGGTTAGGATCGAAATCGTATCTTACGAAGTTCAGTAAAACTCAGCCCTGGCCTGTCTCCTTATAACAATTTACTTTTAATGTTATTCTAACATACAAATCTCATATTTTCTACATGTAGTTAGATTGATTGCTCCCCCCTCCCCATTTTTAAAGTAGCAGTGAAAGGTAGTTTAAAAGCTACGCAAAATCTGGAGCAATAACCAACTCAACAGAAAAACAAAAATGAAGCTCTTCAGCTCAAATGTAATAGCTGTGTTATTGTATGGCAGCGAGACCTGGTAAATGACAAAAGGGGATGAAAAACTTGTAGATACCTTCCAGCACAAATGTCTTAGGAAAATCTTAAAGATCTACTGGCCAATGAAAATATCAAATGTAGCAGTTAGAGAGATGGCAGGAGTAGCAAAGATCAGCACTATGATAAAAACACGCAGATGGCAGTGGATTGGACATGTGCTACGGATGGATAAAAGAACACACCCATATGTAGCCCTTAGTTGGACACCAGAAGGAAAAAGAAAGAGAGGAAGACCGAAGGAAACGTGGAGAAGAACAATAGAAAGAGAGAGAGTAAAGAACTAGGTTTGGGGTCATGGACAGAAGCAGCAAGATCAGCCCAGGACAGAAGTAAATGGAGAGGACTTGTTCATTGCCCTATTCTCCACTAGGAGAGAAGGAATTAAGTCAAAGTAAGTCAAGAAAGGTAGTTGCTGTTTGAAGTGCTGAATTGAGGAATACGTGTAGTGTGACACCCCCCCCCCCCCCCCCCCCCCCATGTTAATTTAAGGATTCTTAGATTTGGGCGAAAGTGTCTCAATTATTGATCCGTTTTTCTTACTTATCAAGAATTTTAATGCAAGTGTGAAGTGAACCCCATGCCAGCTGTTCCCCCTACTACTTAAAAAAAACCGATGCAACATGCCTGAATATTTCAATTTTTTATGTATATGAGTTTCATGCAAATTTATATACTTTCAGTACGAATATTTTATGTCCAAACCCAACCTAATTCTTTTTTTTAAATTTCTAATGATGATATCAAATATAATAATGATAAGCACCGAAGCCACTCTTGTAAATTTCCACTATATTGTCAATACAACATTTCAGAATAGTTGAAATTCATGTATACAATGTACATGTACTTATACGCTGATACCAATGATCAATTTCCTTCCCTTCTATGAAATAGCATTGTACATCGAAGTAAAACATTATCTCTCTCTCTCTCTCTCTCTCTCTCTCTCTCTCTCTCTCTCTCTCTCTCCTTTTTCAATCAATGAATATACATATACATGCAAAATGAGCATAAATAATTATGTGATTGCCGAAAAGACAAAAAATCTTGAAAGCTGCGCTGTATTGTCTACTATGTCTATACACTAACATTCCCTTTTATATGTGGTTTTGTGTAATTAGCTGTCTATTTTGGATTGCGCATGCAATACCCGTATTTTCAGCCAGATGTATATTTTCGAAATATCATTCATGGTTGTATGTAATCATCTACTCATTTTAAATTGTGCATGCAATATTTATAGGCTATAGACTTTGTATGGGAAAATATGACGACCGAGTTTTTTGGCGCGTACACGGACCGAGCTTGCGAGGTCCGTCAGCGACAAAAAACGAGGTCGTCATATTTTCCCATACAAAGTCTATAACCTTTTTATTATATACTTTCAATTTCATTTAGAAACTAACAATAATTTATTTTTAATTTAGAAACTAACAATAATTTATTTTTAACAATTCCTTTATTGGTTTAACTGAGTAAAAGATGAAAAACACGAAAAAATTGAAAATTAACGACGTAGTAATTTGCTTGGTATTGATTCTGACCTATTGTTAGCGGGCCGGAATGTTTCCGGGCATATATCGTGTGATATATACCCGCAAACTTTAAAAAAAAAAAGAAAAAAAGAAGAGATGAAATTGAAAGTATATAATAAATCCCAGTATAGCACGGTTATTACAAAGATCAAAGGAATGCCGCGACCACTATTCTGCGATATACCTTCATATGTAATAACCGATTATGAGAAAATTGTTTACACTGATTGGCACACTGATTTTGACTATACGGATAACTCCGTTTACCTGATCAAGATATGGACCCAAGGCGGGCGTGACCGGTGAACAGGGCATGCTTACTCCTCATAGGCACCTGATCCCAAATCTCGATTGCACTTCATGTTTTGCTAATACAAGAATAAAAATTAATCAATATATGTTGCAAAACAAATTTATAAATGACTGAAGAACATTTGCCATTCAGTATAGATCAATCGTCTGCATTCTGAGATCGATAAGCATGTAAACAAACAGGTCGATGCACACATAGTTTTCTTTGGGGGGGGGGGGTATTCAAATCAGTTGATATAATTAGTCAAACTAAATACTTGATATAATTTTTTAAAATAGATCTAGTATACTCTTCGACCTAACCTTTTTCTTCGTCAAACAGTCCGTTTCAGAAAATGTCATGACGTCACGGTGAACCAATTCTTAGCTGTATATGTACACGATCGGCTGTATATTTTTGGTCCGCAGTATAGAATAAAAATAAAGCATTCGTTTTCGTGTATATTGCAAGATAACCTCCTCTGTTTCGAAATGTTGTTTGAAATGTAAAACATTTCTCGACCTTGGAGGTTATCTTACAATATACATGAAAACACGATCTTTATTTCTTAAACAGACATTCCTGACCAGTCAAGCATTATATAAATGAAATATATTTGACTCTGATATCTCCCCTGCTTGAAGACATCCTGATCAGTGGTAGATTTAAAGGGGCACACCACCTAAAATTTTCAAATTTAAGGTAAATCAAGGTAAATCGTGATCTCTTGTTTAGAAAAATGTAAATGATAAAAGAAGCAATAATTTCTTCCACTCTCGGAGGAATAAATGACAAAATCTTTTGATTTATTGAATTACTTTTATTGGGAGAACTTACATTTTTCATAAAAATCCTTAAAATTTGCGTCATTTTATTAATTTCACCTTATCAGAAATGACAGAAAATTGTAAAAATGACTACATAGGAGACATATTCAAGCCCTTTAAAATCTGTAAAATCCAGGAGTTTCTGGGGGCTTCGCCCCCTGGGTCCCCACCATGGCTTTGCCCTGGATCCACTGGGGGCCGTAAGGCGACCCGCATACCCCTTGGCTCACAAAGTTGTGCCCCTAACCGAAATTCCTGGATCCACCCCTGATGATTGGCACGGTTGATGTGTGTCAGTCTGTATATGTGGTAACGTGTTGTAACTGTCGAGATACATGTTCAAATGAAGTCTCGTGGATTTATCACAATAAAGAGTATGTAACATTTTCAGTAATTGTACATTTCCCGTCCCGAGTAAATAGTTTGAAGCGTTTTCTAGGCAAGCATGCCGTGTGCGTTGTTTATGCACATACATCTACATTTTGTAAGAATTGAATGTGTTTTTAAATTATATTTTATGCTCTTTGCGCATTCCGTTCTATAACATTAGGCAAATGATTTCTCTGCATTTATTTCATATCATTAACGTGATAACTGTAAATGCTTGAAAATATGCATGCAAGTATATAAAAAAAAACAACCTTTTATCTAAATATTCAGAATGTTTTACTTACGCACGAATTGTTTGTTTTTTGTTGTTGCTGTTTTTTATTTGAGCAATGCATGATGTTTTAAAGCCTGGTTTCTCATTGTTTCTCATTCCTTATACCTTACACTGTACTATACATATGTTTTATGACAATTGTTATCAATTAATTAATCTGAGGTGAGAACCTCGTAAGTTGTAAGAACTTGTGTTCAAACCTTTTGTATATTATATATGCAATAAAATATGTTCAAACCAACTACACTGTACTATCGGAGATGTGCAGTTCAAATAGAAAATCACTCAGGTGTAACAATTACATTTGGGATATATACGAGTAGAATATAATACCATTTAGCTATCTGAAGAAAACATGGCCGATAAAATGAGAAATGTGTACATATTTCAGAATTCATGTCAGCTTTAAGGAGACACTAGCTTTAAACACGTATTTTTTTTGCGTAGTTGTTTGTCGTTTGATAAATATTTTGGGGCGAAAAGTCGCTAATAATCGTTCTGCCGTCTTTTCGTCTTTTCTCATCAAAATAACGACAAGTCGATCAAACACTTAGCGAAAAGACGACTTTTTTAAATACGAAAAGCGGGTTTTCTTTGTAATCTCGCATGTATTTTATCGTCTTTTCGTTTTGTCATCTTTTCGTTATTTCGCTGCAAAAAGTCGCGAATTGTCGTCTATTTGCCTTAAAATAATCGAAAATACGAAAAAGTGTGAAATGGCAGAAATCAGCCACCATTCTTCTGAACTTGAGTAGTTTAATGATTATATATGGGTTGGCAAGAATGCGACCATGAGTGTGCACACAATGTTGATATGTTTAAACACTACAACGCAAGAAAAACGGCGGTATGCATGACTGAGACCAGGTAAAGAATAAGGTCTCTGAAGACATTCATTCAATATAGTTTAATGAGGATTGTGTCACAACTTAATTGTAAGTTTCTTTTTTTAAAATTTCATATTTAATGTAAAATTATGATTTACGCCGATTCATATTTATATGTAGTATTTCCTAAACGGATCTTTTATTACACATTCATGTTTATCAACATTTTGTTAACGCCCGTCTGTTGCTCTTAGGCCACAGTGTATATATGATATAGACAGAACAACAGGCGGTTTAGAATATATAGTATGCAATACAAATTTTCTTTTTCGTAGAGCTACCTATTTGCGATTTCTTTTTCATCACAGGCGAAATATAATCTTCTAGGTTTAATACCAGGAATCCTGTGGATTAAGCATTAAGCAATATTATGATATTAATATTATCACCCTCGTTATTAATATTATCATCGTTATTAGTATTATTATCATTATTATTGTGAGCTCGAAATAAAAGACACCACAGAGTCGTCCACTTCTGCTTCATACTTAGATATTTTATTGAAAGTAGACATTAACGGCAAACTGACAACTCAACTGTATGACAAACGGGATGATTTGTGCTCCTCCATCGTCAACTTCCCATATTTATGTTGCAATATTCCATTATCACCTGCATATGGTGTTTATATCTCTCAAAAGCTTGTTCTGCGTATAGTCAGTTTTTAAATCGAGACAAGCTACTGACAAACAAGTTGATGGTACAGGGGTTTCAACAGACTGAGTCTCGATTGAAGTCAGCATTTCGCAAATTCAATGGTCATTATAACGATCTAGTTCGTCAATACAACCTATCATTGGGCCAAATGCTGTCTGAGGTGTTTCATACCGATTGTTAGGCCGTTTATGGCACACTGATTTTGACTACGAATAACTCCGTTTACCTCATCAGGATATAGGGCGAACGGCGGGTGTGACCGGTCGACAGGGGATGTTTACCCCTCCTAGGCACCTGATCCCACCCCTGATGTGTCCAGAGGTCCGTGTTTGCCCAACTATCTATTTTGTATTGCTTATAGGAATTTTGAGATTGATCACTGTTCGTTATCTTCGTCTTTCATTAGTATTATTATCATTATTGTTATTATTATCATTATTAGTATTATCATCATTATTAGTATTATCATTATTATTAGTATTATCATTATCATTATTAGTATTATCATTATTAGTATTATCATTATCATTATTAGTATTATCATCATTAGTATTATCATCATTATTAGTATTATCATTATTAGTATTATCCTTATTAGTATTATCATCATTATTAGTATTATCATTATTAGTATTATCAATATCATTATTATCATCATTATTATCATTATTATTAGTATTATCATTATTAGTATCATCATTATTAGTATTATCATTATTAGTATTATTATCATTATTAGTATCGTTATCGTTATTATTAGTATTATTATCGTTATTAGTATTATTATCGTTATTATTAGTTGTAGTATTGTCATTATTAGTATTATTGTCATCAATACTGTTAGATTATACTCTCTTATACATGTAGTTAAGTTCACAATTTACGGTTTACAGGCATGGGTTACATACAACCACTTACATGTTAAAAAAGAAAACAATCGATGACGTAGAAGTTCACATTAATATACACATACATACATTAACATACATGTACTGTGGGTATATGGAAAGCCAAAGGGTTCAATATTCTATCTTTGTAATTATGTATTTGTTGTTCCTAAATGCGCCATCGGTTCAATGTAAATAGAAAAATGTTAATTGTTATCTTGACATTTGTAGTGCATAACGGTATATTCGTCATTTGAATTGCGTAAGATGTAAAAGGAATATATGTTTGTGTGGATGCGTAACAAGTGAATGCATTATTTATTTAATGTAAATTTGAAATTGGATTTTCGTCATCCGTAGTTGAGCATTTGCACATTGTAGTTTGTAAAGGTGGCAGGGGACAGTTTCTTTGGTTTTGAAACATGTGGATAGGGGGTATACACCAAAGTCAGATTATGACAGACTAATGAAAAATCATATTTCCCTTTTATGTCAATACTTGTATTTCATATTAGTGTAGTTAATAAATTATGACCCTAAATTACATGTAATCTATAAATACTGGTGCTGGTGCACAAAACATGCTCTGAGCAGGTTCCCCTTTTTTGCTTTGATTTTCCCTCATTTGGGCTAATCCGCACCACCCCCACACCATCACAGTACCAAACATGGGGATTTAGACACTGTGCACAATCAAGAACCCTATCTGCCCTTCTCAAAAATCTACCTCTCATATGGGGCCATCCACCTTCCCTCACAGCTACAGACCTTTTGCTAGACCCTGCATGTTTTCACCGGAATTTCTTCAGCAACTGACCACGTGTCTTAGTTTCGTATTTGCACCCATCTATATGCTAGGAATCATGGTGACACCTACATGTTGTATATCAACATTTTTACTAAGCACTCAGCTACATTTGACATGCATCCTAAAATTATTGTATACATTTTTACACATGTAATATCACTTCAAATACAGGGTAATTCCATTTTTTGAAAAAGTTGACCGGGCCTATAGTGCGAAACTGTCCCCTGCTACCTAAGCCTATGCAAGTTGTGGTAAATGTGTTTTGGTAATCCGTCCGATGTTAGTTCGACATTCGCCTTTGCGCAATTCAACATTTGTAAATTGTTTTACCATTATGACGACAGAGGGCGCGTGCTATATCGTATCTTTTGGGAAACAGACTATAGAATCATATAGTAGGACCAGTTAACACTCGGGACTACTCGGGTGTCTAGCACACTCAACATTAACCGGTTGGCGCTAAAAGTCGTTGAAAATGTGCTGCTGAAGTAGTTTGAGACTTGATGTAGAACATTGTTGTAAGTATCAATATAGATGACTGGACTGATTTTTTTCCATGAGTTTACTTAAACAAACAGTGTATGCCATGCATTTATTTGTGCGAGACCAAAAACTCTTGTACATATTTGCTTTGATTGGGATTGATTTTCGTTTTCGTGCCCCTTCCCACTGGCGGATTTAGAGGGGGGCGCCCTCCCCCCCTAAAATTTTCACATTTAAGGTAAATCGCGGTATCTTGTTTCGGAAAATGTACTAAAACGATAAAAGAAGCAATAATTTCTTCCACTCCCGGAGAAATAAATGACAAAATCCTTTGATTTCTTGAATTACTTTATTGGGAGAACTTAATTTTTTCCAAAAGCCCCTTAAAATTTGGGTCATTTTATTAATTTCACATCATTGAAATGATAGAAAATAGTACAAATGACTTAATAGGAGAAATATTTCAAGCCCCATAAAATCTGTAAAATCCAGGAGCTTCCGGGGGCTTCGCCCCCTGGACCCCCAGCCTCATAAAGTGGCGCCCCCCGTAACCACAATTCCTGGATCCGCCCCTGTTTCCTCACCATTTTTGCATTGCTGTCACTGAAATACGTAATTTACAATATTAAATAGTTAATATGTACATTGGGTAAGAATTCTAAAACACGCAAAAATATTCTGGTTTCATAGGCGTCGGAAAGGGGGGGGGCGGCTAAACCAACAAAAAAGTTTCTACGTCGTTTGGGGGGGGTTGTATTATGTCTATCTTTGCAAAAAAAGTCGGAGGGGGGGGGGTAAGCCCCTCCCTAGTCCCCCCCCCCCCCCCCGGTTCCGACGCCTATGGGTTTTATATTTGTAAACAAAGTGAATCAGTTATCATTTACCAGTTGTTTTCATTAAATGACAGACAACCTTGAATGTAACATATTTAAAGTTTTTATGTAATAGACCAGTCGGGCTATTTTTCCATAATGTTTACTAGGCCAGGCCATAAAACCAGTAGCCTGAGCCATGACCTAGATTTGAATTTTAGATTATTTCCACAAGCACTTGTTTCGTATCTGATCACCCCCTTCTTTTTCTCTCCACAAGATAGCTAACTCAATTTCAGACACCCCAATTTCAAAACTCCTATTTTTGTTAAAGGGACTGATTCACGATTTTCCCCAAAATTTTATTTTTCACTTTTAATGATCAAAATTTACTGTCTAATATGTTTTTAAAAAATTCACATAAAAATTAAGGTTATACATCATCACAGAAGCCCATTTTAGAGAGTTTATTATTTGTTTTGTAAACAAAGATTGCGGTATGTTATTGTTTATGAAATTTAAAAAAAAAAATAGATATCGATCTTAGTTTATTATAACTTTCGCATTTCAAGCATTCTTCGGGTAATATGTGTTATATAAAAGTTAAAATGTGCAACTATGCAAAATTATGATGCTTTATATTTTACTTGTTTGTTTGTTTACATAAAAAGACTCGAGTCTTTGTTTACATAACACATATTTAAGGCTAAAATATAGCTTTTATCCTTGCATTCAGAAGGTCAAAATGTTGGTTGTCAACATTAAATGAGTTATACTTTTAATATCTAGCACAAAAAATAAAAAAATATTTTCTTCAAAAATCGTGAACCAGTCCCTTTAAAAATGCATCATTAATCAACATTACCGGGGGTATTTTGATATAGTTTAATTTGAGATACTTTTCTCTTGTCAAAAATATTGTTCCAGATGTCCTCTGTCAAACCTCTTTATTGTAAACCACTCATTTGTCTGTTTAAAGCAGAGAAAGAAACATTCTAGCTGTTAGAGGTTATTTATAAACCTTGTTGGCCACATATAGAGTCCTTGTACATATAAGTAAATATACGCTTCCTAGACTCTAAATATTTAGAGGATGTAGAAGTATTCTTGCACTTAATTTTTTACTCAAAGCAAACACGAGAATAGAGGGGAAACAACTGAAAATCCCATGATACAGTTAATTAGACTAAAAAAGAGTAACAATTCCATTTTTAGTGTAACAATTGCCCTGTTAGGGAATTGTGTCCAACCTTTTAAACAGTCGTAGTGATGAACCATCGGAAAAAATTTTCATGATTGATTATCAGTATAATCGGACGCACTAGAATTGATTAATAATCGATTAATTTCAAGTATTAAATTTGCTTATTATTGAATGAAGAATGAATTGGTAAAAAATTTGGTGTGATTTCTGAAATGCATTTTTGATGTATTTTTTATCATTGGATTCATTTATCAAATTAATACTTATGAATTAGTTACATTCACAGAAAATAAATCAAGAAAGCATGAATATAAATTTAATTACTTTAAGTTATATTTTGATTAATCGATTATCCAAAATTTTAATAGATTATCTATAATCGGGGGCAATTTCGATTAGATAATCGAATTTTTCTATTAATCAGTACATCGTCGGAGAAGAAACTCTACTCATGATAAACAGAAGGTATGAAACTCATAATAAAAATATGGTATGAATTTGCTTATCAAAATATCGTCCTTGCACAAAATAAAATAATTTACCTCGGACTTCGAAAGGCCGGGAAAATAATAGCTCCGAGGGAATGTCACATAAACTGGTCCTCCAATATGATTCTATAGTCTGTTTCCCAAAAGATTCGATGTAGCGCGCGCCCTCTGTCGTCATAATGGTAAAACAACGAACAAATGTTGAAATGCAGTAAACGAATGAGCAAATTCGAATGTCGAACTATCATCAGACGGATTACCAAAAAAAATTACTGTAACTCGCAACTGCAATGTGCAAATGCTCAAATACGATGACGAAGATCTAATTTCAAATTTACATTGAATAAATAATGCATTCACTTGTTACGCATCTACAAAGACATTACATTCCTTTACATCTTACGCCATTCAAATAACAAATATACCATTATGTACTACAAATGTCAAGATAACGATTAACATTTTCTATTTTACATTGAACCAATGGCGCATTTAGTAACAACAAATACATAATTACAAAGATAGAATATTGAACTCTTTGGCTTTCCATATGGGTACAGTGTTCTACATGCAGAACACACATTTTATCCCGAATATACTAACAAAAGTATTTGTACATACATATTGAGCATTTGATATAATTTTTACATGATAATAATAACATGACATGAACTTAAGTTATTAAATGTTTATGTATAACGAAAGGATAATGAACAATTCTGAAGGTTTTAAATCAATATTTAAATGGTTATCGATAGAAAATGATGAAATTGAAGCTGAATGGTAAATGATTATTAAGACTTTTTTAAAGAGTTATTCACCCTTTGTAAAGATAAGAATTTTTTTTCTAAAAATATGTGGTAAATTTTTAATTTTATTTCATATTTTCATAAAGAGAAAATGTATACAACTTTCTACCAAGAGATAATATAATTCCTTTTAAAAATATTTTAATAAAACATACTTTACTTTAAATTCTAAGTGAAATAAATCAAACAGTAAACATTTTTTTTCAAAAATTCCAATGGTGGATTATCTTTATTTAAGAAACTCTTCAAAATGATACCATGATTACAAAACTCCCACCATCCATTTACTAGATACTTGTAAATGAAATATGATTGTTATACATTGACAACTTTAAGTACACACACAAGGATTATCTCCCTCATGCATAGCTCTTATCCTTGGACGAATTTGGCTTCACTTTTTTGGCACATTGTTTTTTTTTTTTTGGTTTTTTTTTTTTGGGCTATATTTAGCTCTAATACTTCATAGTTATTTCGGATTTCAAACATTTCGGTTGAGCATCACTGAAGGGACATTGTTTGTCGAGGTGCGCATCTGGTGCAGCAAAGTTGGTACCGTATAAGTTTTACACTATAAGCATATTATACCGGTATATTATTTCTATGAACATTAGTTTTTTGAAGAAAGATACTTTAAAAATTCTAATGATGCTTTCTGTATCAAAGAGTAAGTTACTTATGGGGCGCCAAATTAACATAAACCCAAATAACTGAAGATAACTTTCATCATTTGAAGATATCACCAATTCAATTACTATGCGCAATGATTGAATAGAGGCGAACATCTAATAACATTTTGCTTTTATCAATTGAATTGATGCGCAAATCAATTAAATTATTACGCTCAATAATTGATTTAATGCGCGCATCAATTCAATATTGATGACAGCAATAACTGATTTGATGCTCGTTTCAATTCGATTATTTTGCGCAATAAAAATTAATTATTGATTAGAGCTCGGTATAACTGATTTGATGGTCTCTTTAATTCAATTTAAAATATCTTTATTCTTAATTATACAAAACGATTTTGTATCAGGTATTAATGCGCGCATCGATTCTTTTAAGAAACAGCAATTCAATACGGAACTTTCGGGATGTGCCGGAACGACCGATTAAACTTGACGTTTATACACCGCGGTCACGTGATAATAAGCAATACGCAATTTCCGAGTTGCCCAATAGTTCTTTCCCTTTGTGGAACTCTTACGCACAGTGAGACGCAAAACATACTATCGTCCAGACGCTGTGGGTACAAATGCTTATGGTTGCCTTCATATATTGCCTTAAGACCGATTATCAGACATCATGCAACCACCCAATCTGCAGGGAAACACAGTATTATTAAGTTTATTAGTATTTAATAATAAATTAGCTCAAACAAAAATCGATAATCACCATTTTTCTTTGATTAAAATATCACTCGTGCAGAGGAGGGAACAAAAAAATAAGTTCATATTTAATTCAATGGCCTAATTCAAACAAATATTGTTCTTGATATGGTCGGTTTAATGTGTACCGACGGCTGATATAAACAAAATTTACACTTTCATTACTTCTATCCGTATTGACATAGCTAGTCTATAGTATATGTATACATCTTGTACCCATCTAAGCGTTCAACAGAACACTGAACGTACCTCCATCACAGAAGAGCTGATATCTCGGAAGTTGCGTATTGTAGACCAAAGTTGACGTCGATACAACTGGTGTTTCGCTAGCAGATGGTCCGTAAAGAGCGATGCGCAGTCCCACGATGACGATCCAAGTCACTGTTGGTGCTTAGTACCTGAGTGTAAATTAGATGGAAGGGAAAAGGCGCATTTAGACGCATATCCTCAAGATATTCCCTAGATTTGTTTTCCTCGCCAACTCACATAATTTAATCAAATGTGTTTTCTTATAAATGGTTGTAGTGAATCCTTTCTTTGAAAAATAGCATTTTAATGCAGGAATTTAATAGCAATTGAAGTATCCCATGCTTGTTTACTTAGTTGCTATTGTAATCCGGAAGTGACATGCCCTACAATTACGTTCGACGCTCGATAAAAGTCAGAGTGAACCCGTATCTCGAAAGTCCCGTATTAAAGATGTCATTAATTAAATTGTGGATATGTTGAATTGAAGAGATTTCTAATTAGATAAATGCTCTCTAGTTAAAAGAAAAATGGAACACATTTATTGAATTCATGATATCATTGATTAAAGAGGGCAATAACTCAATTATTGCGCACAATAATTGAATTAATGCGCGCAATTTAACAGAAGAGAATATTAATTGAATTATCGCTCGCATTAATTGATTCACGCATTAATTGAATTATTGCTCTCTTCATTGAATTATAGAGTGCATCAATTCAGTTGTTGATATTACCAATTTATTTGAAGAGAGCAACAATTTTATCAGTGTGCGCATCAATTCAGCAGAAGAATTAATGCTATCAATAGTTCAATTAATACCCGCAATAATTCAGACATAAAGACACGATTGGATTGTTAAAAAAGAAATCTTTGATTTAATAATTCCGTACAAAAAATGAATTAATGATATCTTCAAATGATTAAAGATGTCTTTATCTAATTGAGTTTATGTTAATTTGGCGCTCTATAGTAACTGAAGAAGTAGAATGGTAATTACAAGTAAGTGAGAATTGTACCTAAATAATTGAAACTATCGTCATTTTCAATTCTTTAAATATCATAAAAACCGCCGCGGTAGTTTAGAGGTTAGAGCGTTCGCCCCGCATGCGGAAGGCCGGGCTTCGAATCCCGGCCGCGACAGACCTTAGTCGTTAAAACAGGTAGTGACAGTTCCATTGCTAAACGCTCAGCATCAGGTGTGAATGTTACGGGTTCTCGGAGATGACCTTAAAATCGAATGTAACACAGTAGGTTTTCTGCTCAATGGCCGTAAGCGCCGAGCAAAGGTCTAATTTGAAGCCCTCCACCGGTCTTGGTGACGTCTCCATATGAGTGAAAAATTCTTGAGAAAGACGTTAAACAAGATACAATCAATCAATCATATCATAAAACCTGTTATCAGTGCGAGGTAAATGAAATACAACAATTTTTGTTTTCCCAATATTGACCTCAATATTCCAGCTGTCGTAGTAAGCATGCAATTCATCCAGCCTACTCTGTATGTTCTTAATTCTGACTGCATAAAAACACGGGATATTAAAGATCCTGAGGAAATTTATGCAATATATCATGATATATACTAATTTCAGTCATAAAACACGTGAAATCCTGGAAAGGAAGTTAGAAAGAATAATCTAACTGCGTTTCGGGACAGGCCCGGCCCGCCGTAGGAAATTGCATCACAAAAACGATAGAACATTCTATCGGGGAGGGGGGTGTCCTCTATTTACAACATTAATATCTTTTATTTGTACATGCAAAGTTGGTTAATTTTACGTGTATGAAGGAAACCTATGCATTGTAATTTTTTATTAACTTAAACATATTTGTTGGCGTTATTGCTGTAATATTATACAGCAATATCTTTGCAGCCTTCTGCACTGTTGATAATGACGCTTCTCGAATATACTACCCGGAAATCTTGAACTACTGTTATGCAAGCGCACTACGTTCCGGATCAAGGAAAGACAACTCATGTTTTCGGATTAGCCTTAATAGCTTGTTTATTTTGAACATATTTTATTGATGAAATCAAAAGGATTGGGAAGAAGTTCTGACAACTTACAAGTCCCTCTCCTAAAATATTACAATATGTCATGCAAGGTAATAATTAACAGGTAAAATGTACAATGATTAAACAAATCTACAAGTTTCTTCTATAAATTTATGAACAACTGAAAAAATAGTTATATTAGTTTGCAGAGGTAAATTGACATTACCGCATAATAACAATTTTGTATCAATATTAACCAAGTCAAGCATGAAAAGGTGATTAAAAAGATCATTTCTAGCCCTGGAGTAATTTTTACAAGCAAAAAAGAGATGGTATACATCTTCATTAATATGTCCACATGTACAAAACGGAGAATTTGTAATATTTCGTTTATAAAGATTATAATTAAGTATACAGTTGTATCTTAGCTTTGTATGAATAATGTTGATATATCGTTTTCCAAAAGAGTAATATGATGGTGGTCTTGTAATGTCTGTTATATTTGCGGAATGAATTGATTGAGATGGCTTCTCTGGCTTCTACATTTAATAAATTTCACTGTTTTACAGAGTCAGGTACAAATGATTTTTTGAATAACTCTAATCTGCATTTTGGAATGTAAAACTTATCATTGTTTCTAGTATTATAAAGGGATATATTTTCATGTTTATGTGGAACAATTTCATTCAAATAATCAGGGGCGCTACCATTGCAAATTTTAAACATGGTAGTCATTTCTGCAATATAACGTCTATTTTTTAAAGTTTGCCAGCCTGTTTCTAAATAAAGGGATTCTCTAGATGCAAAAATAGGAAGACCAGTAACAATTCTAGCTGCACGTAATTGTACTTTTTCAAGCTTATCAGTATCGTGAACAGAACAGCCATCCCAAACAATTGAAGCATATTCAAGAGTAGGTCTAATAAAAGCTATATACAATGTTGACAGATGTTTTCTGCCAATTTTGAACTTAAATCTTTTTAAAAGCCCTAATTTTTAAAAAGATTTATCAACTATGGAATCAATGTATAAAGACCAACTGAGGTTATGTAATAATAAGCCTAGATGACGATGGACTGGAACACACTCCAATCTATCACCTTGGAAAAATATTTTCGGTAAAATAGAGTTATCTTTTTTCGAAAAATAAACAGCTTTAGTCTTGGATGGATTAATTTTGAGTAACCACTTATTTGACAATTTTTCGAGTATATGTAAATCATAATTAAGCTTGTTTTCAATTTCTAGCATATTATATGAGGACTGCTGGAGTGAGTTGTCATCAGTAAATAATCTACACATTGATAGCATATTTACAGCAACATCATTAACA
Source organism: Ostrea edulis (assembly GCF_947568905.1). Taxonomy (NCBI): domain Eukaryota; kingdom Metazoa; phylum Mollusca; class Bivalvia; order Ostreida; family Ostreidae; genus Ostrea; species Ostrea edulis. Next base: position 64,259,865 of record NC_079167.1, read on the forward strand.
TAAATCAAAAATAGTAAAGGTCCTAAAACAGAACCTTGGGGTACACCAGCAAATATATCAAGTTTTGACGATAAAAGGTCCTTATACATTACTTTTTGTGATCTGTGACATAAGTAGCTATTGAACCAATGTAAAAGACTACCAGATATACCATAAGTTTGTAATTTGAAAATAAGACCATTATGCCATACTCTGTCAAATGCTTTTGATAGGTCACAAAATATCATACAACATGATTTCCCTTTATCAATACTTTGAACAATACAATGATAAGTTTCTAATAATTGATAAACTGTAGAATGACCTGGTAAAAATCCAGCTTGATATCGATAAAATAAATCATTACTATGAAAATAATTATATACATGTTTGAAAATAATTCCCTCCAAAATTTTACTAACGCATGATAATAGCGAGACAGGTCTATAATTAGATACTATTGACGGGTCTTCCTTCTTAAAAAGAGGAATGACGTGAGCAATTTTCCAAAAAGATGGGGAAATATTTTCTGACAATGATCTGTTGAATAACATAGCAAGTGGTTTGACAATGGTAGGTTTTGTTGATTTCAACATTTTATGGCTAATGCTATCTGGGCCAACAGCTTTATTAACTGGGAGTATTGTAATAATATCCGATACTTCTTGTTCTTCAATAATAATGCTATTTAAGGAACCATTAAATAAGCTATACATGTTTGGTAGTGTTTCATTGGTGTCATCAATATTGGTAATTGATGAAAAATATGCATTTAATGCTTCTATTTTATCAGAATATACTAACTTGTTATCGCCGTTGTTATCATTAATTTGTATTGGAGGTATTTCATTCGATGATTTAATATTAAACGCGTCTTTCATCAACTTCCAATATAACTTATTATTGTCTTTACTAGAATCGTCTAAGTAGGTTTCTATATTGTCATAATAATTTGTTATCGCGTGTTTTTTTCATATTGTTAACCGAATTCCGAACTTTTCTATAAGCGGACCAGTCGGAGTCATTTTTTGATTTTAATGCTTTATTGCGAAGTCGATCTTTAATTCCGATTGTCTTCCGTATCAACAACAAAATTATTGATTCTCAAATAAATACAACATGTGTATTGTAGAGAAGTAATTCGTAATATATAATACAACGAATAATATATAATACATACATGTAGCATGCAGTTAACATGGAGGACATGCCCTCTCCCTTATAACCATTAAAAATTTGCATATCTTTTAAGTACAATAATATTTTTACTATTAAGAAGCTGTTTAAATTTATATCTGTCTGTTCTATTTGTATAATATCTATCTAAGTTTTCCAATCTTGATTTCTTAATAGTTTCATCAGTACATATAAATAAATAATGGAACTCATCAGCCAAATCATTATTATTACATGAAGTGCATACTCTTTCATTTCTTGGAATGTTTAACCATCGTCCTGTCTCTACAGGTAATCTAAAATTTGATGCTCTAAATCTACAGAGTATTTCTCTTTTATTTTTAGGAAGTTCATCTAAATAAAATTCAAAATTTGGTTCATTTTTAAAGATGGAATAATTAATTGCTTTTGACGAATTACATAAAAGTTCATTCCATTTCTGTATACTCTGATCATATTCAAATCATTTTCACAAAACAAAAAATCTGGTACAACTGATTCATCTTCCTCATTCAATTCTAGTTCATCTATGCTAATTTTATCAACAGTTTTCTTAGTTTTTCTACCATTCAATATTTTCCAGTATTCCTTTGGACATGATTTTTTCAATTCACTCAACCTTTTTTGAGTATTAAACTTGTATTTGTTTACAGCTTTTTTCATAGTTTTCTTATATTCTTTTTCTTTCTCAAGAAGGTTTATTTTTAAAAAAATTCGTTTCCATAAATTCTATACAATCTTTTGGCTTTTCTATAACAGTGCCTTGCATTTAAACATTCACAAGTAAACCATGGTTTCTTAAATCTTTTGTTAACATTTCTTTTTCTATTTTCTTTGACACCAAAAGTATACTTCACAGTCTAAAAAAAGAGTACATAGTTTATCGACAGCATTATCAATAAAATCACTGGTTATGTCAGATACATGTATTTCGTCAAACATAGTACATAATTCATTTACATAATCAATATTTTCATAAAATTTTTCTCTAAATAAGCTTGCTTTCTCATCCCTCCATTTATTAGGCAAATCAGGATTTGTATCATTTCCTGTTATGTATTGATTCGGAGTACTTACAATCAATTTTCAAACAAACAGATATAGGGTTATGAACATCGGATAAAATTGATGAAAAGGGTTGAACAAAAAAATTATCTACAATTGAAAAAAAATTTAAATTCCCAATACAATAATCTACTACACTTGTGTTTTTACAAGTAGTATGTCCTACGAGACGGTCACTTCCGACTCGACCATTCATAATGTATAAATTCATATGTTTACATAAATCAAGTACAGTAGTTTCTTACCAAAATTATTTGTGTCCTTGTCCATTGACACTCTGTACATATTTACATTTGAAAAATCGTTTATTGTCAAGTCATTTTCAGAACATAATACATCCTCTAAATCATCCTCTAACATATCACATTTATCTGCTGTTCGACTATTAAAGTCACCAATAAGTGCTACTAGATCATAATCATCGGAGAATTGGTTAATACCCAATTCAATTTCATCAAACACAGTAGGTGAAACATATTTAGAGTTTTCTGGTGGAATATATGTTACACCAAGTAAGAGTTTTCTGACATTTCTATTGTTTGAGTAATCAAATGACAGAGATAACCAAAATACATATGGTAAATTTGAATCCAAAATTTTGATATCTTTTATAGCGCTTAAAGATGTTTTACAGTATACCACAATCCCGACAGATTTAAAGCGTGATAACTCGTGTCTGTGCTTTGTGTAACAATCAAAATTTGGAATGTCAAAAATATCTGTACTATCAGTTTTTGATTCAACTAAACAGATAATTTCGTATTTTTCTATGAAGTCTAGAAATTCTGGGCAGAGAAGTTTAGGTTTTAAACCACATACATTAAGGCATAAAATACTCAAATAATTACCAGTACTTGTAAGAGAGGCCGAATAACTTGCACAGTCAGATGACAGTTGTGGGTTTGAAATAGAGTTTACATCAGGATTGTCAGAGTCACATTCCGTTGATCCTCCGCGACAGTCCTAGCGTTGAGAGTTGATTCTTATGCCTCTATTGGGGATTCCATGATTCCTTCCGGTTGTGGGGTCAGTGTCCATGTGGTTGTTGTTTACGTGCTCACGTGGGTCAAATAACTTATTGTTGATATAAAGCTTGTCACCATTCATCACTGCTTTCATCCCTTGTTGTCGGGCGCGCTTGTAATGTGGGTCTTTCGTTGATTTCACGAGGGTACATATCGCTAATTCCATAGGGTGTGTCTTTAAGCTTCTTTTGGGATTTTTGTATTCTCTCCTTGTCTTTGTAGAGTACAAATTTGGCCACTATGGGTCTCGGCCTTCCCGTACCAGTGCGCCCAAATCTGTGAACACGATGGAATTTGGAAGGGTCGAGAACTATTTCCATCTGTCGACTAAGGAATTCTATCACTACGTTTTCGGTGTTTTCCTCGGGAACTTCCGGGATACCTTTAATGATGAGATTATCCCTCATGTTTCTCCACTGAAGATCAAGATGCCTCTCCTTCAAATCGTTGTGATCACAGATAAGGTTAACGAGCTGGTCTTGGAGATCTTGTTCCTTACTGCTAAGGGATTTGGTAGTACTATAAATCTGTTTCACCGAATCCTTGTGTTACTTAAGTTCTGTTTTGTTTTCTTCAAATTTTTCGTTCATGAACGTGAGACTTTCTTCGATTCCAGAAAACTTTGATTTCATGTGTTTGATATCATCTTTTGACAGTTTTACGCTTTCCTCTAATGTCTTTAGCCGTCGCTCGATTATGTCAAGTTTGTTAAGTTTTTTGTTTATGTTGTCAAGCTTGGAGGTGAGGTTGTCGATTTTGCCAGATAATTCCTGATTTGGCGGGTAATTTCTGATAGGTGACAAGTTCACTTGGTCGTGATAATATTGTTGGTTACCCATAGACAAAGGCATTGGAGTCATCTGAGCGCTGTTCATCGCTGGAACGGGTGTCGATTGGTGAACAATAGCAAATCCAGGGTTCTGTAGGTTGTATTGTGGGTTAGTGTTCCCATTGATGACGCTAGTGTCCCTCGGCTGTGTTTTGTCCTGCTGAGTACTTGTAATTCGAATTTTGTTCTCACTCTCACCACTTAAATTTTGGCTCTTAGGTTTCCTTTTTCGCAAATTTTTACCTTTTTTCGGACTCATTCGGGATGCAAAAACACTCTCCAATCATAATCCAATGCTCAAACGTTGATTTTTCGATTGCACTTTGCGTAAATTTTGAAAAAGAATCGCCTCCAAATTTTTCGTGTCTTCCTAAGTTAACGCATGCGCAGATGAATCATCATAGAATCAAACCATGGTTTATCTTGCGGAAGAACTGTTATAATTTGTTCAGGTATACATTGACGAACACAAGAAAGAAATTCGGATGTAAAATTTTTGGTTGCCAAATCTAAAGTATCTGCTCCGTTGATAATATTTGCCCAGTTACAATTTTCAATTAAATAATTGAGTTTTATAAAGTCAGCATTTTTATAAATCCATACTTTACGCGTGTATGCACGATTGTACATTATATTCGAAAAGAGGGAGATGTATGCAAAGTGAAGATAACGAACAGTGATCAATCTCATAACTCCTACAAGCAATACAAAATAGATAGTTGGGTAAACACGGACCCCTGGACACACCAGAGGTGGGATCAGGTGCCTAGGAGGAGTAAGCATCCCCTGTTGACCGGTCACACCCGCCGTGAGCCCCATATCCTGATCAGGTAAACGGAGTTATCCGCAGTCAAATCAGTGTGCCAAGAACGGCTTAACAATCGGTATGAAACACGTCAGACAGCATTTGACCCAATGCGAGGTTGTATTGACGAACTAGATCGTTATAACGACCATAGAATTTGCGAAATGCTGACTTCAATCGAGACTGTTGAAATCCCTGTACCATCAACTTGTTTGTTAGTAGCTTACCTCGATTTAAAAACTGACTATACCCAGAACAAGCTCTTGCATATCGAATCAGTTGAGATATATAAACACCATATGCAGGTGATAATGGAATATTGCTACATAAATGTGGGAAGTTGACGATGGAGAAGCTGAAATCATCCCGTTTGTCATACAGTTGAGTTGTCAGTTTGCCGTTAATGTCTACTTTCAATAAAATATCTAAGTATGAAGCAGAAGTGGACGACTCTGTGGTGTCCTTTATTTCGAGCTCACAGGGATATATCAAATCGACATATGAATGAAAGCTATCATTGTTAATAGACAAAACGTCATCGATATATCTAAAAGTTGAATTGAAGGTCACAGCGAGAGAGATTTTCTTCTCACGTAGAAGTTTTTGAATAAATTCTGCTTCATATGAATATAAAAACAGGTCAGCTAACAAAGGAGCACAATTCGTGCCCATGGGAATTCCAACAGACTGTTGGAAGACCTGATCACCAAAGACCACGAAGATATTGTCAATGAGGAACTCTAGCATATTTTTTATTTCAACTTCAGAGTACTTGTGCGTGGAATCAGAGTGGTGTTTAACAAAGTAAGTTTTTGAATGACTAATCACTAGATATGAATATTTCCGTTTTCCGTTTTTGTTGAAGAAGCAACTGTCTATGATGTCAAAAAGTCTAGTCTTTAATTTATCGTGAGGAATGGTCGTGTATAGTGTTGAAAAGTCATAGGTTTTAATGCTATTGATTTGGGAAAAATTCTGTGATTTCAAGTTTACTAAAAGTTCTTTAGAATTTTTTAGAATCCATTTGATTAACACCACTTCTGGCATATGTAGTCGCACAGTAAGTTTGAAGTTTCTCCTTCACAGCTGTTAACATTTTCGTGAGGAGCAAAGATAGGGGCTTGGTAGAGCACTTACTAGATCCAGCAATGTATCTTTGTTTGTAAGGGTTTTTATGTAGTTTAGGAATCCAGTATAGGTACGGTAACTCATATTCATTCGACCCATTGACTGGAATATTAAATGTGTCTAAAACTGAAGCATGGTTTTGAAGAATTTCGTCTTTTGAAAGGGCAGTTGGAGTATAAGTATGATTACCAAAAGTGGAATTAATGCCAAGTTCATTTAAAATACAGTTGTAATAATGAGCCTTACAAACAAAGACAATGTTGTTACTAGCTTTGTCAGCTGGAACCAAAACATATTCCTCATGTAACCTATCTAATTCTTTTATCACTTCTGGTTTACTAAACACAGAAGGATAGATGGCACGTACTTTTGTTTTCATGTGTCTAATGCGGGATTTTAATATCCCTCTTATGCTTTTAACCCATTCTGACAGTGTATCAAGTTCTTCTTTTTCATATTTAGCCCATCGTCTGGCATAATCTTCGACAGAACTCATAATAGAGATGAAGTTCTGTCGCCAATTAAAAGACCGAGGTTCTGTGTATGTGGCACTATGATCACTGATCGTCGGTTCGATTTTTAATATACCCGATTCACACGATTGAATCTCTGTTGAGGTCAATATTGGGTCAAGGAGTGCCAGATTCCGTGTAGCGACAGTTATATTATTTACTAGACCATGAGTTGAAATAATTTCACGAATATTGTGTGATAATGGAGGATAAAGAAAATCTACATTTAAATCGCCTACTATGATTATTTTGTCGGAATATTCGCTGTGTCTAAACTCCACGAAAGTTTAGACCAAAAAGAGCTGTCGGAACTGGGAGGCCTATAAATACAGCAAAGCTGATAAACACAGGTATTGTTATCTACTTCAATCCATATACACTCAAGATCGGCGGGCTCAAAGTCTGGGCGTCTTGTAACGCGTATTTGATTTGACAAATATATCATAACACCGCCTCCAAAACAATTTCTATCTTTACGAATTATTTTATTAAAGCCGTCAAGAAGTAATTTATCGTTGCTCACTAAAATATCTAGATGGGTTTCAGAAAAACATAAAATATCAAAGTCATGAACAAAAGAATTTAAATGACCTAGTTTGTGTCTTATACTTCGGATATTCAGATGTAATATGTCAAGGACATTTTCAGCAGGACCCGGATTTAACTCTACATCGCCGCAAGCTAACAAAACAAATATGAAAAACTGAAGATAAAAATTGATAAACACAGATCTAAGCTTAATGAATGTCAAACAACTAGCGAGTAGTTTTAAAATGTGTTTGAGGAAATGCATAAAACATGAAAACGGTAACACAATAACTTTTGTAAGTACCTCTACCTGATAAATAGAAAAGACCGATTGCAGCTCGGAATTGTTCAATGGAGTTACCCATTATCTAAGTTGTGGTATATGTAATTTGAAAATATGTAGCTGCAATCATAGAAAATGTTTCCTGTTGAGGGTTTAAATATTAGGACATGTATTTCTGAAGACCTAGAATATACAAATATGGTTGCATGACAAACTGCACATAAGGTTTGATTGCAAGTAAACAAAATGGTATGGAAGAAAAAACACAAATACATACAAGGCAACAATTCACATGAGTACAGTACTACCATGGTAGTAATACAAGACATTTCAAAATAAATGAGTTCATGCAAAAAACAGCAAAACAATGGCAAATAAAGCATACAAAACATGTAGGGTAGGAAAATAGGAAGGGTGAATTGCAGAAAATAAAGGACCTTTGATCTTCTGGAAAATTTCTGGCAATCCACCCCAAGATTTAATAGATGTTTTTCACATATTTGTACGAGCTCTTTTGTTACTGACCACTTACTACCAAGGGCGCTTAACTCCATAGCAATAGATAGACTAAGAAGTTTCGATATATGCACACATACAGAATGAGTAAACGAAAAGAAAAAATTGAAAAAAAACCCAAACAAACAAATAAAATGAGAACTGAAAAATATTTATACCATGAGAAAGAAAGAAAAGTAAGGATATATACATGTAACAAACAAAAGATAAGGAAAGGGGGGGGGGGGCAGTACCGGTAAAAGGGAAAAAAACTACATACCAAAAATAAAAAATTGTATAATAGACAAAATATGGGATACTTAAAAGAACCTATTAGTTTCCAAGATATACTTTTGAACAATTTCAAAAAAAAAATTCATTGTATTTAAAGCCTAAACATTTTTCGCCATATAAAATAAATTCAGTGTTAAAAGAAAAGAAAGTTGCATTTCATTGATAGACGAGAATAGTATAGTTCTATGGTCAGCAAACTCAGGACATTTGAAGAAGAAATGAAAAGAATCTTCAGTATGGTGGCCACGCCTATCACAAGTAGCACTATCTCGTAAGAAGTGGGGTTTAAGATCTGTATTTAAATTACTTGCATTGTTTCTAAGTTGACAGTGCACAATGTTACCTTTACGTTTACCGATATTAAAAAGTGTATTGGGTTGTAAGCAGTAGAATTTATTGAAGGCATTTTTAAATGATGCAGGTGAGGGAATGTTTCTAATGTGTATTGACAGACCATTCAATAACCTGATTGCGGAGGGCAGATAACTATTCATGTATGTTGTGGTCTTAACTTTTGGAAGAATAAATTTGAGATCATCATCATTGTTTCTTAAGGTGTATGAATGTTGAGGTGGTATATTTGAAAGCAATAGATCTTGTAGATATTAGGGAGGAATGCCTTGTACTATATTATAAAATAAAATGAGTTTATGGATTTCTCTACGACATGCTGAGATGTCCCAACCCAATTCATGATAGAGTGCTGTTCTGGAAGAGTTAATTCTCAGTCCAGTAATGATGCGTGCTGCTAAAGGACATATGACACCTCGTACTCAAAGATATTTATATCAAGTTCAGAAAAAAATGTATCACTGGCAATCAAGTAAGGGATCGGGTTCATTGTTATTATTATCATTACAAATATCTTTAAAATGTTGAAAAGAGTTTCTAGTTGCAAGACTGCTCCTACTAAACCTTTAACGCTTGAATATCTTGTAAAACTTCCATGGTTTATCGGAATGATCAAGCACATTTCCTTAAATTTACATCACATATATAGCATCGCCTTGTTTTGACTGCACAAGTTTGGTATTTATCATATTTCTAGTCCTACATGTTTTATTGAATACACATAAAGTATCACGACAGTTCATATTTGTCATCAAATCAAATCTTATTTTCACCCTTTACTGAGATATATGTGCCTCTGACCCCAAAGAGCAGTCCTACAACAGTACTGAAAACAGTATTGAATATTTCTGTAAATTCTTCAAAGCAGTCTCTTCTCTGTAAAGTAGGACTATACATATTAAGGAGAATAAAGCATTCATTGATTGATATGAAATGTTGGTGATGTGATTTTTGGAATATAATTAATTAATTAGTTGGTACATATTGATTTTTTGGTGGGTTTTCTTTTGAATTAAACATTATCAATTAGTCTTTGTACCGGGAATATCCCATTCAGTGTCAGGTGTCACAGGTAAATATCGCAACGAGATAGGTCACGTGATCAATTAGTATTAGATATTGGGTTTAACATTGATTAAGAATTTGTTTGGTTAAAAGTAAATCAGAGGAGTTCCCCTACCCGGACCACCTTTAAACGGATACCCGAATAAAGCAACATCGTCTAATTTTATCTGAGCTTCCCTACCTTCTATTTGTAGAGGTAACGTTTCGTTTTCGTTTATTTGATTTATTGTTCAACTACATGTATTTCATAAGCTTTTGGTATAAAATTCAATTAGTTAGTTAAATTGTTTTGGACCGAAATACTAGTAAATCAAAAGAAAACAAAACATATTTGAGTTTTCAGATATATATGAATCTTGTATGTTTGAATTTATATTCATTAACTTAAGATTTAACAAATAATGATAATTTCATTTTGCATATTGTTCGAATGAAATTACTAGTCCTTTACAATAGGTTTCTCCTGTCTGTCCGTCCCTCTGTCTGTCAGTCAGTCTGTTTAGTCCGGTTACGCTTGCGAGAATTCATTTGAAACTTGTCATGTAGTTTCAGAGTGGCAAACTACAGATCAAGATCGAATTTTGTAACATGTGATGGAGTGATGTAAAAGAAATTAATGTTTATATTGTTATGTATTTATATTCATCAGGATCGGGATTGTGTGTTGATGGTATTGTTGTAAAAGTAGGACATCTGAATAGGGGCATTCGACAAAACTCATTCGCTAATTGTGTAAATAAACACTTTATGAATTTAACAATTCAAGGTCATTTGCAAAAGAAACATATCAATGAAAATATAAATCAAATCTGTTAATCACGCGAGTACTTTTTCTGTAGTCGTTGAGCGAAGTCCGATCCATCGGCAGTGCCCAGTTTACCGCATTCCTGATATTCGACTGATATCGCGAGTATTCAAAATCGGTCTTCGAACAGTTGATAGTAAGTAGTATTACGAAAAAATATTCCCTCATATTTAGGAATTTCCATAATCTTGATTCAAATGCTGAGCATTTCCCACATTCACTGTTAAATATCATCTAAACGAGGCAAAACATCACACCTGCCGTATCAAAATTCTAAATCCGCCACTAGTTACCTTTAGAAATATGCCTTGATCGAAATAAAATATCGCCATCTTTCACCTGTGCTCAGTCGATATTGTATATTAGCGGGAAAAAGACACAGCATTATTTAATATATGAAAAAATAATATATAAATATTGCATGTAGTTGAGGGTAACATTGAAAATTTTCACCCCGAGAAAACCATTGTCAACCGAGGCGTAGCCGACCAATCAGGTTCGAGTATTTTACATGAAAGTATAATAATAAAAAATAACAATGAACAAATTTCATTTTTTGTATACTGTTAATAAATGTATTCGTTACAACATTTCATAATCCATTAATGTTAACGTCGAATAACGTCAATTTCAGCACACTCGAAAGACACTGGTATTCGAACTCGAATTAACAAAGTTAATAACGCGTGTGAGCACCATTTGCATTCACGCATGCTTGACAACGGCGCCTCATTGATGTCACTAACTTGTTCAGAAATGCTTGAGGGATGTTGTTCCAGATGTTGGTTAAAGCCTGGCCTAAATCAGACAGAATGACAGACAGGACAAAAACAATATGCCCCCCGATCTTCGATCTCGGGGGCATAAAAATGTACTAGCCTAGACTAGTGTAAAATTATTTCAATCGTGTACATAAAATTCGGTGTCCGACAAATTACTGATACAATTTTCGCAAATTGTTTGATAAAAATTCTATGAAACGATTAAAAATTTGTGCTATAAATCTATTTCAATCGTGTAAATAAAAGATTCGGTCCGACAAATTACAGATTACAATATTTGCAAAATTGTTTGATATAAATTCAATGAAACGATTAATAACAATATAATAAGTTCAACAAAATCAATTTCGATACTTAAATTTGCTGGATTGATACAATACTTAGCCAATTTAAGGAGATGTGCTACACCAGAGAAATTTGATGTAGATGAAAAGTGGAGGATATGTACAAAAATATTTTGAAGTTGAAAATTTTCAAATTTACTTTATTTTGTCAAAAAATACAGTTTTAGTAGAAGGTAATATGGAAAAAATTTAAAACCCCTGCTGCACTCGAACCTGTGACCTACAGGTCAGCAGTCGGTATTCTAACCTACTGACCTACTCGGCTAGGTATTTAAATGGAAAAGGAAAAGTCAAATATTGTTGATATCGATTTTTTCATCCATGTTTTTAAAGGAAGTCAGTCATTATGACAATGTAGAGTACTACCTTAATTGGATTTTTTCTTGATCGCCTGGAATTCGTCTGCACTTGCCCGAGGATGAAAATGAAAAGGCCGAGAGCGCATGCTCGCGTTGGGACTATTTATGGACTAAGTCTGGTGTCGAGAAAAGGACAGCAAAATTCCGGAAAAATTGAATTGCACTTAAAAATATTCAAGCATGTCAAATTCGTCATTCTCAATAACTGAATTTATCTTAAAGGGATAAATTTGATTATCATCAACAGGGTCTTGTTATCGCATATGTGATAAAACGAGCTCCTCTCACCTTTGTTATCGCATGGACGGTACTAACATCAGAATTACACAATAGAAACAAGACAGGGATAATTCAGTTTTCGTGAAGTTACTTTTGCTGTTTCACGGGTAAAGCGTGCGCCGATCGATCTGTGGGGCGTTGAAGCAGACGAGAAGTGTTATGCAACAGATATCAGTGGCGGATTTAAGGGGGGGGGGGCGCAGCCGGCGCCAGATATTAAAATTCCGAATAAAATGAGGATGTTAGCTATCACGTGCACGATCTCATGAAACGTGACATTGCTTAGTTCTTACCACTTGGAGGTATCCTCATAAGAACCATCTTTTTAATTTAAATTTTAACCTAACTATCATTAATTAAGTTACTTACGACGGCGTATTCGTGCCAATTTAACCTAGCAGAAAAAATAAAAATAATCGTTTCTACGATTTATTAAATGGTAGAAACGATGTAAAAAGTCATTTCTACGATTTAGAAAGTCGTTTCTACGATTTAAAAAGTCGTTTCTACGATTTAAAAAGTCGTTTCTACGATTTATTTAATCGTTTCTACGATTTTTAGGTCTCGGGTGACATTACAAAATTGCTTGTCGTCTGTCATCGTGCGTTAACAATTGAACATTTTTAACTTCTTGATAAGTATGATCATTCCAATTCCTTTCAAATTTGGTATGAAGCATCTTTGGGACAAAGGGGACATAAATTTCAGGACTCCTACATCCCTTGAGCCTTAAAGGTACGGCAAAAACTGCCACAAAATTGAAGGCCTACCAAAATTGCAAATTTTCATGATCCTCAAATTTAACAAGCATATGCAGACTTACTTGAGTGCCATTTTGAAAATAAAATTTATGTACATATACTGTGTTGTTAATTGTTTCATTTAAAAATTAGATATATAATACCATCATTTTATATTATGAATATGCACACTTCATATCTTGACGTTTTAAGATGTTTTTAAATTATATATCTATTATTAATAAAGAAATGAATACTAGCACTATAAATACAATATTTTAAGTCATTATTATACAGATCATAATTAGTATGGTTAAAATGTGTTTAATTTTTAATAAATTACGATTTTTTATTTTATTTTTTTTATTTTAATCAGGCAGGATATACATAGTAATTTAAAAATACTCTCCTTATAATCCTCTTTAAACTCTATCTTCAGTTTAAATATTCATAAAGTAGACATAATTTGTCAGTCGGTGATATTTTTTTAGGACCATTATTATTGGTTAATTAATAAAAGCATTAGCAATTAAATCGGAATAAATAACGCCGGCCTGGGTCGACCGCATCCGGTTTCCTTTTGGCCCGGGTTCAGATGCATATTATACAGAAAATATGCAATAATGTGTGTTTTGGTCTTGCTACCCATTTTACCAACCAGATTTCATAAAATCATTTAATTCCTTACCTATAGGTAATATTATGTGCTAAAATTTGTGGCGAAGACTAAATATATCATTGAGAATATATTCTGTAAGTTTCAAAAGAAACAATGACAAATCAACGAAGAAAACTAAAAAATTCGGATTACGAAGGTGATCTGACCCGGCCCGGCCCGGTTTTTACTACCCATTTTACCAACTATCCAGTAATGTTAAATAATTCTCTCTCTCTCTCTCTCTCTCTCTCTCTCTCTCTCTCTCTCTCTCTCATTTTATAAAGAGTTTGCTAATGCAAGTCTTTAATCCTTTTCCTACTTTAATATTTGTGTTATATAGCCACCAATTTGTGATAGATACTGCCAGGGATAATCAGTTTTCGTTAATAAGTTAGTTTTGCTGTTTTACGGGTAAAGCGTGCGCCAATCGATGTTGAAGCAAAAAGGAATTGTTATGTAACAAATACCCTGTATACACATACCTGTGACCGTTTTTAGTCAATATAAATGTTAAATAGTTCTCTCTCTCTCTCTCTCTCTCTCTCTCTCTCTCTCTCTCTCTCTCTCTCATTTTATAAAGAGTTTGCTAATGCAAATCTTAACTCGTTTTCCTACTTTAATATTTTTGTTATACATGTTTTCCTAAAACATTTGTACAAATACATGTATAGAATTAAATTCCTGAAAAATAAGTTATGAAGCCACCAATATGTGATTGATACTGACAGGGATAATAAGTTTTTGTTAAGTTAGTTTTGCTGTTTTACGGGTAAAGCGTATTAAATTTTATATACACATGCATCGTCCGACGATGATGTATGGCAATCTACCATTGTATTGAATGTATGGTTCAATAAATGTAAATGAGAAGCTTTTGAAATATGTGACAAGTCGGTCATCTTCTAGCATCCTCGTAAAATTCACATTTTCAAAGAGATGGGCGGTCCTTGAAGGACCGCCCATCTATTTGATAATGTGAATATTACTCAGATGCTAGAAGATAACCATTACTTAATACCTTGTGACCACAGTCCACTACTTCTGAGGTAAGTTTACTCATTACTTCAATATTTTTATTCCACATTTATTCCTAAAATGGCCAACGTACAAAGTTCTTTACAATTTATATTAGAATTTAATGTGATAGTTCTTGTGAGTATACAATACATTCATATGCTGTTTTATTTCAAATGTATATGTATTTACCTAAACGTAAATGTAAACGATATTTTTAATTCAAATGAATTTAAGAACAATTTTTTAATAATTGCGAGCATTATTTATGTTATATCTATTGATATCATATGCAGTAAATAAAAAACTTGATTATTAGGAAGTCACTTGGAGCTCCATATCAAATGTTCCATATGTAACATAAATGATCTTTTTCTCCGTATTGAAAATTACACATATAATGATTTTACGAACACCATTGTAATCCGTCATGCCGAAGACAAAATGAACGTTGTTCATAATTTCAAAATTTAAAACTCAGTATTGCGAATGTGTTTATAATGGTAGGTTTTGTCCAGTGCGACAATTTAAGGCCAAAATTATGAATACACGTCGTTTCTTCTCGTCAAACGCAATAATCGAAAACATAATGCACAATATATATGAATGTAGGGGCGGTTCCAGGAATTTTTGAAAGGGGGGTTCTACCATTAATTTTGGTTTTCAAAAGGGGAGGGAGGTCCGCCCTCAAAATGCGCGATTTTTACCCCTTTTTAGCAAAATTCTCTTACGCCTGGGGGGTGGGTGTTCCGATCCCCGAAACCCCCTTCTGGATCTGCCACTGGAATTACAATCAGACTGTTATATTGTAAAGAGCGACCTAATCTTTTGGACATTATTAGTGTACAACCTAATTTCGGTAAAATGTTGTAAGTTATAAGGTGCAAACTTCCCAGAACAGTCCCAGACCATTCGATACCTGACATATTGGACAGTTTTCGACTTATTACTTTCAAGATCTGTGTCAACACAAAACATGTTCAACCAAAGTAAAAAAAAAAAGTGTTTATCCACGTGTTTGTACAACATATCAGTAACTGTTAATAAATTATTACAAAAAGATAGTCGTAACAGTGACTTCTATAATCACGGAAAAATAAGAACACCGATACTATCAGACGAATATCGTATTTAACATTAATTTTATTGATGTGTTGGATCGTTAGTCTCGGGAAGGGGGCTGTCCTTCGTTGAGTGAGATGCATACATTGTAAAGGATATAATTATAAATCTTCATAGAATGATGAATATGGGCCCAGTCAAAACTATTATAAGTATAACTAACACGGAACACCTACACAATTTTATGCTGGTCATGTTGTAAACCAATCGCAACTTCTCGGCTTGCCGGAAAAGACCGAGAATGTGCAATTGGTTGAATGGTGTTGTCTCGCTTCGTTAAGGCTGATTCAAGATTAAAGCTGACATGAATTAATAAATATAGTATAATTCTATATGTCCGCCATATTTCTCTGCTAATCCGCCATATTAGTTGGAATTTCTATTGTTATATGTATCAGGGTTCGCATGGTATATAAGGGGACGAGCTTTGCTACGCTTCACTTCACATCAATGTCTTCGATTTACCTGTGCGGGTAGCTTCGACAGGTAACACGTACATCTCCGATACTAATTTATAGGACATCAAGAAGAAATGAAATCACGTTTTGGAACACCACGCAGTGCTCAAAATTATAATAAACATATCGTACAGTAGTAAATCATTCTAAATATATATATTTGGATAAATATATATAGAATGCCTTTTCTTTACATGAACGTGCGTACATTTGCAGTAAATATGTCAAAACTATACAAAAATGCGGAGAAATATTTCATCTTTTATCTATTGATAAAATGGAATAAGCAAAGAGTATACAATCTATACCATTCACAATTACTTCAAGTAAAAGGCAAATACATAAATACTACTGTATTTATAAAAATGGCATGTATGCTCGCCATGAAAACGCATCGAATGCAGACGACTGTTTACCTGGGCCTACTCGTAATATCTGTAAAGGACCACAGATGTACGTGTACACTTGTCGAAAATACTCTAAGTAGTAGTAAAACTCCCTTTATTTGCATAATCCATGAAACAAAACGATAAACTCCATTTGCATTCCAACAGTAAACAACATTGTCCATTGTACAGACTGCGACACACTTAGCCCGTGCCGATCAGCTATCTTCAATCAGGGGAAGTATCAGAGTATAATATTTACCCTGTATTGTGCATGAATCCTTATACCATATGATTTACTGGTCAGAGTATTGCAGATTTATAAATCAGGAAATCATTTAGGTACATAAATTTGCATATACAACACTGTACGAGTGTATGGGATGAGAGAGAGAGAGAGAGAGAGAGAGAGAGAGAACCGATGATCTTGTAATAATCGTGCTCTTATTAAGACAAATGATATCGTTAATTCAATAAAAGAAGAACAGTACTAGTAACTCAATACTGCTCTCATTAATTGATAATACAGATTTATTTGATTCAATTAAAGCACGCAATAATTAAAAATTAAACATATTTTTAAATAATGTTATTTTCAATTACTTCATTTTATGCTAATTTGGCGCTCAATAGATCTTATATATATCTATGCTATTTTGCGTTATTATATTCTGCGTCGAACTCGACGCAAATTGTACTAATGCAAAATGTAATAATCGAGTTTATCATATTATGCGTCGTTATCAAACATCAAGGGGAGAGGACAAGAGTGTCTGTCATCCACCTTTAATAACAATATCCATTTTTTGTTAGTTTGTAATGCAAATAAAAGATACATTGAGTGACAACCCCTCCCCCACTTACCCCAGCTTGAAAGTTCTGATATAATAGTAGAAGACAAACACCACCACCAATTAAGAAAATGAAGATATGAGGCACTCATAGTAGAGGACTCTAACCACCCCATCCGACCCCCAACGATTGAAGAAAATGAAGTGTAGGGGGAAATTATTGAGGTAGTCAAACTAAAAGACTCGTTAACCCTTCACCCCCACATTAGGGCTTTGAACATCGGACAAAACATCTTGGTTTGTTTGAGTGTTTTGTTTTATTTTATTGCTGTTTTCGTTCATCTTTTTTAATTATTATTTTGAATGGCAAGAAATTTTGAAGAATTCAATTTTCCATTTTTCCCCTGTTGTACCCCCCCCCCCCCCTCCCCCATGAAAAATGACGATACATGCCTGGTTATTACATGTACATTTTGATTTGCAACACATGCATGTATACTAATTGTATGGTGCATGTAGAATTGCATCCTTTACCAAGTTTTCCTTCATTTACACAGTGTAAGGAATGGTAAACCAAAAATCACAAAACAAAATGCATAAAGACCAAGATATTTTCAAGCGTAGGAACTTCATTCATGAATACATAAATACATGTATTCAGAAAAATCGCATGCATGCATTGCAAGACTATAGCATTTGTGTGTTTTAACGTTTCTGTAACATGCCATAATGATTATACTTTGAGGCTTGATTGTAATTTATTCATAAATATTTTCATTTCGTAGATCTGGTGCAATGGCTATACCGCTGTACGTAGAAATTTCAAATTCAAATGTATTCGATAAGATGTTAGTATGCATAAATCAGTAAATTTCGTGTTGAGGTTTTATTTGATATGATACAATGTCAATATACTGTAATGCATTAGTAGGATATGCAGAAGGCAAGAATATAAACATTTTCTTTTTTCATTTTCAGTATCAATATCTATATGATCACGAAAAAACAGTATATAATTTATATCTGGATTCATTTATACCGATTTAGATATCAATAAAAACAAAGCTGCATAGTTTGGGAGAGGGGATTCTAACGAGTCTGATGAAATTAAAAGAAGGAACCCAACATTTGCATTCAAATTAGATGTACTTCAAAATGAATTCATTTCTGTTCTGACTGAAAGCATGATTCTAAATTCGGGAACGAATCTTGCATACAAAATAATTAATAGGGGAACACATAAATTCGAGCTCCTTTGGAATTTAATGAAATGTAGATATGCACTTTTCTTTCAACACGAATTGATATGTTGTTTCAGGCACGAAAACAGGGGGTTGGGGTGGGCAGGAAGGCTGGTCTGCTTTCCCCACTTTTTTTGACAATTTACTTTCCCCCCGTTATTTTAACATACAAAGTCAGTGTTTTCTACATGCACAGTTCAAACTATTTTTTTTAAAATTTGTAATGAATTCAATTATAAGCATCAACTCCTGTAAGTTTCCAATATATTGTCAATCACAAATTTTTAAATACATGTAGCTGGAAATTTTTAATGTTTGTAAGCTTACATTTATATAAGTGATCAATTTTCTTTCCTTCTGTGAAATGATATTTTTTAAATCAAAGTAGGACGGTCGCCGGTCGCTCTCTCTCTCTCTCTCTCTCTCTCTCTCAATGAATATGGACATACAGAGACCGTAAATAATTACGTGGTTCCAAAAGAGACAATAAAGCTATATTTTCGTTTATAAATTTCCTTTCATATGTGTCTTTGTGTAATGAACTGTTTATTATGGATTGCAAATGTAATACACGCATTTGCACACAGATGGATATTTTCGATCATTATTCCCTTATTTGTATATCCAAGTTTGTATATGATCATCGAGAAAATTTGAATTGTGCACGCAATATATCCAACCAGATATTAGATTTCCGATTTCTACAAACTGCAAAACCTCGACCAGACAAGCATTCAAAACAGGAAAAATTTTCGACTCTGACATTTCCCCTGATTGAAGACACCCTGTTTGGCACGGGTGAAGTGTGTCGCAGTCTGTATAATGGAATGACAACGTGTTGTAAAGTTCTAACGAGATACAAATGGAGTTTATCATTTTGTTTCGTGGATTTATCAGAATAAAGAGAATCTAATATTTTCGGTAAGTGCACATCTCCGATACCTGTTGAATAGACGCCCGTATTTGATACTTTTTTTGGCGATTATACCTTGTGCATTGCATATTATGCATATGGCATGCACTTTTATTTTGCAAGAATTGATAAAAATAATATGTTTTATGCTCTTTGTCTATTCCATTCTATCAGTATGTAATTGGCAAATGAGTTATCCGCATTTATTTTATTAGAAAATGCAAATACTTGCATGCACTTGCAAGTATGCAAGAAAAGCTTTTTTTTTTTTTTTTTTGCATTTTTGTCTAACTTATCTAAACTTCCAGAATGTTGCATTAGTATACAATCAATATTTTGTAATTTTGAGCAAAGCATAATGTTTTAAAATGTTATTTTATTTGTTTCTCATTCCCTATATATTACTATCGGAGATGTGCACTGGTCGAGTCCACCTAGAAAAATCACTCAGGTGTGACAATCACATTTGGGGTATATACGGGTAGAGTAAACTAGGCTACCTGAGAGAAATATGGCGGATAAGATGAGAAAGGTGTACGTATTTATTAATTCATGTCAGCTTTAAAATCACGGATTGAAGAAACGAACAAGCATATTTCATTTATTCAACAATTTTCAAAACTTATTTCTTCTATAAGATCAAAATCAAGCATCGATAAACAATGGATTAACTTCATATCGTAATTATATGTATCTTAAGTTGTCATTAAATCAAAAACAAAAACAAAACAAAAAAGTTGCTTAGATCCGCCAATTTACTCTCATTTTCTGCTATTTCAGGGTAGTTTATCGAAAACGAAAATAGGTTTTTAATTAATCTTACGACATATACTAATCAAGTAAGATTCTATCATAGCTTACGAACTTCACCTCACATAATTATGGTACAAAATGAAAGGTGCAAGTAGTAACACTGGAGCAAGCGTTTCGGAGTTTATTGTCAACATTTGTTAATTTATAAGCATAGATTAATTTTCTGCTGTGTAGAGCATGAGGGTAATAAAACAGGGGGAGGCTGTTATGAAAAGCTTTACTGGGATAAAATCTGCGAAATAAGTATATCATTAATTAAAGAGGTTCGCACCTGACATTTGGAGTAATATCAATTTTTTGGGGAAGTGTATTTTTATGCCCCCGAGATCGAAGATCGGGGGGCATATTGTTTTTGTCCTGTCTGTCATTCTGTCATTTTGTAATTCTGTCTGAAACTTTAACCTTGCTAATAACTTTTGAACAGTAAGTGATAGAGGTTTGATATTTCACATGAGTATTCCTTGTGACAAGACCTTTCCGTGGGTACCAACATTTCTGACCCTGTGACCTTGGAGTTTGACCTACTTTTTGAAAACTTTAACCTTGCTAATAACTTTTGAACAGTAAGAGATAGAGCTTTGATATTTCACATGAGTATTCCTTGTTACAAGATCTTTCCGTTGGTATTGAACCTTTTGACCTTGACATTTGACCTACTTTAATTTTTTTTTTTTTACATTGGTCATAACTTCTAAATGGTAAATATTAGAGCTTTCATATTGTACATGAGCATTTCTTTTGACAAGATCTTTCTACTGGTACCAAGATATTTGCCCTTGTGACCTTGGTCATCTTCGGAATTGGCCCTTATCGGGGGCATTTGTGTGTCACAAACACATCTTGTTGATTTCTACATTGAAGGAGAATTAGGAAATTAAAAAGAAAAACTGGTCGCAACGCTTGTTATTGAGCTATAGTGTTCTAAACATGACCTTTTTGCACTTAAAATTTATTCAATCAAACTTGATTTTTCTGTTAGTGTCAACACAACATAAGTAACACAAATCAATCATTACATAAAGATACATAATCATGTCCTCTAACACTACAGATGAAAAAAGAAATTACTAGTAAAGGAAATAAATAATGACTTTTTTGCACTTGATATACGAAAAACTTCATGATATCAAAATTGAAAGTTTAAAAGGACATATTAGGAGTAATGTCAATTTTTTAAATTTTACATAATTTTCAAGGTCTGGTCTTCCAATTTAAAATGCAACTAAAAAAGATAGGGGTTGGAGATAAATTTTTTGAATTATTGGCGAGAATACTTATTTTTAAAAAAACAGATTTCGACTAAATTAATTAAAACTTTTTTAAGAATCGGTTTTCTGTTTAGAAAAATATATCAACCAACTTAATAAATTACAACATTTGAACTAGTTCCAAGTCTCAACTACATGTACCTGTATCATAAATTATAAAACTGAAATACAATTATGGGGGTATAAAAATAGACGATACATTGGATGAAACAGAAACTGTAATATCATGCAGAATTAGAACTTTTTTATTTTTGAATCCTTCCGCCACAAAATATAGTCCCTGTCAAACCCTTTCAAAATTTTAATCGACACAAAAAAATTCAACTGGATAGGGTTCAGCAATAGATGTGTAATATATTTGCACCAATGGGATCAGTATTGAACCAGTGAATACTTGGTTGTAGCATCCTGCGCAGCTCAGGAGCTTCCTTAAGGGCATGCAGGACGATGTGGCCAAAAATAACTAGTCAATGAATATTTTTTCTTTTTTTCATGAAGCACCATCAGGATGTCCTGTACAATGTGAAATTTCATGGCCACTTTCTAGGTATACAAGGGAGATAATAAGCCTTGAATTACCCCCTTTTCGAAAATTGTGAATTTTACAAGATCATTCTGATTTTCAATTCAAAAAAATAATTTGATGGAATTTTTATCTATATCTTTTACAATAATCTTTAGAATATATGCAAAATATAAAATATATAATAATAACATAAAATTTAAGAATTTGGGGTGGAAATTAGTACTCAAAAACAGGGTAGTCCAGATACTAAATGAAGCACTGCTCAAAAACTTGTCATTGAATTTTTTTGCAAACACTGCAATTAAAAGCTATTCATATACCTAACTTCCTGTAGAAATGTGTAGGGGTGAAGCTAATCTTGATTTTGAGGTAGGCGTCCTTGAAGTTATACATTGATATATTCACTTGGGGTTAGGCTTGGCGAAATATTTGTTATTAATAACTTTCAAGCTTATATTCTTTTCATGTACAACTACTGTTAAAAGTAATGGGGGAAGGGATAGTCTCAATTTATTTGCACTACAAAAAAAGTAGCTCATTGTCAAAGACGGGGGGGGGGGGGGGGGGGGGGGGCGCAGCCTAATTATCCGTGCCTGTTTTGGAATACATTGTTAGAAACTATATTTGTTTTGAACCTATTGAAATATTTAGAATTTTCATGATTATGGAACAAAAATTGAGTGAATGAAAACAAATTTAAATTAAAATTTTTAAAATATATATGTATATATTAAACATGGCTTCGAACAAAGCGTCTAGTCTAGTTCTAAACAATACGTCTTCTTTCAAACCACGTGTTAGGTCTAGTTAACGTCAATATGAGCTACTACTTCCTTTACAAGATCAACAACATTTCCGTGGCCATGGTAGCTTATGTCGCTTGACTCGATCGTCTCCATGTTATTTTTCAAGGTATTTATGTGTCGCACATTTTGTGACTTTGCACATTTTTCTTTTTCACACGTCTGCTTCTCGTATACATTCCGACGTGTGTCATATTTTTTACATTAGTTACCATTTCCGCAGTAGTGTTTCGTAATGTTAGTAAAAATAATTTGGAATATGAAATAGTTTGAGAGATAAAGCGTACTTATATTTACATGAAAATGCTTGCGAAAATTAAACATTCCTAGTATGGACGTTAATATTTGACCAAAAGTAACGATTGTCGTCATAAGAGGGGGGGGGGGGGGATTTTCGATTATAAAAGCACCTGAATAGTTCGTACGTTTCCCAAGCAAGATTCGAAGAAATGTGTGTCCAGTTCAAGTTTCACACTCCTATTTTAAATATCAACAAACGATCATCATCTTACACTTGCACTGAGTCATTGTTTACAGACGGTTGACTCTCTTTTTGTAAATGCCTAGAGATTCAAATTGCATGTGCATGTAGGAGCGATTTCGGCTATACTATCAAAATTACTGTGGCGCATACTATACACATATATAATATATGCAATGTATATGAAAAGGAGACTTGTAATCACTATGAAATAAAATAAAATTATCATTTGACAAGAATTCAATCAACAGATTTACACATGACACTTGACAGCTGTAGCAAATTACCACAAAATATGATGACATTTTCCCCGCGATACAACGTCGTGACGTACTTTTTTAGCTCACCTCAAGTGAGCTTTTCTGATCGCTTTTTGTCCGTCGTCTGTTTGTCTGTCTGTCCGTCTGTCTGTCTGTCTGTCCGTCTGTCTGTTAAACTTTTCACATTTTCGACTTCTTCTCCAGAACCACTGGGCCAATTTCAACCAAACATGGCCAAAAGCATCCTTGGGTGAAGGGCTTTCAAGTTTGTTCAAATGAAGGGCCATGTCCCTTTCAAAGGGGAGATAATCACAAAAATGCAAAAATAGGGTGGGGTCATTTAAAAATCTTCTTCTCAAGAACCACAAGAGCTGAAATTTACCTGAAAGCTTCCTGACATATTGCAGATTCAAGTTTGTTCAAATCAGGGCCCCCGGTGGTAGGATGGGGCCACAAGGAGGGATCAAAGTTTTACATACAAATATATAGGGAAAAACTTTTAAAATCTTCTTCTCAAGAACCACTAAGCCAGAAAAGCTGAGATTTACATGAAAGCTTCCTGACATAATGCAGATTCAATGTTGTTCAAATCATGGGCCCCTGGGGTTGGATGGGGCCACAATAGGGGATCAAAGTTTTACATACAAATATATAGGAAAAATCTTCTTCTCAAGAACCACTGAGCCAGAAAAGCTGATTTTTACAGGAAAACTTTCTGACATAGTGCAGATTCAAGTTTGTTCAAACCATGGCCCCCGGGGGTAGGATGGGGCCACAAGTGGGATCAAAGTTTTACATACAAATATATTGTTAATTAAGATCTTTTTCTCAATAACCACTGAGTCAGAAAAGCTGATATTTACAAGAAAACTTTCTGACATAGTGCAGATTCAACTTTGTTCAAATCATGGCCCCCGGGGGGTAGGATGGGGCCACAAGTGGGGGGGGGGGTTTCAAAGTTTTACATACAAATATAGGAAAAAGCTTTAAAAATCTTCTTCTCAGGAACCATTGGGCCAAAGAAGTTGACATTTACATGAAAGCTTTCTGACATAGTGTAGATTCAAGTTTGCAAAAGGGTAGTTTGGGCCATGATAGGGACTAAGGTTTTACATGCAAATATATATGGAAAGTCTTCAGATATGGGCCAAGGTGACTCAGCATTCTCTCACCAGAGGGCGCGCTACGCAAGCTTCACTTGTTGTCGACAAACTCCCCGTCGAGGCCTCATTACGTCACAGTGCCTACGAATAGACCTCTCCTATGTGACACACCACAATATACAGATTTGTATATTGTGAGTCCGCGATTATCACGCAGACAAATTACACTAAAGAAGTAGTTCGCAGTTAAAAGTCTGAAGATATTAATATTAAAAGCATTAATATAAAAGTATGGATTTTATTTTAAACATAAAATGATCAAAAGATCATTAAAAAGTAGGGATACTCTGTTCAAATTATTGTGTAAAGTAATGAATTTGTTGTTTACGTTCTTGTTTTGAAAGTTGTTTACGTTTGACGTTATGTTTTTTCGTCATTCTACAGTGACGTCACAGTATACGCGGCTTAAGAAATCGCTATCCCATAATGCCTAAGTGGAAGAGTTTGGTTTGTGAGCAAACGAACTCTGGTGGAAGTTTGTTGTTGTCGAGTGTAGCGTAACGCCCTCTGGTGAGAGATTGGGTGACTCAGGTGAGCGATGTGGCCCATGGGCCTCTTGTTTATTATGACGTCAGATAGTGTGTCTGTACAGCATTGTGATTTTTCAACGGGGAGACAACTCTTGATAGACATCAATTCACTTCACGCTTTATGACGTCATAATGAAAAATGCGTCACGTCACATCATAGATGTATCGAGGGAAAATGACATGATATTTACTTGTTATCTACTACCGCTGTCAAGTGTAATAATGTTTCTCAAATGATTATTCATAAATTATTTTCTTTGATATTATAAAAGTCTACAATTCTTTATATATTCATATGTAGTATGGGTCACGGTTAATTTCCATTAAAATTATGTTGTGACCATGTAATCTCTGCAAATCTTGCTAGGGAAAGTTGGATTTATTTTTATGCTGTTATAATCAATCATTGATTGTGAATAGTATCCTCAAAGACAAGGTTCGACATTAACGAAGCTAGGAATTTTTATTCCCAAGCATTTTTTAAAATAAACCTGACAATGCTCTCTAATTGCATGCACTTTTTATTTCAATGCTATGACATCTACTTGCGCTGATAGAGCGATTTATCTCGCATGAACTTTGAACATAGTCTTTTGTCTGAGGAACATCTGCATAACACTGAAAATTTTCACCCCGAGAAAACTATTGTCAACCGAGGCGTAGCCGAGGTTGACAATGGTTTCTCGAGAGGTGAAAATTTCAATGTCACCCTCAACTACATGCAATATTTGTTTTATTATACTGAATGTTATGTAAACTGGAAAGCAGAAAAACTTACGTCTGTTGACATTTGATCAATCACTGTCATGCGATTTTTCGTATTTCGATGCGGGTACTCGCGTTTATTACAAACGCTCAAACGACGTCGTCTAGTAATCTACGGCGAACGTACGCGCATAAATTTGACGCATGTGATAATTTTTTATAATATCACCCGTTGTCAAGTACTTTTACCCGTTGCTAGATACTATCACCCTGGGACGCGTGTTTTTTGTTCTCAGAGGGTAACAATATTTTTTTCAAATGCTTCTCGACCAATCAGGTTCGAGTATTTTACATGAAAGTATAATAACAGTTATTATCGTAGCTCCCTCTCTCTGTGTAGGACAGATTTTAAAAACTATGCAGTTTCCGTGCATAAATAGAGCATGACCTGCCTTACATACCCACACAGCTTGAACAATGTATAACGATAGAAGATAGTGAGAAAATGCTATGATATTTTCATCACGATACAGCTATGGACCTCACTCGGATCAACTCGGCCGATTCCATTTAACCTCTGATGTTTTCCGCCGTCTCAGTTTTTGTTATTTCGAGGCGGAAAGACAACAAAACGATATTTAGCAACTTTTCGTCCTGAAATAACGAAAAGACGACAAAATGATTAATTGCTTTTCACCTCAAAATAACGAAAAGACAACACATTGTAAAATGGCACAAACATCTACCATACCTAGCCCCTATACTAGCCGTTACGATTTTGAACGCAGCTCTGTACATCGTGACGTACTTTTATATTGTGACGTCATATAGTGCGAAGTGCAGTGAGCTACATTTTGTGATTTTTGCTACTCAGGACATCCTAACCCCACTGCGTGAGTATTTTGTTTATTATCTAATCACTGTTAGTCACCAGAGTGCTATGTAGGCTAGGACACACTTTACATTTGTTTCTAGCAGTTAGTTTATAACGATCTAGTTTACCAATATATCATTGGGTCAAATGCTGTATGACGTGTTTCATACTTATTGTTAGTTAGGCCGTTCTTGGCGGCACACTGATTTTGACTACGGATAACTCCGTTTACCTTATCAAGATATAGGGCTCACGGTTTGTGAGACCGGTCGACAGGGGATGCCTTCTCCTCCTAGGCACCTGATCCCACCTCTGATATATCCAGGGATCCGTATT